>NC_050516.1:19713793-19753313 GCF_002922805.2 Oryzias melastigma
AAGTAGCTCCGTATGGGAAATTCCTAAAGCACAAAAGGGACCTGTGGTATTTCATGCTTGGTGTCACCATCCTCTGATGGTTTTTATTCCCCTGTAAACCTTCCAGTGACACAGTGTAATGACAGCCTGTGCCAAAATTGATTTAGCAGCTCATTTGAGAGAGTGACAGTTATCAAGATGAACTGGTGTGAGTCCATTGGTGCACTACGTGTCAGCCACACCTCCTCATTCAGCAAGCCACTGACAAGCTGATGGTTCACAATGACTACTTCATATTTTTCAATTGCTGTAATTTGAGATAAATGTTTCAACCATTCAGAATTCTTAAATTGTATACTCTTTTTTTAATGGGAAGCAGAAGGACAGGAAATGTCATTTCATAACACAAGACGAGGTTTCAAGTTTTAATACTATTTAATATTTCTGTGAATTATTTTTCTATTGTGTACATACAACAGGTGTCGTAAGAAATTTTAATTTGTTTTTCAAAAAAGACATTGCAGCACACAAAGAGGTTTAAAAGTTGATGTTTCTTTGTCATCTTAAATAAAATGGCATATATATTTTTCTCACTCAAGGCAATAATCCAGATCAAGTTGTGATTTTCCAGTTTGGTTTGTTTCCTGCATGTTTTTATTTGTGTTCATGGTTTCCATTTTCTTTCACTACCTATTCTTCAAATTCTTCACCTTTTATTAAGTCACCACCTTCCTTTTTTGCATTCTTTTTTATCCCCTCCAGCAGTGATTTCAGGACAGCTTGAACTATAGACATCAGAAAAAAATCAGAAGATACTAAACTGATATCCTGCTCATCCGTCAAGATCCACCTGCTCAAGAAAGCTCACGAACAGACTTGTGTCACATTTGCCATTTTCAGCTAAACTGGTCTTCACAGAAAATCATTGAAAGGAGATGAGATATGACCTCTGAGATTTCCACTGAGGGTTCTGTCATTAAATGCAAAATCAGAAGTTTTGCAAAGAGGTCAAATATCTCATTGGCAATAGTCATGAGTCAGAAAGCAATAGAGTTCTCTATTGGTGGAATGTAAAGGAAATGTTTTGATAAATGGCACTTTGGTATCTGCAGGACATTTTTCCTGCTGCCAAACAAAGTGAAGGTCTTTGTTGTGTCCTTGCTGAACTCACATTTGATAAGGTTAAAGGTTAAAGAGGCTTGTCACTACCTGATCTGTAAGTCGATCCAACACATGCAAAAATACTTCATCTAAAGCATCTCACAGTCAGAATATGTCTCCCGATGTTGATAACAATAATAATCTTGTATAATGTTTATAAAATTAAAATATTTATTTTAATATTGACAAAAAATGTAAAAAAATTCTAAGGAACAGAACTGCACAATTGTGCAAAATCGGACTGCACATCTGGGTCTACCTGATCCGTCTCGTGCATGTGCAAACGTTTTCTTCTTCTTCTGTTCTTTTAATGGCTGTTCGCTCTCCAGAGTATGAAGATATCGCCACTTAATTACCTCAGTTAACTCAGACAGGTTATTAACGGTTAATTTGACTCCAAAAGTGGTTGCAGTAGCTTCGGGGGCATCTCCTCAGAGTAAAATACCCTTAGTTCTCCTCTTTTCTCACTGCCAATATATAAAAAAACAAAACCGATGGCTTTCATTCTATCACGCATCATTTAGATTTTCATTATCTGTAATGACAACAATATATGATATATTATACAGTGTTGCATTTATGTGACATTATTTTATTTTATGCTACTGTTATTCAACAGCTCGCTGTTATCTCCTGTTTATAAGGCTCAGTCATTATGTTGGGAAATGGGAACTAATATTTGTTTTTTTTTTTATTTTCATTTTAACTCTATATTTACAAATTGCAAGTTTTACAATCTTGGAACAACTAACGTACAAAAAATATACAAATTACGGGAGCTAACCTAATTTAAATTACTTAACTGTTGAAATGTTGATGATAAGAGGAAGTGATGCTCATGCTGGGAACAAATTGGGTACCTGTTACAGATAGGGCAGCGACAAGGCTGCTAACAAACGTCTAAAAACTCTCCCAGGGACATTATATGAGGGTTCCAATCTTTTGTGTACACAAACATGTTGTGAAGGTTTGATCCCCTGTTCGGGACGCCCTCAAATACTCACCAACTTTTGAACATCCTTAAAAGCACAACTGTAAACTGGAAAAAAACGGTGTCACAAAAGCAGAAATATCAGAAGAACGTTTAGTCAAAGGGACTTTCCAATACTCTTTCAGACTCTTTAAACTTTTAGACAAAGACGAATAAGCCTTTTTATATAACAATAATCTTTAGTGTGAACTGTAATGCGCCAAAAACAAATTGAAGATAAGTGCATATTGAGATAATGCTATAATCTATGTGAGAAAATAAAAGAAAAATTCAGGGCACATACCAGGAATAAAGAAAAGCAATTTGCCCGGATTAACATCTGCCTGAAGCAAATAAAACGTGAGAGTTGAACAGAAAATGCGTGACACACGTTTGTATACCTACAGACGCTACATCATGCTCATTGTCACAATAACAGTTGTTTTGTTCAACATTTATTCAGAACACATATCTTTCAAATAACCTTGATGTTTATTTGACATAATAGATAATTGAAAGAACATCTATTCCATTGCTGTCTTCCCCCTCAGGAAAATGCCACGTTTTTGGGTGATTTTTCCACTTGTGTTGTTTTGCTGCTCAATGAGCGAAGCCTTGATTCATGGTGATTCACTCATCTGAAATAGAAAAGTTCTGACAACACGCATGGCCACAAGACACGTTTTATAGTAGCATGACTGTGTGTGACGAGCTCTGGAAATGCAAGAGATTTATGATGTTATAATTGGGAGCAGTCATTTTATTCCCTCTGATCCTCTTTTCTTTGTGTTTTGATTCTCATGTTTTTCAAGCAACAAAGAGACACATCACTGCAGGCAGCTGCTGCTTCCTCTCTCTGCGATAGATGTGCAGTTCCTGCATTATCGTATCACTTGTCTCCATAATTATATTGTGCTTTATTTGTAATCTTGTGTTGCAAAATGCAGGTGACTCATTGCTGATGCAAATCAGACATAACAAGATTTCTGTATCTTCAAGACTTGACAAACTTCCACAGAGAGTTCAGGTCCAGACTGTTTACCATCTGTCAGTTTTCCTCTCATTCCTATAGTGTGTCTGTGTGGCTCTGGGGCTCAGACACAAATCATTCTGGATGCTCTTTAAACCCTTTGTTTGCATATCTACCAAATATTTATGCATTTGTTTATATTTTTAGCATTATTTAAAAATGAGTGTTTGTTTATGGTCCAAAAAGCAAGGTCGTGGTTTAGATAAAAATGTTTTAGTTGGTAGTTTTAGTAGCTCAACGGGATTCATTGTGAATCTGGAAATGATGATACACAAAAATATGACATTTGAAAGAAACTCAAAGAATGGCGTAAAAACTTTTGTGTTTTTGGTGTTTTTAACAGGTTCTTTTTAACCTTTTTTTCTTATGATGGAGTACAAATATAGCCTAAAATAATGAAAGATTAGAACAGCATTTATTAGTATATCTTTATTTAAATCGTGATGGAGCAGATGAAAAGTAGTGGCTTGAGAAAGTTTGAGTTTGTGATGCAGAAACTGCCATGAGCGGGCCAAAGTCTCGCTTCTCTTCTGCAATTCTGAAACATCCACTTGCAAAAAATAGATCCAGTAGCTTCTTCATTTTCCTGATCTGAGCTGACATCTGGCTCTAAACTGACATTGCTAACCTTATTTTGTTTTGGTACGCTAACGTTAGCTCATGCTTGGGAGGTGCTAATAAGATAGCAGGAGAGAGTGTAAAGAAAGGACTGGTATGAAATTAGTCGAGGCTAACTCCTGCTAATCTGCAGAAAATCTGTCTCAAAAAAATTACATGCTTTTTGATTTTAGCAAAACACTGCATTATCATAAATAAAAGACCACATAAGAAACACCATAGATAGAATGGGACTTTAATTTTAAAATAAACATAACCTCCTTATAGCTGATCTTTAACAAAACTTGTTGTCCTTTGTTAATACTCAAGAATAATAAAAAAATAAGTAAATAAAAATCACTAGCCTATTCATATGGAGTACTAATAGAAAGACATTTTTTTCTTCCTTATTTCTTAAAGAGCATTTCCCATCTCTGCCTAAGGGCTGTGAGCTCAAACACTCCTGAATCAGCTCGCCACTTCTTCGTCAAAGTTTGCAGATCCCTGTTAATGACTCAGTAATTTTGTTCAAATGTGTTGGAGAAGGAAAGCATGTAAAGACTGCAGAGCTTGGGTGCAAGGACCAGAATTAAGAAACCCTATTTTAAGAAAGAAAAAGAGTACTTTCTATTAACACGTTTTTTCATGCATAATATGAGAAATTCTATGAACAGCAGAGTTCCTCTGAAGCTTTGGAAGCACAAAGAGCAGAAAAGATGTTTCATCATTTAAAGTGATGCTCCTCCATGATACTAAGAAGACTGGACAACGAAGCAGAATCCTGGCTCTCCTCCCTTTCCAACAGATTTCTACCCGCCTTGGACAGGGTCAATCTTCTCTCTTAATCTAATATTGGGTGGGTTTGATTTGATAAGACTGTGTAGAAAGGTGCTTTTAGAGCACATCCTGTTGTGCTTTATCACATTTGATGGTTGCAAGTCCATCTAGTTGTATCCAGAGACATTTTAGTCTCTTTGCATAATAAATCCCCCTCTAAAATTGCAAATACATTTGGATATGCCAAACAATTTGCATTTTGGGCATTTATCTTCCAATTTCAGGATGAGGCGATCTATTTTAGCAAGTTATTTTAACATCTGTTCTCAAAACCATTTTATCTGATCACTAAAGTAGTTTGTAGCTGAGAAATAAAGCAACTTAGTGATATAAATCAATCATTTTTATTTGAGATTTAAAATACTTATGTGCTCAAAGCAAGAAAAGAAAAAAAAAACACAAATAAAGCACAGCCAAATTCACTGTTAATTTTTTTTACCTCAGTAAAAAAGTGACTTTCAAATACAATTTCAGAAAATTTATATTTTGTTCCTGAACAGGTTTATTCTATTAAAACAAATATTGTTTGTTAAATTTAAAACAGACTTAATTGAGACCAAAACTATCTGATATTTTAATGTGTTTTTTTTTATTAGAATATACAAAAATCTTAAATAAATAATAACACTTAGATAAATGCAGGCATCTCACTGTGTGGTTTCCCTCCGTTTGTCCTTTTTGCTGTTTTGAGTGTGAAGTCTACAAAAAATTTCCTGTTTTTCAAGGAAATTTATTCTCTTCTGGCTTTGAACATTTCAATAAAATTGTGAAAAGCATTATTACACTGCTAAAGTGATGTTTGTGAAATCACTCGCATATGTGAATAAAATGTATCAATCGATCAGCACCCAAAATTAAAATTATTTTATGATCACTGAAATAACATAATCATGCACTCACAAATGTTATAATTAGCAGAAATTATTCCTTTTTTATTTATTACATTTTCTAAAAGGAATAAAAAATCAGGCTCCACAGCATGTCTCGGGTTGCTGTTGTGACTTGGCAAAACACGGCATCAATATGTTTTGTGTTAATCACTGTACCTGTTGGTGCCTGCTGATTTATAATAAATGCAAGAACGGTTATCACAACACTTAATAATGGCTTAATTAATCCATGATGAGTGAAGCAGTTAAAAAAGCATTTTCAAGCTAATTTGCGGTGGAATGATTGAATGCAAATAGCATCCACCAGCAACTGTCCATGTGCAGCCTGCAGCTGGGATGGTTCTGGATACGTGATAATCAGGCTAAAATGGAAAAAACAAAAAAAACAAAAAACATGTGTTGGTTTGATGCTGACTGTTCACAACCTTAGTTTATTGTTTTCATGGGCGGATTTATAGATCAGTGAACTGTATGATTGTATTGTATTCAGTCTGGCATATGAAAATAGGCGCTACATGTTTCAGTCTGTCTAAAGTCAGTTTATCAAAAAGCTCTTCACAGAATCTTTGTCTTAAAAAAACTTTGATCACCCTAAACTTTGTTTCACAACAGTATATGAGTTTTTTTGATGGTGAGAGTCATACAGATCATCGAGTTGAACTCTTTTTTTATGCTAATGGAAGATTTCCACTGTTTTCCTGAAGGCTGCTGTAACATACCAGTGTCAGGCAGGGAAAAGGCCAGGCAATGCCCACAAAACATAAACAGTAGTCCACGAAAAGTCTGTGCCCTTCTTCTCAAGCAGCTCCACTGAGCAGCACAGATCGATTGTCAGAACGCTGTAATGTTAGGCTGACCATGCAGGGGAGAAAAGTCAGATCCTGTTATGGCACATTTCACCCCCCTAAAGCAAGATCTTTAAATTCCTCAAAGTGGCCACATCATAAGCTCTCCAAGCATGACAAGAAACCAGTGTTTCTCCTGATGCTCGTGGAGGACGGTTGAGTGAGTAATTATTTAGACAAGCTTCTTTTCCAGACACCTTGGACAACAGGCAATTTAGTTTGACATTAAGCGATTGTCAAGCTGACACTGGAGTTGACAAATGTCAAACAGTGCAAAGAACCTGCAAACAAATTCTCCCCGTGTGTTTTCCCTGTGTGCTTGTGCTCAAGTGTAAGCATACGTATGCACGTCTGTGTTTGTCCTCAAGTGCTTTCACCCTGTGAATGCGGCTCCAACATCTATTTGTGAAAAGGCCACCGAACCGGTGGGGAATTGTGGAACAGCGTTTGTCAAACCTCTCGCCATCCGAATCGGTGTGTAGATTTTCTTTTTTTCAGACTGAAGAAAGTCTGCAGTGAGGCATGAGAGAGACCATTACACAGACGTCTAGTGCGTTCTAGATGATGGAGACATCTGGGACCCCGTCCTCCCATGGAAATCGCCTCTGGCTGTGATGCAGGATCCTCTGAACACAGATCCTAGTCAAGCCTTGCAAGGCTCTGCTGACACAACGCACTCATGGTGGAAACTGCCCAGAGACAGCGCCCTGTCAACCTCAACTGTTAATAATGCACCGCAGTGAATGTAGTGTTCCTGCTACTGGAGGAACATGGAAATGTGATGGATGGCTTTATTAAAGTTTAAAGCAACAGGTGATTTGACACCATCAAATATTTCTCTGGTGTGTCTGTCAAATGTACACGAATGTCATAAATAACTATGCTAAATTAATACAATTAATGTAAGAAACTTGTGAGTAGTTCATGCAAATGTCAAATTCAATTATTTCTGAATAATGAATCTAAAGAAAAGGGATCTTTCTGAAACAATCCTCAGTCTTTCAGTTGCTCCTCTAGTGGAGTTAAATGCCAGGCTCATGTTCTGTTTGAGAAAATGACATCAATGAAGCAATTAGAGGAATTCTGACTGCTATGGAATGTTAAGTAGTCACAAAGTGTGTCTGCATGATCAATTTAGGCCAATATCTTGTCAGCTGCTTGAGCAGAGGCAGTGTTTGTGTGTGCGGCATGCAGAGCTCAGGGCGGGAATTGTCATTATTTGATTCCACTTCAGGCTGCTTCCTTCTGATCGAACATCAGAATTTAGCCTTTATTTTGATCAGCTTTCTTTTTTTTTTTTGCTTTTGCACTTAAAGTTTAATGATAACTAGAGTAGTCTTTAATATTTTATAAGAACACCATGTTCAAGTGTTTGGAGAAACTTCTTTTTTTTCCTGCTAATTCAAAGACCTTTGCATAGTAAAACAATCATGCAATGACTCACATTTGCTTTTAGAATGAGGCCTGGCGGGTCTATGGACCGCCAACTGTAAAGTTGAACAATCTATAACGTGTTTGCATAAAGTTCTGAGTTTGAACACAGTAAATGGTAAAAATAGTACATGAAATATACTTATGATGACTTTCCTTAAAGGCCCAAAGAGTTTTACAGTCACAGCCCCATTTATATTCACACACTGATGGCAACTCTACCGAACACCGGCGCTAACCTATAACCACCAGTTACAATTTGGTGTTCAGTGTCTTGATCATGAGCCAAATCTGCAATATTTTGAACAGAGGTTGACCGCTCCACCACTGCACCACCATTAAGTAAAATGTTAATGAAACGTTTCTATGGTGATGATGGATCAGTTCAACTTTTTTCTGCTCTAAATCTGATCCTGACACGTTTTCTATTCATCTCCTATTTTTTTTTTTGCACTGATCCAATGGAAAAGAAAACAAAAAGATTAAAGGTATCAAAAATATTTAAATCCGGTTTTCTTAAAGTTTAGTATTTGAACCTGAAAAATAAATATTGTCGGTTTTGCTTAACAGTCTGTGTGCATTTGCAGAAGACAAACATACACGACAGTTGCAGCTAGTCCAGTGACGCTGCAGCTTGTCTGAGGCAGGAAGGGTTTTCTCCGTCTAAAATCCGCTCATTTAGACGGCGGTGCTTGCTGAACCATGATTCTCATGCTCCTCCAGAATGTGGCCAAATTCCTTCACAAAGCTGCTCTTGTCTGCTGCTTCCACTCCAATGATCCGTTCCTGGGGTTCTGAACTTTTCACTGCAGCTTCTTTAGTCTAAATATACAATTATTCATTATCATTTTTTCAGTTTTCAGTTTGTCAGGTCATGTATCTTTTCACCCCTTTGTTGTACTGTTTTTTAAGTCCTTTACTCCTAAATTTTGTCATGTTGCAGTTTATGTTGATTTATTCAAAGTGTTTCAGTGTGTAATGTTTGTCTATTTCTGACAAAATTGGTTAATAGATTAAAAACCCAAGTGCAGAAGATAAGAATGATAAAAACCTTAACTGATTTTATAAATAAACAAAAATAACAAAACAAGAAATGAGTTTATGTTTTTAAAGGTTGATACAAAAAGACTACACAACAAATGATTGGAAAACTAAACCAGGGACAAACAAAATGATAGAGCTTCAATCACATTTCTAAAGCAATTATCTGAGCAAACAGACTAGAGGTAAATACAAAGAATTAAATAGTTCAGAAGGAAACATCGTGTGTCACTCCAACAAATTCAATACATAAAAAGATACGAAATGATAAGTCAAAATAATGAATGAATTCAAATGTAGTTAAAAGTACAAGGAATCTGACCACAAATGAGCTTAACAGCGTAGATGATGAGTCTAATGGTTGATGGTATAAAGTCAGCCTCTCTGTCCTGCATTCCAGTGCCAACCAACCTTTACTTTTTGTGTTTACACAATACCTTGTAAAGGTTGTGTGGTAAATTTGATCATCATGAGTCAGTTTGTGTGCCAGTCTCAGATCCCCCACCAGCGGGCCCACCTCCCTCCCCAGAACAGAGCCGGCTCTGTCCATCAGTGCTTCCAGCCCTCTTTTTGCAGGCTGCTGCCTCAGCACAAAGCAGCACACATGGAACTGGATCCCTGATACAACATGGAAGCATGTCCACTAAAGTTTCCTTAAGAAAAAGAGAAACTCTGTCCTATTTTTTTATATTGAGATAGCAATCCAAGTTCTCATCCAGGTATTCTCTAAGATACTTGGTGGCTGCACATACTATAAATGTTTACAGATTATCTGTAGAGAGGACATCCTGAAGTCCTCCACCATCATAGGAGGTTTTTTTTTTTTTTGAAACAAATTTTTTTTTTTTTTTTGCACCCGACTTTAAACAACTCCACAAAGACTGCCCCTCCTACCAACATTGGCATCATCTGAGGATTTTACAAAGTTGCATGACTCAGAGTTGTACCTGTCCTTCATGGTATGAATGAAAAAGTGTCTAAAACTATGAGGGGCCGTACAAGACATTATTTATTCTGAACCATTCACATTCATATATACTCTCTTTCGCATACATATACTCTCTTTTGCATCATATTTAAAAAAAGAATATATGTATGTGAAAGAGAATATATGTATGCGAAAGAGAGTATATATGAATGTGAATGGTTCAGAATAAATAATGTCTTGTACGGCCCCTCATATAAAACAGTCCCATGGGGAGCTTCAACAATTCATTCCAATTTATCCAGAGACATACCCCCCTCGTCTTATGCTTATGCTACCGCTACATCCAAGTGGCTGACAACACAATGTACTGTAATAGGTACACATCTTAGAAGCTGCACTGAAAAATACTAACCTAAAAGTACTAATCTTGTTTTAGAAATTCTGCAGGTAGAAATTTGAAGCTTTTAAACATTTATTTATGTTAAACAATTTAGTTGAAAGCTTACAAAAAGTGCAAATGAAACACCTAATAAAAAGTAAAGAAATATGGGGAGTACTACTATGCCTCCAACACTTAAATATAAATGAAGTATTTAGATAAAGGAAAACTGAATAACAGAGCCATTTGTCTTATCCTTAATGTGACCTTATTTCAGCTGAGTTGGTCACTGGCATACTGCCATCCTTGTAAAATAATTAGTGTGGTGGCCAGGACACGCACAGCAACATTTTGTCCCAGAATTCTCTTTCTTGGATTATGTGCCATTTTACTTTGACTCAATGATTTCCAAGATAGCTGTCAGCTTTCATTTGCATCTGCAGCTAAATATTTTTTGAAGATGTGAGCATGTGAGTGGAGAATGCCTAAAACGTCCCACAGTCTGCCTGCTGCATGCAGTGACACCCCAGTACTTCAATGCGACAACAGCCTCTTGTTTATTACCAGCTGCAAGGCATGAATGGAGCAACGTTATTACATTCAATTGAGTTTATTTAGAAACATTGTGTTCGCATATTTTATCATGGCCTTGTTCATGTGTCTTTGACCTAACATGCTTTTCAGTCATCAGAATATACAAAAAAATCAAGTATTTTTTTTCTTGTCTTAGTGGAAATTAATCATTGCTAACAATCTGTGAACCCTAAACCCTCTTTGTTTAAATATTTATACACTCTCCTGTGAAATCTGGTCTTGCTATCTTAAGGAGCTGTGAATGCAAACAATGATTTCCAAAAATCTTTTCTCTCACTTTATTTGCTGTCTGCTGAAATCTTTCCTTCCCTTTTAAACACGTCAAACTTTCCTTTGTTGCACTTCCCTTTTGTTCAGCTGTAGGAATCTTGTTTTGCTCTTTAGAAAGATTTTTCTGAAGGCGCTTGATGGTGTTTGGTTGTTTTTGGTTGCTATAACCTCTAACAATTTTTTTTAAAGAAATATGACAAAATTCTCAACTCTGTGTCAAATACGGACAAAAAAATCATCTGTGCTGGAAAAAATTAATTTGACAAAACAAAAAAAGTGAATTAGTTCCTGAGACTAGTCTGTTTAAACAGTTGTTCAAAACATTCTTAACAATTTGTCGTGTAATCCAAATCATATAAAAACTCATTTTGAAGTATTGAATACAAAGTTATAGCAGCTTTTATGGGAAATCATTGTAATTTACATTTTATTGCTAAAACCTTCTGAAGGTTTTTCATGTAAAAATCTTCACCTTTGTTCAAGAGGACCAGGTGGCAGAAAAGATGGTGGCTGAAAATCATTACCCAGAAACAGAAATTGCCAAACATTTTTAGCCAGAAGTGGAAATTCCACAAGATTTTAGAGTTGTGGCCACTTTTATTAAAACTTTTTTTAGTTGTTAAGAATGACTTAAAATGTGTCAAATGTCAAAATGTTTCAAAACAGGGTAAACTCGTAAAAAAAGTGTAGAAAAGTGGCTTTGCAAAATATAAAATGACTCCATATTCGTAATGTGTTGGTATTGGTAAGAATCTGCTTGAAAGTGTTCTTGTACTATGTTTCGGTCTTTAATTTTCTTCCAGCGAATGATTTTCACCCGCCATCTTTTCTGTCACCAGGTCCCACTACTTTTGTTCTATGCGATCCTCATTTTTTAGCATGACTTTGGCATTACTGATGTCCTTTTTGAAGATGTGAAAGTGCAGTGTTTGATTATCTTGGGAATATAGCTTCATTTTATAGTACTTTTCCCCGTAGAGCTGTAGGTCAACATGGCATCAGCTGTAGTGATCATAAAGGCCGATGGTGAATAAGCGTGTGGGAGTCCAAAGCTCCTCTTCAATATTTACGCGATTTCACAACTTTTTCTTGAGTTTTGCTGCTTGCTATTTGCACCATGTTCCTTTTTTGTTTGATCGTAATGTGTTTGTCACTTCACTTTTTAATTCTTTCACGGTACAGACTGTTAAGGTACTTACACATCAAAAAATGAAAAAGTCAGTGCAAATGCACGTAGAGCAGAATTTTGGACTTTTTTTGCATAGACTTTTTATTGAAACTTACGCCTGTCGATGGAGTCGGTGATGTCTGTTTACAACCAAAACTCTAATTTTCAGGCACCAAAGTTTGAATCTGCCACACTAACTCTAATCTAAAAATATGCTAAATTAATAAGAATACTTCTTTCTTTTTTTTAAATTAGGTAATCTGCACCCCTTATGAAGCATGTTTAATGGAGACAAAGCAGGAAGGCTGTGATGATCATGTTCTTTGATTTTTCCAGTCTACAATGTGGTGCCAGAAGTTCTTAAAATACAGATGGATGCCTCCATCCCCGCCTGGATTATTGACTAACTGACAAGTGTGTTTGTGAAGCTGCTTTACTGTGTGTCTGATTGGGTGGTGAGGATGAGGAGCACCACAGGGGACTGTATTCTCACTGTTTCACACTGCCCTGTACACTTCAGACTTTCAGATGAACATTTACAGACAGTAAACCTGTTTTGGTGATAATGATGTGGCTCTACAGAGAAAACAGATAAAATCAGACTTCTGTGCAAAAGGTTTGCCTGATTGGTTGTTTTTAAGACACAAAAACAACAAAAAAAGAAGTTTTCATCCTTGAAGACAACACCAAATAAAGACTACAGACACTTGGGTAAAATTATTTACTAGAGATTTAACTCTTGAGGGGATTCGTGAGAGGGAGCAGACAAGCTAAATTTTCCTTGTCATTTGCAGGATAATGTTGTGTGATCTAGGAGGTGTTTTTGGAGTAATCTTTTGGGACACCAGCATCAGAGCAAGTGACAGAAACTGAGAAATTTGATAAGTGGAAGCTGTCTTTTGTGTTGGAGAGCACTCCATAGTTTAAGGAAATATTTTGGATCAGCACACCTCATGTCTGTTCGAAAAGGTAGTTTTACATAATAAGAAAATTGTGATTGAAAACATTATCGATCATAGTTTCTTGTGTTTATGAAACTACAAAATAAAGGTTTTAAACCAGATTTGTCAGTGTGGTGTAAATCAGCATGTTTATAAGCCATCAGCTCTTCTAATTGAGCTAATTTGTTTTAGTGAATCTTTGGTGAAAGTTGTCCCAAATCATTGCAAATTCTAAAGGTCTTCCACTGCTGTTCACTGACTGGAGGGTCTTAGGGCCATTGTGTTCTGTTAATTGTGGGCACTAAAAGGTGAAGTAGTTTCTTAATAGAAAATATGTATCCATGTACTTTGGATATTGGAAGTACAAAAATGTCTGATTCAAGTCATTTCTACAACTAAAGAAAGCAGCAACACACAACTCAAACTGAAGCGAGCTGGAAACATGGGTTGTAGCTAAAAACATGCTGCATAATGTGAAAATAAATCAGCAGAGCATTTTCAAATGCTTTTCTAAAAACCTTCTGCAGCCAAGAAGTGCTGCTATTTAACCTGCACTTTTTTTTTAACACACTTTGACCTCAATAAAAGCTCTCACATGGAGCAGATTGTGAAAAAAAGTATGTAGCTTCACTTGATATTGATTCTAGCTTTGACTGTTATATAAAACTCTTGTACGGGCATGTTTAGACAGTGGGAGTGTCCTCTATAGCTGCATTTCTCTTTCCATTATTCTTAAGAACCATTTCATTGTGGATGGGCAAAACAGTGAGGTGGAGCCAAGGTCACTAGTCCTCCTATCAGGAGGGAAGACCTTGATTTAAAGGAAGGCTCCTTGTGATAGTAAGATAGCCTTGATCCATGCTCATCCAAACGAATGAAAAAGCACCATTTGTAGGGTGCAACAAGTGTCAAACTATAAAACTTAACAATGTGCCCAAAAAAAAAAGACCTCCAAGATGATTGCAAGGGAGTGCTCTTGAGTTTATTAAATCACTTCAAGAGGAGAGCGAATAGTCCTACAGTGGTCAAATGTACGACATCTTCTCTATGATCTGATTACAAAGGCAAGTGCAAAACTCGGCTCAAAATGAAGTGACAACCATTCCTGTGCTGTTCAGAAGTATTAATTATGATTTAACCCTTTAACAGCTGAGCTTTAGCTCCACTGTTTACATTTGTTCAACTTTCATAACTCTTCTGTAGTGCAAAGCTGATATGAATAGTTGCTTTTGTCTGTGTCAGAATAAACAGATTCACCTTGAATGAAAAAAAAAAAAACGGTTGAAGAGTTAAAGCGTGTAAAAGAGAGAGATATTTGGGTGTTGCTTGTGACATCTCCAGTGTAATGCCTGATTTACACTGGTCTATCTGCGATGCATCTCCATTGCACTACATTGGCATGGAAATAGAACGTCCGTTAACCAATTAGAATGCTTACATCACCCCTGTCATGTCTGCGTCTTCTTCGCAAGGGAACTCAACGCAGGCTTTATGCAGGAATTCTATTTCTATGTTTCTTTAGCAGCAAAGAGAAACAGGAAAACAGAGTCTCATTTCAAAATAAAAACCTTTGTTGTGCTTTCAAAATAAAACTTTATGAAGCGTAATTTTACATTTAAGGTGACATGAACACGTGATAACGCACATTAACACCATCAATAACACTGTTTTCCATTTTCCTAATGGACAAAATTAATTTTAGAGTTTAATTTTGGAAGTACAAAAACACAAAATAATTTATGACACAAAACATCACAAGGACTCAGGGAGGACGGCCATGAGTGCAGAGAACGGGATGAATGACAAACCACTCCTTTGGAAGACAAGGCGAGGGGGGACAGACCGGCGACGCAATGGAGACAATGTAACCTTTAGAAGATCGTTCATTTTTAGATTCTTTTTTGTCATCCTGGCATTCTGATTACTGAGTTAAAGCTGTTCACTTGTGTTCCACACTGTGCATTTCTTAGCATGGGCGGCTGTGGTGAAGTGGTAGGACTGCCGACCGCTGATCAGAAAATTGTAGGTTCGACTCCCACCTTACCTGACCATGTGTCGAAGTGTCCTTGGGCAAGAAGCTGAAGCCCAGCTTGCTTCTGATGGAAGGTTGACGCCAGTGTTCAACAGTAAAGCCCCCCATCAGTGTGTGACTTTGTGAATGGTTTTGTGACTGTAAAGTGCTTTGGGCCTTCAAGCAATGTAGAAAAATACTATGTAAGTATACACCATTTAGCTACGGTCTGTTTAGGTCTTGTTTTCCATTGATTTTCAATTTTCAGTTTGTAGTCTACTTGTAGTTGTTTTTCCATTCCAGCTGTCATATTTAAACCAAGTCATCGTCAAACCTTCAATATTTTGAACTAGTGTCTGCATTAGACCAACTCTGTCTCTAGACCGAATTAACTGTCGGATTGTCATCATCCGATCTGGGTTGTTTCCTGGATTACAGTGATGGATCATCATGTGGATTACATGTTATTGATCCATTCTTCCCTTTTCCCAGCCTCCCTTAAAAAAAAAAAAAAATAAATAAATTACAGATCTGTAAAAAACGGTTTTATACAAGGCTCCACAATCACTCATGGACCATGTTCTTCTTCCTTTCCTATTGTCTCGTCAAACACACTCACTCTCGCCACCTTCTGGACAAACACACAGTGAGACATGAGCGGCTATAATTAACTTTTTAGCTAACCATCCAGTGTCGCCTGCCAGCAGCTGTCAGCCACACTTGTGTCTTATTTGTCTTCATGATCTTAACTGAGGCCGATTTCTCTCCGCTTGAGCCTGTAGGACTCTCCGTATATGCTTACCTTATTTCCTCTGTCCTCAGTCGTCAGGAAGATTTGGCCGTGTGGGCTTTCCTGTTGCTGCTCCCATGTGCCCTCATCCTCCTCATCTAAGCTTTTAATTAAACAGTTTAACTTAACACTCCTGAGACCAAGTCTAACTGGGTTGGCCAGCCTTTGATTCACAACAGATGTGATGCAACAATGACTCTTTATATTAAAGAGAAAAAAAAGAAAAAAAAACTTTGGAATAGATCGGTGTTCATGTGATAGCAGTTTAGTTGCTTAAAATACCTTTCAGCTGATCCGGAAAGATTTGGGAATAAATGGATTAAAGGGAAAAAGGAAGAGGAAAAGACAATTAAGGTAAAGGTAAAAATCAACTTTTATATTTTAATAATTTTTTAACTCAAATTTTTGTTTATTTATAACATTTTTACTTTTTATGTAAGGGATAATCCCTCACAAAGTTTGCATCATCAGAAATCAACACATAACATTATCAGATGGTTCAGGCTTTCACATCGTGCATTAATTTCTGATAATGCACACATTGAAGGGTATTATCCTGTTTATACCGTGGTCACTTACAGATATAATAAAGATTCAACTGATTTTTAGTACTTTATTCTTGTTAATTTTTTGCTGTTCCACAAAAAGCAGACTATTTGAAACATGGTGCAGCAAGTTGTCACGGTAATGAGAAAACGCTTGACTGCAGCAGTAAAGGGAAGCGATATATGCTGATCGTCCTGATAGGTTAAAAAAAAGGATCAGTTCAGAGAAAGTTCACCTCTTACAGATGATGAAGCAAAATTTTACTTTAAAGAAGCTTGTGCAGTGATATAGAACATTTGGGCTATGTGACTAAAACTTGTTTTTTAGTTGAGGACTATCATTGTGGTTTATCATCTTTCAATCCACACCCAGCAGCCAATCAGAATCGAGTATTCAATCAGTTCATTCAATTTATTTCTAATAAGAAAAACATTTGATCTAAAAAAAAAAAAAAACTGAATAACTTTCTCCCAAGTACTTTGCTTTTGATTTTCTTCTGCCATGACACGGTTTAAAGAGGACAAAAAATAGTTTTTGAGTTTATGTTGAACAAGTTTTAAACAAGTCACCTGAACGTAGCTCTGCTGAGCTTAGCTAAGTTCAGACGACCCTTTTTAAAACTTTTTCTGCTATGAAGCAGAAGTAAATGAGTCTTCCCAGATATTTTAAAGCATGTTGTTTCATTATTGATTACTTTATTTTTTCATTTGTGAGGAAACAAGAAGGAATGCATTTTCAAACCAAATGTGAATATCTATGTGCAAAGGGACAATTAATTAGTGACTGTATATCATTGTTTAAAGAGTTTTACAAACCTTCTGTTTTATAAGATTAGATTAGTTATAAATACCTATTTTAATTAGGTATTGGCTTAGTATTTTTTCCCCTAAGATTGTGTCAGATTTCATACACTATTTAATGCATTACATAAGCAAAAGCAGCAAAAATTCAGATTAAAAAAAAAAATATATATATATATATATATATATAATAAAATTAAGATTTTTGCAACGTAGAAGTCAGGTTTAATGTGTGAAAATAAACTATAACACTTTAGATTCTTGTACCTCCTAATTATTTGAATTGTAACACTAGAATTTATTTTAAATAAACTAATTCCCTCTGCAGATGTTCTCTGAATATCCCGCCTGCAGCAGCACCAAGAGATGAAACGCTGAACATGAAGATTTTTCCTAACAGTGACAGCAGTTCACATAGTCTCATCAGCTCTTAGTTAAAAGAGGTGTGCAATGTATGGTGAGCAGCAGTCAATGCAGAAGCACGGTCGTTCTATTTATAAATAAGTGAAGTCACAGCAGGGAGCTGTCAGTTTGACTGACTTTGAGAAAGCAAGTTTGAAAGTCCAAAAACTGTTAGAAATCCAGTCATCACAGAGCAAGAATGAAAAAAAGGAACAGTTCTCTTATATAAACAATATCATAAATATTTTCCTTATTCAGTAGCATTTTTTTAAAGAACTTATGTTCTTTAAACCTTTTTTTTGTCTGCAATAGTTTTTCTGAAATTATTTGACATTTGAGCTGACAAAAGACTGATTTATGTTGTTGATGATAAGCAGTATTATTATTAAATATTTAAATTTCAATATTAATTAGTCTCTATGGCTTGACAGTTTCATGATTAAAACATGTATTTTTCAACAGCTTTATCCAACAGGCGACAACATTACAGGCTTTTGACATTTATAGTTTACATTAAAAGCAAGTTAATTACATTTTCCACTAATTGCATGAGTTTCAAAGTGTTATGCTAAATACTGAGTCCTCTCATCTGAGTTTATTTTTCCCCTACTTGGGTTATTAATTTCTTATGTAAAATATCTAACAATAATGTTAGTTTTGTGATATATACATATAGAGGAACAATATTTACATTTGTTTTCAAAGTACTAATTTTAAAAGACCTTCAAAATAAAACTGTAAACTTTAGAAAGAAGACATTTTAAATTTCTCTTGGACATGCGTCACATTGTCACAAAGATCAAAGTGTTCTTAATGTGCTTTTCAGAGATCTACATTTTTTATTATTATTATTATTAATTTACATGTTGTGTGTTAGATGGCAAGGGAACCTCTGAAAACTTGACATGTTTATCAGTTTTTTGCAGCAGCACTGAATAAAGTTTTGTGTGATATGATGCAATGGTGGAGATTCTCCTGTAGTCATTCCTCACACTGGAAACGTTCCACATTAGAGAGAATGATCTGTTAGAAGGTCATGGTGAAATATGTGCTTCCCCCTCTTCTACATTAGTAAACTGGAAGCTGTGAGTAAGTTTTATGCAGGTGTTTAAAACACAACAGAATGCCTCAAAGCCAAAATATAAAGGACTAAGCTGATGAAGCCATTTGTGATGGTGAAACTCTAAAATTTGAAACTGACTAAATTCATTAATCATTTATTTGTCAGGAGTAAGTGAACCAAATTATTGTGTTTTCTGATATTTTGAAGCCAACCAAATCTATCATTTTCCAAATTTCCTCCCAGAAATGCTTAATTTACAGAACATAAAGAATAAGATAGACAGAAGCTGTTGCTTATACTCTTTAAAGACACAACCTGATGAAAATTGTGTTTTTGTCATTTTAGTAAGGTCTTGTGACATTTTTCTGATGATGGAGAACTTATGTTAAGACAGTTAAGCTAACAAAATAGCACTACTTAGTATTTCTTTATTCAAATTGTTGTGAAGTAGGAGTTAACAAAAAAAAAAACATTTGAAAAAGAGTGTATTTGTTCTGTAGAAAATACACTTGTAGACAACTAGATTCATGTATGTCTTCGTTTTCCTCGTACTAACAGGCATTTGGTTAAAAACTGTACGGCTGGATAGCTCTTAGGTATGGGTAATGGGAAGAGGAGATGGAATTGCTTTGTGATAATGGTCCCACCCATCAAAAAATAGGAGTGGGTCTTACAGTAATACCCATTCAACTTAGACCAAAAAAGTACAGTGTTGACAATTTATCAATGAATGAACGAATTAAATGGTTTATTTGAAGCAATCAGGTCAAATAACATCTTATATAATCAATCACAAGTTGATCGCTTGAAAGGGAGTGGGAGGAAGTGAATTTATATAATCCCACCCCAGTTCAATCACCAATAATCACATTAAAAGTACCAGGGAGTCATTGTGTTGTATCTCGAACATCAACAACAACCAATGACCACATGACCATTTTCTATTTCCTATGAATCAAGTAAAGCGAGTTTGGATTGGCTGTTGTGTTTGTACCATTTAGCCTTCGGTGTGTTTAAAGGGCCAAGCAAGGCAGTTAAGGTGTTGGCAATAAATACAAGGAAAGACGCCAACTGCTGCTTCAGTTGTGAAATACTACAAGTTTAACAATGGCAACATTTCAAACAACACGGGTACAAAGAAAAAAGTATGGATTTTAATTTAAAAGACAATAAATGTCTTTTGATGACATGCTTTCGTTTCTGATACATTTGATGACCTATTGTAATTCATCTGACCTACTTCAGAGAGTTCTGCCTTTGTCTGAGATTTATATCTTTTGTGGCCTTTATCGGAGGCCAAATTGATTCTTTTTTTTGCCCCACATATCAGAGAAACAGAAACCAAACTCTGACGGCGACTAAAGAATTTAGTCCTTCAAAGGAACTCCAGTGGGAATTCATGAAATATGCATGAATGCAGACTGCACATGAATAGAGCTCCAAAAAAAAAAAAAAAAAATGACAGTGACAAACAAGGGTCTAATGTGTCAGCATTATTGCGAGGAAGAGCGATGAACAAATGTAGAGGCGAACAGGATACTTTCGCATTCAAATCACACTCTTGCAGGTCACCTAATGTGTAATTTTGGTTAGAGAGAGAAAAAAATCTTACAGAGGATTGTGTTTATTTTACTTTTGAAACCCACATCCCCTGAATGAACAATAACAATCACACTGACTACTTTCTGTCTCTGTGGGAAGTTTAATCACAGATTGCATGGTTGCTCTTTACCGCATGTTCAAGTCGTTGTAGTAAAACACACAAAATAGCAGTTACACCGCTCAAAAAATAAAAAGAATATTCTTCTCCCTGGAGGTGTCCTCTCATGTGGTTTTAAAATATACCTGTAGATGCGCTGAATCACTCCTACTGCAATAGTGTTTGATAACACCCCCTCCTTCATCTGATTTCAACCATACCCTCGGTACTTGCTAAACTTTACATAAGGCACCGGGTCCTGAATTAATTCTAGATCCAAACTGTGAAAGTCTCAAGCAATGCATAGAGTTTTGCAAGAGTATGTTACTGCAATACAGAGGTGGCACACACTGTGGAGGCTAAAAAGCCAGAGCTTACAAGAGACAAATTGCCCACACCAAGTTTTTCCCATAAAGAGCTGATAGTCACGGTCTATTTTAACGGTTCGGCTCTAAGCTGATGTATTCAACTGCAACATGTTTAGCCTCAAACACACACAGCAGAGGAGAGATATATACAGCAACGTTTTTCATGAAGTTTATCGATGAAGCAGCACATTTGCAATAGAGTGCAGTGGAAAGTAAACTTGAAATGGAAACAGGACAAAGATGCAGAAATCTGTTTTTTCCATTATGTTTTTGCTCCTGTTTCTTTGAATCCAACAGTACCAGCAAACTGATGTTTGCAATGTTTCAGAGGTACTGTTCCCATATTGGTAATTCAAGTCAACCTAATAATTTGGGAACCAATTTTGATTGGTTTTTGCAGGCAGCGCTTTAACTTTCAGCTCCTGCTCAAATCCTTCTCGTTATATGGGAATTTGAGCTGCTTTCTGGTGACTCATTCCTGTTTCATGAGAGGAAAAAAGGTCACATTAAATGGGGATTTACATAAGGCTATCTATCAAACTGTGAATTCCCATGCAGTAATGGCACATTTAAAAAAAGGCAAATGAATGATTTTGGATATGTGCGAGGCAATACACTTTTACACTTTGACTGTTAGCGTTGCTCACTGGACCATTTCCCTCTGTCGGGAGAGAAGGCATTTATTTCCCATCCTTCATTGCTTTTAAATTCCCTCCCTAACAAATGAATAGTTGTGCTAAAAAGACCCAAGTCAAGACAAATAAAGAGAACAAAAACAAAGCAAAGTGACAAAATCAGAACCTCCAGATGAATATCTCTACAATCTGAGCCCTTGTTACCGCCGTAACAGCTGTCAGAAACGCTAATAGCAGAGGGAATCTTTGACATTTCAACAAGGGACGCTGCCACAAAATGAAAAACATTCACTTGCCAATACCTATTTTTTTCTCTATCACGTCAAACCTAATGTTTGTGCCACCATTTAACACACTAGAGTATAATATTGGTAAAGATTTATATCCCAGGTGGGCCTGTTCACAATATTGGACATATTTGTAATATCGGACAGCACATAAAAGATACTAATCTATTTCTGCTGGTATAATTCCATATGGGCAGGCCATTGATAAGAGCTGTCTAATTGAAACAGCAAGTTGAGAAAGGGATCGATGGTTACACTGGTGCAGAGAGCTCTCCTTGTGAGTCATATTATTAGATTTCAGACAATCTGATAACCTTTTTGCTTTTGATTGATCTTTTCCATTTCAAACACTCAGGCCTTGGATCAATGCTTGTGCCCTGCAGCTACTCCTGTCTAAGAGGTACTGAAAAAGCAGAGAGTGGTCACCGTGTGGAACCCCTGTTTAAGTTAAATTATGTGTTTTTTTATTGTCATGATGTAGAAAAGTGGTGCTGCAAATCTTCAGTGATATGTATGCAAAAGCATAGAATAACTGTAATGTTGGCTGCAGTTTTGAGGAAATCGATGTTCTTGTAGAGATTTTCAGAGGATAATCAAAGAGGGATATGTAGTGTCATCAGATGTTTCCACGGTGGGTTTTCCAAAGAAGTGGGATTTGACCGTGAAGGCAGGAGAATAAGCAGAGCTAAGTGCCCCTCTCTAATTCTCTAAGCCTAGTCTCTTGAGATATCCTCCTGAAGCTGGGGGTGCAGTTATAAGAACCAAAGGGTTGAATGAACTGTAATGAGATTAGTAAGTATAGTGCACGGGAGCTGCCATTTTATGGGGCTGGGTACCTGGTATTACATATCTTCCTTGCACTGGTGTTGCTGCTGAGCTCATCCTCTGTGTTTGGCGACATGAAAATGTAATCCTTGAAGACAGAGTTGCCCAGCATTCACACACGCTCCTCGTGCCTTTGATATAAAGAGGTTTAGCATCTGTAGATGCTGTGTGAGGTCACAGCATGTCGTTTGCATTTAAATTTCTCTTCACAGACGAGCACTTTCAGGCGGGACCAAGTAGACAAAGAGGCAACCGAGAGAAGTCGGCTGTGGATGAAAATAAAAGTTGACATTTCTGTGTACTTGTGCTTGAAGATGCATTCAAATGTTTAAAGGGGGGGAAAGTCCTTTGTTGTTGCTCTTTTTGTGTCTTCAGACAAACTAGAAAACAAATGTTTCACATATAAAAACAAGAGGAAATCAAAGCTAAAGCAAGAAATGAGAAACTTGAAAAGTGGTTAAAAAGTGCTTATCTCTAGACATGTCAACACTTTGAGTTATATGTCATTGTTTGTGTTTAAGGTTGTTGCTATAAAGCATTTTGTTGGATGGTGTGCTAAATGTTTTCCATATTTAGATAAGAAGAACTGAAATGTTTAATTTCTAATGATATTTTCACCTGATCTTGATCTAAAGTCGCTACTCACATTTCTCTTTTAAACAAAGGCATTAAATCCATATTTAATCATAACAAATTTTCATTGAAATTGTGTCCAAAGATTAAAGGTTCTGTGATTTTGCAAAAATCATTTAATTTCCTCCCTTTACTTTTGAAATTTTGATCAGATCTTTGTCTTTTTAAATAATAAAAAACCCTCTTTGTTTTTTACCCTTGAATTCATCCCTATGAAAAGTTAATATGTTCATCAAGAGTTAGAAAAATTAGCTGAAAGAAGCAACCAAGTTTCAACATTGACCTTTAAAACAAAGAGAAACTCAAGCAAAAATACACATATGTAAAATTTATGTTTTTAATCCAAATAAAGCCAAAAATCTGGAAGCATTTTACCATGTTGGATTTCATTTCTCCACCATTATATCAGCTCGTTTTCTCCATTATCTCTTCACAATTGGTTGCTGTAACATAGACACAATAATACTATTACTGAGTGTCATGACTTTAAAAAAATAAAGTGAATCATATATTGAAAGGATGCAAATTAAAAAGTTCTTTACAAATAAATCACAATTTTTAAAATGTTTTTAAGAGATTACATTTTTCCAAACAGTAAAGTAACTTAAAACAGAAACGTAACCTTATTAAAATAAAGTTAAACTGATCCTGTAAATATTTTCCTTAATCATGTACTTTGAGTATAATTTTGAGTATAATGTGCCCTTATTTTTTTCACCCCCCAAAAATTGCAGCAGTTGTCTGGTGTGATGGCTGCTATGAAACAAAAACGTTTAAGTGCAAAACAAAGAAAATATGGAATCATTTTACATTGTTAATTATCTGCTTGCTACTGACAATTTTATTTTTTTACATCATTGTTTAGAATTCCATTATCAATATATATGTGATGATCATCTTGATGCAAAACTGTCCTCATATTTTGAAGTTAAATTAAAGCTATGGGCTTTATCTATTCCCACTTCCTATTTTTTTACCCAATTCTTTCCCTTTGAATTGAAAGAGTTGAACATGTTCCTTTATGTATCTTTTACTCAGCAGATTTATGTTCAGTCTGTAATTTCCCATCTAAGATGAATAAATTAGGTCCATTTTCATATCCATATTCGATTATATGTATGAATTACAAAACCTTACTTGTCATTTGCTGTTGTGAAGTCATTGATGTAAATGTACTTGAAACATATATGGGGAAATAAAGAAATAAATATCCTGGAATAGTATAGTTATACATCAATCTGTGCAATTTCCCACACATCCTTGGTGTTGATGATGAGACTATTTGAGGGATGCGGAGAGAACCTCTTATGGTCCAGCTTCTTGATGCCTAGTTTTTCTCATTAAAAGAAAAAAAGGAAGATAATTTACCCCATTGAAAACAATTTTTAACACGATGAAGTGGGGACTTTGCCGCCTTTGCATCCTCTTCCCAGTTAAAGACATTTTGTAAATTGATCTAGTTTATTAGGTTTGCTTACAGATAGTATTTAACATTTACAAATGAATGATTGAATCATGATCTGAAGTGCTGGTATTTACATTTAGTGAGTAACAGAATCAGTGCCTATAGTATTAACAATCAAATCCTGAGGATATGGATGAAAAATCCATATCTTAGAAGCACTCCGGCTTCTAATTTTTTCCAACTGTTCTTGTTCTTTTAGCAGCAGAGACAATTAGAGTGAGCATCAGCACGGTCAGTCAGATTAAAGGGAAAATGAAAGACGGTGATATAATGCGGGTCAAAAAATGACAAGACTGAGGGCAGGCAGCAGATGTGAGCGGAGTAATTAGTTTGAAATAATTAGTCACAATACGAATAGTCAAGAATGTCCCTACTGAGGTATGATAGAGGATGCAAAAATAAATGAGTAAATACTGTGACATTAACTGTGTTGTCATAAAATAGCTCAGTAGGAAAGAAAAATGTGTCACTCGGAAAGTTTGTTTCATTGAAGATCCATTTGATTGAGATAATAAAATCATGGTTGTTGTCAGATCTACTTCCAAGAAAAATGTATTATTTAATTAATTCTCACCTAAAGTTGAATCAAGTTTAAAGGAATAAAAACAGCAAGTAAAATACTTAAAAAAAGCATAAATTTGAAAAATGTGACTTTGGGATTTAATACAATTCATCCATCCACCCATCCATTCCTTCTGCTTTTCAAGTAATCACAAATTCTAAAATTACCCTTTTTCATAACCTAAATTGTAGACTATCAAGTAGAGACACTTTTTCTATGTAGTTACAATAATAGTTCTGACACAGTATCAGGGAAATGTTCAATAATTTCTTTAAACTTGCACTTTTTTTAGATTTATTATTATTTTTTTTTAGGTAACATTTATTTATCCAGGAAAGACAGACTAAGAAAAAAAGTATTATATTTTCAACTGTGGCCTGACAAAAAGCAAGACCTTTTAAGAAAGGAAAAATAAAAGGAGTTACAGGAGACACAAACAAAAATAATCAGGATGATACAGCAATGACACAAGACAAAGAGTTAAATCATTAAAATCATAAAATTATATAACAAAAAAAATAGAATAATAAAACTAAACATTTTCCCTTAAGGCCCTTTCCATCAAGATGTCTTTTAAAAACTGTGTTTTAAAGTAGTGTCCAGTTTAAGAGTTTTTTTTTGTAAATGATTCCAGTCTGTGGTGCTGCAGACTTAAAAGATAAAGAGCCTAATGTTGAGAAATATGATTTAGGGACTGTTAACAGAATTAGAAGGTGTTGTACATGGGGGTGAAGTGTGTTTTTTGCAAGAAATAATAGTTTGATTCTTGAAATCATTCAGGTGGGTGAAGGAAACTCTGGTCAATGTACTTGTCCCACTTTTGACTTCCTTTTCACTGTTCAGAACCATGTGTGTGATGTCGTCCAGTGTGTTCGTCGTTGGTAGTTCATAACCTCCCCTCAGATGGTTGATTTAATGTGCAGAGCAGGCTTGGAGAGGCTGTTCGTGCTCCAGCTGATGGGAGAGCTGCACAACTGTAGCTACAGAGAGGAAAAACAGAAATGTGTGTGCTCCGGAAGTGTGGAGTTTGTATTGATTCCCAGTGAATCCAGGGTCCAGGATCAGTCCAGTAGCAGTGCAGCTCAGTAGTATTGGCTCATCCTGGAAACTCTGCTCTTTCCTTTTAAAATGATCTCAGGTTGAAAACAAAAGCTGCATTTGTTGACTTCCTAAGGGCAGGAATCACTTCAGACGGGTTTTATTTCGCACTGCTTACAGAGAGGGTTCAGTGTCGTCTCCTGATTTAGAGCTTCAGTGACAAAAACACTCCACTCTTGTATTTTACACTGCACAGAGCCCTGCATACTTACATATTTGAGTATATCATGTTCACCTAGATCAGGGGTCTGCAACATGTGGCTCCAGGGCCACATGTGGCTCTTTTATCGCTCCTTGGTGGCTCTCTGGCTGAAGAAAGATAAAATAACAGCTTCTATTTTAGCAACATGCTATCATTTTTTGCTGTTTTTTGTCCACTGGAGGTTTTAGGCTAATTTAAAGTTCAGCTAATGTTTCAGAAAAAATCCTGATGTTTTCAGTTCTACTGAAGTTTTTTGGGGATAATTTAGAATTTAGCTTCTATTTTAGCAACATGCTAACATTTTTGACTAATTTAGTTTACTGAGAAATTTGAGACTATTTTGGAGTTCAGCTCAACACGCTAGCTTTTTTGGTTAATTTGGGCTCTAATGAGTTTTTATGCTAATTTTAAGTATAGCTAATATTTTAGTAATATTTGCTAACAATTTTGGCTAGTTTTTTATCTACTGGAGTTTTAATGCTAATTTAGAGTTTAGCTTCTATTTTAGCAACATGCTAACATTATTTCACTAATTTAGTTTAGTGAGAAATTTGGGGCTATTTTGGAGTTCAGCTAGTAATTAAACAAAAGTAACATTTTTTGGCTGATTCGGCCTCTGATTAATTATTTATGCTAATTTGGAATTTTTGGCTAATTGTTATCTATTGGAGTTTTAATGCTAATTTAAAGTTTAGCTTTTCTTTTAGCAGCATGCTAACATTTTTGGTTGATTTAATTTACTGCGGAGTGTTATGCTAATTTGGAGTTCAGCTAATAATTAAGCAACGAGCTGGATTTGCCCTCTACTAAATTTGGCCTCTACTAAAGGTAAAAGGTAAAGATACGGCTCCTTCTAGGTCTTGATCAGTAGAAAACAAGACCAAATGGCTCTTTTACTGTTAAAGGTTGCTGACCCCTGACCTAGATGTTTAAAAATTGTAATGTACCCTATTAAAAGGTAACTGTAACTACTTATAATTTGGCTTCAGAATACACTGTCGCTACATGTGTTATATTACTGCCCACCACTACCCATCAGTACTGCCTTTTCAGTCCCCGTCTGTTATAAAGCTTCCCCTCATGTTGGTTTCCAACCGGTGTAGAAAGCGGCTGTGAACTGCCAATCCCTTGCTCCATGTGTCTGGCAGCTTGAGCCCGTTGATCGATGAGGAAATGCCAGAAAACGGAGAGTCCAAGAGTTTCATCCAAGGCTATTTTAAGGTTGCTGTGACACATTTCATCAAATCGTGTCAGTTTTCAACCTTTTACACGTGTATGTTAAATTATGTTGTGGATTGTGATTGTTTGACACATATGATGAACGTGTACGTTTTATTATTTGTAGCCCTTTCTTAAAGGTCACTGTGAGGAGGATCAACATGCAGAGAATCTGCAACTGTGGGATAAAAGCACTATGAGCTATTGACAACTTTATGAAGGATGACGGGAGAAAACTGTCGATCACACGGGAAAAGTTAATTACTTTGAGGTTCCAACTTGAGAGGTGATGGAGGGATCTTGTTAGGATTTTTACAGAAGGGGGAAAGCTGGATTTCATGGGAGAAGCTCACAGCAATGAGACTTCCATTTTCAATGACTTGCTGTGACCAATAGCATTTTCCCCAGCTGTTGCAATTCTCTGGCTTATTCTTGAGGCTGGAATACTATCTTACTGACTTGCCAATAAAATGTGTCTTGCCACTGGGAAAGAGTAAGAACTGTCAATTGCTTTCACCTTATCTACCTTAAACATGCCTGTGCTGACTTTGTGCTTTCTCCGTTCCTTTTCAGTTCTTATTTGTTGTCTCTATTTAACACTTTCCTCCGTCTGCTGCCAAACAAATCAGTTGATTACAAAAAACAAATGATCAGGCGTATTTTTGCTGGATTTTTTTTTTTTTAATCAGGCACCACAAGAGCGGCAGATGTTAAAAGTATCAACCAACAAATAAAGTGTAGAAATTGATTGGTCTTCAGCTCTAGATTTGATCTAACAAGCCATGTATACGCTGATAGTGCAGCTTAACTGCAAAGTAGTTCATTTGATAACCATCTCACAGATAAATGGAATGTGAATACTCCGTTTGAAAAGGACTGAAATCTCTTCATCTCTGCAGATGAGGAGGTCGGGTGAGGTAGAAGTGATTGGTCTGTGAGTGCTTCTCAAAATCAGGGTTTCAAAGAGTGGAAAATATAGATGACAAAGGATGGCTGGGGAATTGCTCTCATAGGATCTGATTGAAAGCTCATGTCAGGGAGGTAGCGGCAATCAAAGGACTTGTATATCTCAAGTGGAAGGAGGTCGTGTTGAGAGCACAATAAATCCAACATCCCGATCCACCATTCAAAAGCAGCTGCTTTCTATTGTTGCCCCACTTCATTTGTGTGCTCCGGGATGCAGTCTTCATTTGCCTGGATGTGCAACAGTGCCTCAAGATGTCACAAAAAGAGACAATATTCTGTGGCTTCAGTAGCGTCTGATTTCACTACCTGTCAGCCAGAAGCTTTTGTACTGTAAGCGACGGAGAGATGTGTTTTCGGAAGAAGGAATATCTAACAGAAAATGATTTTAGGTTAAGGGAAGCTGAGATGCTGCACTCGTGGGTTAGTTTGGGAAATCATTTAGTAATATACAAGCCGCCTGTCGACTTGTTATGCTGCCAAGGAGCCAATTAGTGAAGCACCTGCCTGCTTTAAAGAGTCAAATAAAAGAAAATCTATAAATACTTTGCCTTCCTGACATTGATTATGAATGCCAATTGAATTATTATGTAATATTTATTAGAACGTCTAAGAAGAATGCTTTCAGAAGAAATTTAATTTAAATCGGATTTTTTTTAGCACAGTCGTTTATTAGAAATAAATTAATTATACTGAATGCACGTCTCTTTTTAATATTAAATGTTGCATCTTGGATAAGGACACAGAATCCAGAAGCAGCAACATTTCACCTGCAGATAAGCAGCATGTAGAGGATGTATTTGTGGTAGTCGCTTCCGAATTTTTTTGAAGTCTTCTACACACAAACGAATGAGCAAACTTCCATCAAGCCACACCGGCAACAGCAGAATTGTTGTGCATCTCCACTGCAGCAGCCCACTCATATCGGTGATTTGTGTACGCACAGATCCAATCAAATTGACTCGCTGTGGTCACACTCTGCTAATGATCAAGTCTGGGAAACAAATCGGCATTGTGTGCCGCCTGAATATAGCCCCGGTCTGGTCTGTCTGACTCATTGATCTTCTATCTTACAGAAGTTTATGCTCCTAAGATTGTCTGGCTCTGGTTATGGCTCTGACATTTTAGCAGCCAAACTCTGCTGCATATTAATGAATTCATGGAGCCGAGGTGCAGGACAGATTTGCAGCTGAATTTATTTTCTTTTTCATTTTTTTCTCTCCATTTTTTCTATCTTGAATCCATTAAAATACGTTTTTAACACTACACGGTAATACATTGGAGTTTCAGTTGTTGTCATTATTTTTTTACGACTGGTGAAACGTCACATTTAATTTAATATGTGAATTTTTCGTGTCAGCATCTATATAAATTTACTCCCAACATCCAAGTACTTTGTTTTTAAATTTGGCAAATTGTTTATCTTTAATTTACAAGAACAGTTATATAAAATTTATTGTAGAACTCAAATGTTTATCCTGCCCTCCATGACTTGGGTCCAGTTTTGCAGATAGATGAACGAATCTGAATGAGAAGCGAGGTTTTCATAAGATTTATTTTCCCATCAAAAAATGTAAAACTATGAACAGCATACAAAAACAAATGCCTGTTAGCATGATGCTAACTTATCATTGATTTTTACATAGAGCCGCTAGCGGCTTACATTTACATGGCTTAAATACGTTTTATTAACAAACTTATTTGTGTTACTCCCAGGCATGAATTTTTTTTAGCTCTGTGGAAGAAAATAGAAAATTAAGTGCAGTTTTGAGCGTCTTTGATAGACTGTTCCTGCTCGTCTTCTTCTTTAGCTAAAGCTGAAAACCGCAGGACTCCTGCTCCACCTAGTGGTCAAACGATAAAACGACTTTAACCAGAAGACAGAACAGGGTTCAAATCCAGGCTGAGTCATATCAAAATCTTTTAAAATCAATCCAATGCCTCTCCCTCCCTGTTTGATACTCAACATTAAGGGGTTAGATTGGAGGGGTTAAACCCCCAAATGGTTCCTGATCATAGCTGCTAGTGTCCCACACTTTGAGTTTCAGATCTGGAGTCTGAAAGCAGTCGGAGACTAGATATTGTTAATTGTGAGTTAATTGGGAAGCCTGACTTTTTGGTAAAAAAAAAAAAAAAGAAACCCTTTTAAAACAGAGCATAGGTATAATCTTACTGGTGTGCTGAAGATTCTCCACTAAGGTGATAGACCTGTGGTATGGATAATTGGGCGGCTGATAACTGTCATCTTGGAACTTAATGAAGATAATCAGCTTCTAGTTTGACAACTCTGTTATGGCTATCCTGTTTTATCCCCTCTGCATACATTTTTTTAAATAGGGAGCCGCTCTCACCCCCAGCTCTTAGGCAGTTCATTTTTTTAGATCTTTCAGACCTTTCTCTTGGTCTCTCATCTGCTAGTTCTTTGGTTTTACTGGAGAAATTAGTATTTTAATGTGTTCAAAATGTTGATTTTAAAAAATGCAGATCGGTGACTATATATACAGTCATCCAGGGGCACTGTGTGGAAAGTCAGGAGCTTTTAAAACTTAAACTTTTCTGTATGATGTAATCCATCAATTTTTTTCACATTATTATTTTACTTGTGCAAATTGAAGTTTGCAGGCAACTGTCTTGTTACGGCTATCTGAAGATCTAATCGCGGAGGATTAATTAAGTCTTCTGAGCACTCATTATTGTCATTCGTTGTCATTGCTTTTGCAGTGATGTGCTCCTGTGCATCTTTGTTTGCTACTGTTTTAATCTAAGCTTTGCTTGCTGTCCATATGACCTCAGAATATTTGTTCATATGGTACCGTAAGGATAACAATATTTGTTTGCCAAAAATCTCCTCTTTTGTTTTTCTACAAGCTTTGTAAAGACACACACACACAAACATTTTCCATTGAAAACAAAGGCAAATTTGATCTTCTGAGAAGAGAAAACTCCCCAAAACAGACTAAAGGATGCCAATTCCCTTCAAGTTTTTGACAAAAGGATAAACAAAACCAAATAGAAGAAGGAAATCTGCATCCAAACCCAAACGTTACAGCACATTTCTTATTACCCAAGCATAGAAAAATACCCCCAAACAAGATTCCATCTAGGTGTGAGAAAGTATGACTTGCTCTTTTGGTAATCTGCAGTTCTTTTTGGAGAGTTTCTAAAAAAATTAACCTCTAGGGACTTGTAATAGTTGCTTTGATCATCAACAAAACTAATGATTTTCCTGTCTGACTCTAACAAAAGTCAAACATAAACATCTGCAAATCTATTCCAAGCAAAGTGCATCAGCTGTGACATTTAATGTGACCAATTGAACATGTCACTGCCATAAAAAAGAGGTTAAAATTGACATTTTGAGTAATTCTTTTGTTAAATTATTGTGAATCAAAAAATTATGTTTGAAAAAGTTTCCTTTTATTATGTAGAAAATAAACTCGGTGAGCCATAAGCTCCCCACTCTGCTCTATTCTGATGCATCCACTTGTAGATTTTCGTTTTCCTCATCTAAGCTCAAAACTGTACATGGATAGGTCTGATACTGCTCACTATTTTTGTTGCACCGTTAATGTTAGGCTGAGAGTGTAGGGAGTTATGATCTCAGAAAATTACTTTTTTTTTTCTTTTGCCTAAAAACAAAATAATGATAATAAAAAGATCACTGGGACTTCAAAAATGTGGAGATGTAATTGTGAACATGGTGAGTAAAAAACATTGCAATTAAGTTTACTGTAAAGTCATGACAACTTTTATTTGTATCCATCAACCTCAGACATGAACAAATATTACACTTGCCGTGGTGCAATCACCTTTGGCCTACCCAATACAATGTTGAATCAAAGTTTGATGCCCCACGGGGTCAAATTGAAGCTGCGGTGAACTTTAACTTCTTTTGTGAAGCCAAAATGTATTCCCCAAAAATAGTTCAGATTTGTCAAGACTCTAAAACGTCTTGTAAGGATAGACGATGGGGTGTGTTGGAAAAAAGAGCTGTTCAGAACAGCTCTCAGCTCCAGATGCGAGGCCTGCTTTTGTATTTTGCATATTTTTATGTCAAATGTCACAACAGGGTGTATTCCGTTTTAGTAGTTTTGTTCTTTTGAGGTTGCTCTAAAGAGGTGATGCGATTTTTCTTTTAAATATGCTCTGATTTATTTTAAAAAAAACATGTAACTGTAAAAGGGTTTATATTCTACAGCGAGTCCCAAACCTCCTTTACCTATTCCAGATGACAGTTCAGACAAATCTCAGCAATGATTTTTATAGCTGAACTATAAAAGAAAGGGGAGGGATGCTTGCAGCAACACTAATAGTCCGGATCTTTACACGTTTTTCTATAGCGGTGCTCGCACTGTATGGATATCGTTAACCAATGTAGAGCTGCTGCCGTCAGCACAGTGCATGCAAATGAAATCACGGGGAGAATTTTTATTGCCTCTCAAATTTATTAACCTTTAACCATTGGCAGCTACTCATCCAATGAAAGTAAAAGAGGGGGGAGTCAATGTGGCAGTACGAAAGGCTTAAACTTCATGATTTCCAGGTACATGCAAACACAGAATTGAAATGAGCTGTTCTTTTATAGATTTGAGTCCAAAATATGTAGAGAAATGTGGAAATTATAATGTTTTATTTACAACGTTTTTGTGCAGCTGGATTTGGTTTCATAATCAATCAACTACAAGAGAAAAAACATATTCTTTTTTTTTTCTTGATTTCAAAGATCTATTCTTGTAAACTTAGACAGAAGGAACACATTTACATTTATTATATACGTCATACAAGAGCTCAGTCACATATGGAAAGTCATGACTTATGAGTCATTCTGAGCTATTTATTCTTTATGAAAAAGAACATTTTTATAAGTGTGTCTGATCAGTTCACCTTGCATGTTTGTGGAAACATTTCTAATTCCTCACCTTTTAGCATGTGCATGTGATAAAAACCTTTCTAGAAACAGATTTCATCAAGGTTTTAACAAATCAAAACTGATCTTTGTTCTAAAATGAAAACTCTCTTTTCATAAACTGCAATAGCTTTTATTTTCATGACTCACGCCAAGCATCTTCTGCATGTTAAAATTCTAGCTCTGTCCCTCTGTAATTTAACAGTTGCTCAGTTTCGCCCTGATTTAATATTGCCTCATGAAAAGTTGAAAAGGTGAACGCGTTCTCGGCAGTTAATAGAGTAATGCATCTGTCTTTTAGCCACAATTTGTGTCACTAAATTCAACCACTTGTTGCTAACTTTGCCAGCTTTGCTGGTGCTTAAGTGGCACACAGCACTCTTTATCTGAAAAGAGCTGCCTGCTGAGACTCAACACTCTCCGCTGGTAGGTTCAAAGATATAAATCAAAGTAAGCAACCCTTTACTCTAAAGCTTTGGTAGCAAATCATTACCGGCTTTTTGAAAAGCCAAGCGGTAGAAACATTTGAAAAACACAATGCAGAATTACAAACTCAGTCATCTGCATAGTCGCTCTCTAAGAAGTCTGTAATACACTATTGACCAGCAGGGATTTGAAACTGCTTTGATTTTGCTGTTAATTGACCTGTTATTAGCTTTTTTAAACTCTCAGTAAGGTCATAGAGGCTTAACTGAATTGGACCAGAGCATGCGGCTTTCTCTGCATAAATACTTTGTCCTTTTATATCAATGGCAATGCCTAAACATGTTATATTATGTGAAGATATAGACAATTTTCTGAAGTATTCATATACAATGGGGCTAAATAGTATGTGTGGAAGATGTCCCACTTAAAAATATAATAAAGTTCTGTGATGTTCTGTGTAGGTCAGGGGTCTACAACCTGCGGCTCCAGAGCCACCTGTGGCCCTTTTACCCTTCCATTGTTGCTCTTATAAACAAATAAAGTTTAAAAACTTTAAAAAAATAACTATAAAGTACGAATTGAGAAAGTAGTAAAGGGAGAACAAGGTAAACTAACTCCAACTTTAACTCATTTACAAACAGTCAAAGGACTAAGTATCACAAGTTGACCTAAACATTTTGACATTTTGACTGTCCTGTACAAAAAAAAAATTAAATCAATCAATCAATCAATGGACGTCAATAAACAAACCATTATAAAAGCACTCCGGATTATTAATTGAATTTTCTCTTTTTTTTTTTTTTTAATCAAGGAATTTTAAGTGTCTTCGAAAAATATGGCTGGAGTCACTTAATTCCATTTTCATTTGTTAGATATATATTTCTGGAAAAGATGCACTAACAGCAGTGAAATTAACTATTTTTATTCAATCACTGCTGACATTACACCAGCTACTAGTACTTTTACTGCATTGAGATGATCATATGTGACAGGGTGTCTTATTTTGAAAGGACCTTCTGTCAAAAGGCTCTTTTCTTTTAGTGTTTGTGTTTAATTCATGTAAAATGAACAACAGTTCATTTATGTTAATCATAGCAGTAACAATAGCATAAATACAAATCAGTATCTTGTTTTTTAAAAGGGTGAGGGAAGATTTTGTGGCTCTTACTGGGTTGTAGTCAGTAAGAAATCACCTCGAATGGCTCTTTCAGAGTTGAAGGTTGCAGACTCCTGGTAAAAGTACACTTCAACTGTGAGACAGAATGTCAAGAATCCAGGAAATCAAATTAGAGACTGTATTTGTATGAGCTGTATATGTGTAGAAAATAGGTTCTTGGTCAATAACAAAAGTTCACCTTTTTACATACGGTACTTGGTAATATAAGTTTGGTTGTCAATGATAGAGGTCAAATGTTTCCTGTGGGGTCTCTACTCAATAACAGGTAGTTTGACCCATTCTTCCATGCAGATCTTCTCAAGAGCTGGTTCCTCTCAAGACTACATGAGTTAAGCTGAGAAACAGTGACATGATTCTTCTCATGTGTCAGCGAGCGTGACAGTGGGCTGATTTGCGGGCTCTTGGGTTGAGAAAAAATAAATTGGAGTCAAGACAAACATCTTGCTTCTTTCCTGTCACTCCATTCTCAGCTGTAATAACTTTGATGGTTGAAGACTGATTGATATCTCGGGCCACCTTGGGATGTTTTCCACCATCGTTATAAAGTGGTATTTTAATGGACTGTGAGGGTTTATCTGAAGATATTTGAAACGCTTGCCAAGGTATGCCTTCTATTGTTTGGAGGCTGCGTGTGTCATTTTTTTATTATTTGGGTCTCAGAAAGTCTAGATTAAGTAGGAAATGATCTAGTTTAAGGTAATGAAGGTAAATTTAGTAAATTTAGTAAAATATTTTATTGTTAAAATCATCGATTTCAACCATTTTGTCAGTAAATATTAAAGTTCAGGCTATGTGTTTGTTTTTTGCTCTAGGCTTCATATGTTACTGAATGGCTCTGTGAACTTGTGAACAACTGTTACTGCTGTTGCTGAAGTCGGATTTTATGCCTGTGGCTATATTTTTTATTTTTTTTTATATCATGCAAAGGCCACTGCGATGTCTTGTCGGTTGCATCAGAGTCTAAAACAGGATAAGCTCTGCTGCACAGCGAGGAATCCCCCCCCACCGCTGTGTTGTGTATGTTGTGAAACAGGACACACAGGCTTGGCTGGTGTCCATTTTGTACCCTGCCAGGTTGGATTTGTACTTTTGTTGAAAACTCAACTCTGTCTCCACATTTTTTACAGACATCTATGACTGCTGCTGCAAAAGAAAGGTATCTTTACCTTTGCAGCAGCTGTTTATCTCATAAGTTCACTTCTGTTACAGCTTGTTCCCGTGCAAGGTCACAGGGGTCACTTTAGCCCAGATGCCTCTGAGCAAAAGTGAGAAACAGTCAGAACAGCTCTCTAATTCATCTTAGACCAATTTAAGACACTAATAAATGCTCAAAATAAGTATATTTGGGATTATAGTTCAGAGTACCTAAAAAAAATGCAAAGATTTAATTGAAGGATTTGTGGTGTGATCTACTGCACTGAGCATGATGATAAATTATATGTATTGGAGGAGTGAACACCCATGTTTAGAGGATAACCTTAACTCTAAGGGCACAATTTCTATGAACTGTAGAGCAGAAGTGAACCAAAGAAAAGAAATGGTGCAAGTACAGCGCAACACAGTGAGCAATGCACAGCCTGCAGTATTAATCTGAATAAGTGTGGATCACATCGAGTTGGAGAGCTGGCAGGAACAGACTGTTGTCTTTGCCATGCTCTTTTTCTCGTGATCTGAGCTCATGCACTGCTGCCAAAAGAGCAGCTGTTGGAAGGGTGGTCTTTTCTGGGGTGGTTTATTTATGTGTTAGTCTTTGGTGGTCTCTTGATTGTGTCAAGTGTGAAAGAGAAACCAAAACAAACAAAAAAAGAAGTCTGTGCCTTCAAACTGAGGCCACTGAACAGTTTTAATGTAACATAGTTGAGTTGTAGCAACCGAACTTGAAATAATCTTCCATAAAACATTTCAATCCTTTCAACACTATAACCGACAGTTCTTATATAAAGAGACCAAACCCTTATGAAACAAAAATATATTGCAATATACTGGAAAATATATGTAGATAAATTGCCAATATCAATCTGTCAGTCATTTACCTGCATAGTTAGGAATATATTGCAATATATGGATGGTCAACCTATTTTTTTAATATATATTTAATATATATATAATATATATTTCAGTACATAGAGCAATATATCACAATATATGGATCGGTATCTGTAATAGTTGGAGTATTTCAATATATTTCAATATACTGATAAATATTGCTTCCATATATGGAATATACTGTAAATATATTATTGATAAATATATTGTTGTTTTGTAAGGGTTTTCTTCCAAAATAAATAAATACATTTAAAAAATCCACAAACTGTAACAAATAGGAGAACAAAACAAAGAGGAGTTTTTACCTGCTCAGTGGTCTTGTGGTAGAGTGTCTGTCATGAGGCTGGAAGGTTGTGAGTTTAAATCCAGGCTGAGTCAAACCAAAGACTCCAAAAATGGGACCTAATGCCTCCCTACTTGACACTCTGCATGAAGGGGTAGGATTGGGGGATTAAACCACCTAATAATTCCTGATTGCAGCTGTGTCTGCAGGCCACCCCTCCCTGATTGGATGGGTCAAATGCAGAGAACCTAACTTTACAGTCAAAGTATTTATGATCACAACATTTCAGCTGTTGGAACGACCTAATTTCTGTAAAGATCAACTTCCACTCGCAATCTCGTCATCTTGTTTTTAAAAATATAACAGCTTAAAGTTAATGGAGGGTTTGACTTCAGATACCCCGTGGGTCATATGTAAATTAAAACAAAAAAAAGCTTTAATTCTCTAAAAGCAAATTTGATCTTTTTTATACCCTGAGAATAACTCTGGTCTTGCCCTAGGCGTACCCCAACAGTACCTGAGGTACAGCCCCATGACCCTGAAAAGGATTCAGTGGGTTTGGGAGATGGGTGGATCTTTTTGTTTCAACCATCAACAAGAGTTATTTTGGGATCTTCCCCTAAAAAAGATAATAATAAATATTTGCCACATAATGAGACACTTCGGCTGTTGTCATGTTGGTCACCCCTCTAGATAAAAGAAAGGTATTACCCTTTCTCTGTCAACACATCGCAGTGATTACTTGGTCACTATCTCACTGGTTTGAATATTAGCAATGAGGAGCAACTCACTGCCAATGAATGAGAATTAAATCAAACACACGGATCATTGAACAGCTTTTAAAGACCCAAAGCTCCTCAGAAGGAGATAAATCTTCTAATCACATGAACAAACATGATAACATGGGAAAATGAATTCATTTTTACAATTAAATTCTGGGAAAATGCAACGTGTGAGAAAGAAAGTCACCAAATTGAAGATTTAGGATGTATTGGGTTACACAAATGTACATAAAGTTCAAGGGCCAATAAAGGAGATTTGGGTGGAATCCAGGCAGAAACATTTAACCTCAAACCGACTCTGATTCAAATATACAAGCTGTTTAATTAGCAGTAAAAGCACTTTATGATTTATAATGTTTTTATTTATTTATTGCCTTTTTTTCAACTGTATTTTTTCCACATTTTAAGTGTTTATCAAAGAGAAGCTGAGGAGTCTACCAGATAAAATTATTGCCTTTATTCAAATACTCATTGACATGGTTTAGTAGTGGTTAAAAAAAAAGAAAAGAAAAAAAATCAGATGGCGAATTTCTCCACTCTGTCATTTGCAGATAAGCCAGTTTTAATATTTTTAGCTACAGAGTTAAATTTCCTGCCAAACTCTCCACACTCGCCTCACTGAGTCCTGGCATTGGACATAATAATAATTAATAAATAAAACGCCAAATCGTCTAATGTGGATACTCTACCACATAATGAGATATCAGCATGACTTTCATTAGGAAAATTTTACAAAACGTTAAGTAAAAAGCTGTTTTTTTGTCTTGTGTCATTTTCTCCTGCTGCACAAGACAGGGAAGACATAGAAATAGCTTTGTTTTGTTTAAATATATATTATTACTTTTGAACACAAAGAAATGTTAAATGTCCAAAATAATGTTCACTGAATTTTTAAACTTTTCACAAGCAACATAAGTTTATATGTTATATTTGTTTATATTTTATATATTTTTATTTAACCCTCCTGTCGTGTTCGGGTCAAATCTGACCGTTTTACAACTTATAATACTCATAAATATTATGTTTTACATCTGATTACCTCAAGACCTTATGATATCCTTCACACTGTGTACTTGAACATATAAAAGTGATGATTACCTATTTCATTCAATTTTGAGTGTTTTAATCAACCTTGTTACACCTGTGGTGTTCCCGGTCAAAAGTGACCGTCGTAGGAAATGAATGGGTATCCAGAGTAAATTCATTCAACATACAGAAAACATCCCCATACACACTGCCCTAGCTCACTCACACACTCTCTCACACACACAC
>NC_050516.1:19753987-19773552 GCF_002922805.2 Oryzias melastigma
TTTCCATTTATTTTTTGTATTATATGTTCATTTTGTAGTTCATTTTCAGTGCCCAATTGTATTTTCACTGATGTTATTTAATGTTTATATCTACAAATTGTTGTTAGACACTACTTTTAAATGTTGTTCTCAACTAAAGAATGTTTAATAAAATAAATTGGTGGTGAAATTTTTTTTGTGTGCTAATTTAAGAGCAGTTAAAACAGACCGGTCAATTTTGACCGGGAACACTAAAGTAGGGGGCTGAATGCGAACACGACCGGAGGGTTAATAGACTTGCTGAATAACAACACAACAAAAACAGACTTATAGCAAAATATGTGGAATAATCTCATTTTTTATTCAGATTCCCAATCATGTTTATAGAATAAGGTAAAAAATATCTGTTTTGCTTCACTGTTTTAAATATATATATAAATGATATATATTTATATTTTTTGTCTTTTATAATTTTTCCTTTTTATACTTTCATCTTTTATCTGGGGGTGGTCTTTAAAAACCTTCTGGCTTCTTTTACTCCCTGCACATTAATTTTATTTTATTTTTTTAATCTATGTACAATTTTATTCTTTGTTCTCCTTTACATTTTATTGTTATATGTTGCATGTCTGATTTGTCCTAAATAAATAAATAAATATGCTTTATATAAACCTGGCACACTGATGGAAAGGTTAGTTTTTTACAAAGCCTGTTCATTTTGTATAATTGGTATAAAATATTTTGTACCTCTTTCTATAAAAAGTATCAAAATAATTCTTTGAACTTTTCTGAGTTGTCTAATCTACTTTACAGTGCAGTAAACAAAGTGTACTTATGCAAGTGACACCATTTTTTCTTTTTTGTTTTGATTCGGTTTTCACAAAATGCTTCTCTCGGTAAAATGAAAGGTCATTAGTCTCATCAATTTCACGCAAAAAACAAAAGGATGACAGCTTGTAAAGCTAATGCGAGCATGCAGAACTCAAATGCAGCACATAAATCAATATTTAGAGAGTCTTTAGAAAACTCACGTCTATGCTCCATCACGCACACAAAGACACCTTTGCACTTTTAGCGCCTTAACCAGCATTTCAGCCGCCTGGGTTGCTTATGTGTGATACTTTTGAATTCAATTAGGCGACTTTATAATGTAAAGGGTGTCGTCTTCTGCTCTCTTCCACAAAATAAATCGATGCCATGTCCCTCGTCCAGGAAGTGTGTGATTGTTAACTTGGCCCTTAAATCCAGGAGGCAAAAAACAAGAGTAAAAAGAATCCACCCACGTCACTGCTCCATGTAGACTCACCTCAAGAATGGCAAAACAACAAGCCTGCCAAATCCTGTCACTTGAGCATAAAGAGTATCATGTTGAATTAAAGCCTGCTATTGTCGACAGGCATTATTTATGACCTTATGAGAAACAACAGATAACATCTGACCATAGAATAAAACATTATTTTTACTTTGGGATAATCCACAATGCAAACCTTGAAGGCAGACCAAAGGTTAAATGTCTGGTGATTTTGTCATTAAATTTAATGATTAGGCACTACATACTTTCAGTTTGGTCTTATAAAACTATATTTTATTTAAACGTTTGCAATAAATTGGCCAACAACATCACTTAGTGCCTTCAGTGTTATGAGGGGCAAAGGTTGCAGGAAAAAGAATGAGGCCTCATTAAAACCTTGGATGGCTGCAGAAGCGATGGGGACTGTTTTAACAGGTACATGTGAGAGATGGCTCAGAGAGAGATCCACACAGAGAGCAGCGCAAGACACGGTAATGGGGAAAGTTTGATAGCTGATTTTTGTGATTTTAAAAAACTGCCACTGTTACATCTAAAGCACTTTTGAATAATTGCTTGAAGATTATTTTGTAAATTCACAGTGATTGGGTAATAGTGTGGATGTGCAGGGTTTTGAATTTGCTTGCTGATGGATGACACAGTTTTCTTTTGCTTTCTTTTGCAAGTTTCTAACAATTTTTTTCTGAAAGATTGGCACTTTTATTGCCAGAATAAGAGCTTTAGATGTAACCTGAAGTTATTATTGTAGTGTATAAATATTTGATATTAAGTCCTGAACCTGATACAGATAATTCATGTAGAGAACATTGTATGATCTAGCCGGGGTAGGATTATATAAGTTCGCTTCCTCGTACTCCCTTTCAAGCAATCTACTTGTGATTCAATGTAATGTTATTTTTTTTCAAGTATTATTCCTGACTGCTTGAAATAAACCATTTAATTTATTCATTCAGAGTTTCTAACTTTGTTTGTTTTGTTACATGGTTAAAATGGCTTTTTGCAACTTTAAGAGATGATTGAATGAGTTCTCCAAATCCTCTGTAGATGTTAATGCATTTTGGCATAAATAATTGCATATTTAGCTTATATATTTTGCATTGGGCATAATGACATTTAAAACTATACTGTAAAAATAACAATAGAACATTATGTCTATCAACTGCTACACCTGTTACAAGAACCTTATCTGTAGTACCTTTATTTTAAGCATGTTAAACATTCACAAATGCAGATGGTATTTACAGTTACTTTGAGAACATTGACATATTTAGCTCAAATTAGCAAAATCAGCTACTTGCGACCTTAGACTGTATAATCACTGGACAGTGGGCCCCCTCCCCCCTCGTGTTCCAAATAGGAAGTACCTTCTGGGCTCCAAGAAGCCAAAATCCCATAGACTTCTATAGAGAAACAGACAATTATATAGATATACACTGCTCACAAAAATTAAAGGAACACTTTTTTTATTGGGCCTGGCATGAATTGAATTAAACCTGTCTGATCATTTTCTGGTTGGTTAATCAGCTGAGGGCCTCGTTAATCAATTTCAGCTGTATTGGTGTTCATGGAATTAACAACAGGTGCACTTCAGTGGCAACAATTAGAAATTTTTGGCTGGTTTTCCACTCGTGCTGATTTTGGCTTGGTAATTATCTCTACTGGCAGTATGAGGCGATTTTTGCTTTTTGCTAATTGTGTCTTCAAGTTAGTGATTCACCCAGTACGTGAGTTTCTTTAGAATAAGTTCAGGACATTAGAATTCATGGAAAAAAGCTTTTTTTTTTTTTTTTAAACAAGTGTTGTCTTGTTACTGATTCACCATCTGTCAATGGACAGAAAAAGGATTTGCAAGTGTTTACATTAACATAATGTAACCTGTAAATAGAAAACAAGTATTCTGTCTTGTGGAGCTAAATAAATGTTACATTTACCTCTTTGATTTATCTCAAAGAGGATGACCAGATTATGAAAGTTGTTCATAGACACTAACGTTCAGCTGTTTTAAACAAGATGACATGGATTGATGGATAGCTGACAGCATTGGTTTTGGAGAACTGTATTCTGGACCCTCTCTTTGAAGGGATGCTTTTAATTTGATTGTGTTTGTAGATAAATTAAAGTCATCGTCATACAGGGTAAATGAACTGGACATGGAACAAATTATGTTATTTGGGTACGCTCAACTTTTTCTAATGTGTTTCTTCTTTTTCAGATGTACCTTTTTTTATTGTTGCTATTGTTTTAAATTTCCATTCAGACCATCACTCAAACACAGAGCTCCAAAAAAAAAAAAAAAAAACACACTGTCTTTATTGTTTCATTGGGAACTTGTTTTCTTTGCTGAAAAATCTTGTCACATTGGCAATGAAGAGAAATAGACAAATAAAGAGAACTCTTTCTGGACTTCATCACACGTCTAATGACAATAAAGGCTTTCTATTTCTATTCTTCTCTGTCAGAATGTATTTCCTGAATAAATCAAGCACCATAGACTATAATCTTTCAGTTGTTGGGATAATAAACTTGAGATAAAGGCTTAATTTTTATTGTCATCTCAACAGGTTGAGCTCAGGTCTCTAGATCTTGTTTTGACGAGGTTTCCTCAGAGTTAAATAAGCAATGAAGAAACTGTGTTTCCCCAGAGTGATCTGCATGACTGCAGCAGGGCGATGTCACTGAGGAAAACAAAGCCAGATCGGCTCAATGTTATTGATTTAGCAAAGTGTCAAAATATTAAAGGTCAATTAAGGAAGATTGAAATATTATGAAAAGGTCCAAAGAATGTTCCATGTTTTACTGCCAGCCTCTTGTGACTGAACAGTGGACGATGCTGCCAGGTTGCAAAGCAGCTAAAATATTATGCCTTTGACATAACTGCCTTTACGAGTGGATAGGGGCAGGTGCAAACCTGAAATTTTAGAGTGTAGATTGCTCGTTGATCCCGTAGAGCAGGGGTGTCAAACTCAAACGCACAAGGGGCCAAAATCCAAAACACAGTTTAGGTCGCGGGCCAAACAGGAAAAACATTTTTTGAACACGCTAAAACTAAATTTTTAAAACTTTGAAACCATAACTTTTTAACATAATTATGAACTAGATATATTACCTGTGATAATGCTGGCGTGAATGCTGCTGAAGATGTTAGCTGAAATCACTGAAGTCAAATTAGCCTAAAAAGCTAAAAAAACAAAAACAAAACTAGGTTAGCCAAAACAGCTAGCATGTTGCTGAAAAAAAATAGCAAAACTCAAAATTGCCTAAAAAAATGTGAAAAATCAAAATAAGCAAAAACAGCTATTGTGTCAATATTTGCATGACTTCAAAACAACCTAAAACCTAAAATAAGCCCAAATTAGCCAAAACAGCCTCAAAACAAAAAAATCCCAAATTAGCCAAAAGAACTAGCATGAAACTGAGATATTAGCTAAACTCCAAAATAGCCTAAAAACTGAAAAAAGCCTAAATTAGCCAAAACAGCTAGCATGTAGCTAAAATATTAGCTAAGCTCTGAAATAGTCTAAAAGATCTTAGTAAATGCCAAAATTGTCCAAAAAGCTAGCAGAATGCCAATTTTTAAAACCGTACATTTTTAACATAGTTAAAATTAATAATATAAGGAACACTTTTTCCAGAATAAATCAACTTAAACATTAGTTACTTTTGATATTTTACTCTCCATAAAAATATATTTTGTCAAAATTATACAAAATAGAAATAAGTGCCAGATAACATCGGGCCATTATAATGATCTGGTGGACTGGATATAATTACCCAGCAGGCCAACTTTGACTTGTGTCATAGAGCAAAAATGTTCATACACATTTTTCTTTGGGCATGCTATGGCGAGACACTGCAAGACACAAGAGTTGCGTACCTCTCTACAAGCCTCTACAGGCCTAGTTCAGGGCTGCCCAAACTTTTTCGCTCAAAGGGCCAAAATCTAAATATTTTTTTGCATGTCATGAAATAAAAGGAGAAAATATAGAATATGATTTAATTTATCTGTTTTCTGTATTCTGTATTCATGAAGGTAACACACATTAATAAGAATAAAAAGTAAGTCTTTGAAACCTTTAACAGCAAGGCCTCACTGGCCTTTTAATTGAAAAACAAGAGCAAGCTAAAACAAACTTTCTTCAAACTGGGATTCTAATGAGAGACATGGAGCTGGTCTTTTGACTTTATCCGTTTGCTGTTAGCATCCTGGCTAGCTGAAAAAGGCAGCTAAAAGCATCCGAAGTGACAGTGAAGGCTCTTGGGAATTTCTAAGACAAAAAAAGGCTGTCCCACTTATGTTTTACCCATAGCTGCAGGCAAAGAAAGTGCAAACAGCGCCACCCCAGGAGGACGAAAGTGTATTGCAGCTGTAAAGTTTTGGAACATCGCAGAGAACCAGTGCAAAACCAGTAAGGAGTTTAAACTAAACACTTTGCGGTTTCCGCAACCACGACTTGGCGGGCCGAAAGGTAACCTTTGGCAGGGCAATTTGGCCGTGGGCCCCACTTTGGGCACCTATAATCTAGTTGTCTGCTCTCTGTCTCTCTCACTGTGTGAAGTTTGATATTTCCTTATTTCTTTAGTAAGTTTTCATTATTTCTAGAAATAAATAAATTCAGGTTGAATGACCCAATTTGCATAAAGTATAAACCAGCCTTAAAGGTCAACCCTTATACGGGTGTATGTGACTAAGATAATATGGAACAGAGTTGGAAATCTTAGTTTACAGCTGTGGTAAACTTCAGAGTTAACCACCGAAATCAATAAAAGGCATAAACCATTCTTCATGAAAAAAGAAAAAGATCTGGATAAAATATGAAATGATCCTCTCATACACTGTCCACTTATCTAATAAGGAGTTGTTTGAATTGCAAGAATCACCATGGTGTTCTTTACCATATTGTTGTTCATTCCTGCAGCAGTGAAAATCTGTTTTGTTGTATCATTATACAGAAATTGGTTTTCTATTCAGGAGTCTCAGCTATTTACTGCTTCACTTACCCAGACAGAAACAAAGTGAAACTTTCATCTCCCCTCAGTGTCAACGGCAGCTGATAGCAATTAGGGAGAAAGGATGGATACTGAAGGGGTGTATTTTATTCAGTGTTTACAGACACATTTTTTTGCAAAACCTCTCTTGACTTCTTGTTATGTTTGCAGCCATCATCCAAGCCTAAATATTTCTTCTGACGCCATGTCAAATCAGAGAGCGAAGTGATAGAAATAATTATGCATCCTGAATCGGCTCTGTTCAAATGTGCATGAGATGGTACATTTGGATTCTGTTTCAGTAGCAGATTTTTCAGCAACTGGCCATCATTTCATTTATTAACTTTATGTGGATGTTGTGATTTTAATCAGCTCAATTGGGGCGAAAAAGATCTGAAGCAGAAAGTGCATGTATTAGCTTAGCCTTAATAAAGTAAAAGTGCTGGGTTTTTCGTTTTTGTTTCATTTTACTGGCTGGTGCTTGTGTGTTTTGCACCCTTTGCTTTTCTGCAGCTATCTCACAGGTCTCCTGCTGAGCCAGAGTCAAGATCTTTTTGCACTGAGCTTGGGCTTTCTTTGATGCAGAGTGAAAAAGAGGCAGGGTCTACTCCTCATGAAGTGCAAAATAAAACTTCACCACAGTTTCTTTGTAGGATTTGTTTTTCCTTTTTAAATGGTAGTGCAGTTTTTTAAACACCTTGTGCTTTTTGAAGATTAATTTCATCAACTAACATTTGAAGGAAATTGGAGCTAAACAGTTGTTTGAGTTACTTTTTAAGGACAAATTTGTAATTTTATACACTTGATCCAAGATTTTTTTTAACATGCAATTAAAGCCAGTCTTCATATTAAAGTGTCCCTTTACCACACTTGAACGCCGAGACGTAATTGTCTTTTGTGTTCTTTTATTTTGGTCGAACAGCTTGCCCAGCAAATTTTATCAGCCACTAAATGTTCCAAAGTCATAACAACCCTTTTTTGCACCAACCCTCCCCAATACCTTTTTTGGCCAATAACTGAACCCAGTGAGTCCAAACCCCTGACAACAGGTTAGGTGACAGAATGGGTGAGTTCCCTAAAGTTTGGAACTTCGAACAATAGTGGGACCCAAAGAATTACCCGGCCCAACTCAATGTTGTTACCCTTTCAGCTTTTGGCAGAGTTTTTACACCAGATGTCCTTCCTGACACAGGGGGACCCAGTTAGGCAGCAGCGTCGAGGGTCTTACCTAAAGACTCACACTGGGGTAATGCTTTGAACCCAGATGTCCTGCATGGCAGCTCTATGCCCACTGAGCCATCCACCCACTATACCCAGCTAAACTCAATCCACTACAGTATTGATTTAGGAAAAACCTATCATGCCTGCATTTATTTTCATATTTTCATATTTCAGTAAAACATCCCTCAACTTTTTTGGTTTTGTTTTGTTCAAAGTGAAGATATATTTAATGGTATGTTGCAAATTGGGGGTTAAAGCTGGTACAGAGCTAAAAAAATGACCAAATTTGTGGTTAAAAAAAAAAGCAAAACACTATTGCTGCTTGTTTGGTGTAGAAGTTAACTCAGGCTTATTAGCATAATTAAATGTAGCACTTTCAGAAACTGGAGTTTAATAATTATTTTTTTTTTTACTAAAATTAAATATAATGCATTAAGGAGCATTCCATCAAACTATTAAACCATTAAGCATTAAACCAGGAAGTGCCAAATGTTGCTATTACACCAATATCCAATAGAAGCAGACTGCAAAAAGGAACAGTTCTCCATTAAATCATATGTTCAAAAGTAGAATTTGCATCAAAATCAAACATTTACTGCCGGGTTTCAAATACCTTTTCAACGCACATCTATATTGCCAGTTGTGTGTAATTGTGGATTTTCTCTATCCACATTTTTTTTTTTTGTATAGTTGAAATTTTCACGTTTTAAGAGGTGAAGAGCTTCAAACTTTACTTTTTTCTTCCCAATTTTAGTTTTTGAATCATTGTTGAGTTAGGTAGAGCTAACTCCAGTCAATGTGCCCCTCCCACTTAAGGCTCTATTTTCACTGTGCAGAATGAATCCAATGCATCAAATCAGAGCTTATCCATCTAGGGTACATATGTCTATGATTCTCGCAGAAAATCTTTTTTTCTTTATACATTTTTCATTTAATACACTTTATTACCTTTGACCAAATTATATTATTAAACACAATACTAAAACAGAGTAAATACCTACCAGATAAGCACTCAGTGAACCAGTAAGAGTAAAAAACACAGAGAATAGATCTTTCTCAGTCACACACTGAATGAGTGCTGCCAACACTTTGCTTCTTTTTTTTTTTTTTAAGCATCTCATATTTTACCCCCCTCTCGGGGGAAACCAGTGTTTCATCTTCTCTTAGACTCTTCATCACTTCTATATTCACAGTTATCTATCAACCTTAGCATTTTTTTTCATTTAATGTGTAGAATACAGGCTGTTGCTATAATTATCATGGTCCTTGTTTTACTTTTTATTTATTTTTTCCTGCTATTATTAGATTTATTTTTATGATCTTTTTTTTATTTGAAAAGATTATGTTTTCAGCACTGAAACGGATCCACTTTTAGGCCTTTTTAAGGAAAACAGTATTTCTGAGGGTTTAATGTCTGACTGGAATATGTGCAGTTTCAGTCAGCGAGTCTTAGGGACATCTTTTTGAGCAGTAGAGAACAACACAGTCCTGCCATGGAAACTCAAACACGCTCATGCTCACCTCTGAGCAGACAGAGAAGATGAGTCATTGCAGAGCAGCAAATTGGCACAGCTCCGATAAGTCAGCTGCACAGGTCCTGGGGCATGCAGCTCAAACAAGTTTGGTTTCAGAGAATGAGCCAACCAGCAGTCTTTTAAAGCAGCATTTTTCCCTTTATCCCGGACAACTTTAGAAATATTTCAGTTTTTGTCATGTCCACTGAATTCTTCTGTCTAGTTGAATCGCAATGACCTCAGCTGCCGTTGTTAGTTTTTCACTGCCAACGTGTGGAAAATGAGAAGTAAGCAGGTTTCCTGGCCACTCGCAGTTCAGCTTTAACTTGTCAAATGCAAACTTAAAGGAATTAATAGTTTAGCTATTTGTGAAAGCTTACTTTGGAAAAAAAAAATTAACGAACATTTATAGGACTACGCATGCTTCTGGGTGCTGTGAATGTTTTATGAATAACAGAGACAGAAACTTAATATTCAATCACAAAAAAAGTATAAAACATACTTAAAGGCCCACTTCAATGAAGTGGTGTTTTTAACATATTATTATAACCTTTTTTTTTTTTTGCAATAGATGACATAAATAAAATAAGGTGAAAATAAAACTGCATTTCCGAGTAATGCAACGACTTTCAGACTATAAGAGTGTCAGAGATGCTTAAAACCACATAATACAAAATAGCAACATGATTTGTAATTTTGACCTCAGTGTTTTCTCTGCAAATGAGTCTGGGGTAAAATCGAAGACTGGCTTACAACTCTTTGTCAACTTATGAATTCTGATTTCATCTTTAAAAAAAATCCCCCTACCCCCAGTACATGCCCAACCAAAGGGAAAGATCAGCATAAAAAGAACATTAGACTCCATGATTGATCTTTAAAGTCAAAATATCAATTCGAAAAATAAAAATGTTTTTTTTTTTAAACTTCTGTTTACTTTCAACTTATTTTACCATCTAAGTAAGTAGAAGCCGAGATACTCGTATGATAAAAATTTTTATTTTTCCAATAACATTTCTTTGTATTTTCATGGAAGCAACTTTACATATGTTTGACTCACAATAACTGGAAATAGATCAGGCTTTTTTTCATATTAGCTGGGTCAATGTCAAGGCAAACAAGACTTACTACTGCAGTGTCATTTGATTTTTTAATGCATAATTCAAAGCTAACAATGACTGCAGTCATCAATATTCTTTCAAACAAAATGCAAAAGTGTGACCTTTCTGTCTTTCACTTTTGCTCCAACACTACATCACATAACATCTACATCTGCTCCTAAATAATATTCTATTTCTTTTGGTGATACTGGGCTAAAAGTTAATGTTCTCACGTGGCGAAACGAGATTGCCCGGTATGAAGGATAAACTATATTTGCCCACCCATGTTTTTCCATATGAGAGTTGATTAAAGCAGATGCTTTGTATTCGAAGGCTCACTGCACAGCAAAGATCTGTCAGGTGTTTGAATTACAGATGCAAATATAGTCAGGTGTTTTGCATACCAGCATCATTTGCTCAGAAGAAATCTGCACCTACACCCTGGGCTTTAACATCATTAATCTGCTCCTGATCTCAACAAGATGGTCAACAAAGCGAATTTGTGAGATAAACGTGATGCCAAAATATCACTGAAAGGTTTTTAGAAGATGCTGCAGTAAGTGCGTGCATAATGCAGCCCTCAACATTTATTATATCTTGAGTGGATAAACTCTGTTTTAATCTTTGCTTGGGCACTTAGTTTATTGGCGTCATCAGATCCTGAAGTGGCCGTCTTAAAATGTGAAATACCTCTCCTAATACTGTAAGCTCATTGATGAATGCATTAAAAAGCACTAAAAAGCATAACTAGATTGTACAATGAAAAATCAGCTGGAGCAGATGGTCCTGACTAATTAACAAAACAGTGCAGCTAAATGTGTCATGCAAATTAAATAAATAGATTACCTGTTATGTGGATACAATTACTTCCAGAGGAGTGATTTAGAAACCAACAACATGCTGTAACTCCTGCACAGGTTTCTGTACGTCATCATATAGATATGACATATATTCATACTCATCAACTTAAAGTCATAATATTGTTATATGACAATTCCAGAATTAATGCAAAACAATTCGGCCTAATAGAAGGAAAACAATTTCCAAATCAGATTAGAAGACAACATTTACACACTCTTGCTGAAAACAACATGTCACCTTCATGGTAACTGACAGATTGTGACTGTGACGTGGTGTGACAGCAATCTGCTATTTTTGCCCCCACATTGTACCTGATAATAGCCACAACAATTAAGCAGCTTTGCACACTGCTGATTTCTCAGCCGAGCACATGTTGGGTGTCATCGCTGAGAAAGCCTCATGCCAGGCTGGGAAACACAGGCTAATTGTTCGCTCTCATCTCTCAAATGATGTACTTTTGCTAATTTTAAATACACGTGAAACAGGATAATTCAAAGCTCCATCAATGCATGATGCTTTCCTCCATTCAGCAGGCCAACCGCTATGGTTGATATGAGCAAACCTTGTCTCTTTTAATTAGGTTCATCGCTGTGTGGATTTTTGATGGGCTTCAAGATGCAATTCGTTTATCTATTTCTGTGATATGAAGAATGGGGGTGTAGCACCAATAGGAAATAAAAAAAATCCAGCAAAGAAACAAGTCAGTAGTATTAACAAACAAGAACCTGAAGACAATTGAAGTTAAAAATGAACACACAACTATCCACTAAATTCAATTCAATATGTAAAGATAAAAACTTGGAAGAATGTTTTTTATTTCAACTTGTCTTTTAAGTTGTTGCAGGTCCACATCCTGGACTTTTACTCTTGGTTTAAAATATTAGAATTATGTTGATATTTAAGTCCGGTTCTGCTCAGAGCACGGAGCCTATTCAGACTGAGGAAACTCAGGGCAAACTGGGGCTCAGTGTAATTGGAAACAAACCGAGACCACCTCAAAAAATGGGTCTCGGTCCCAAACCAGGGTCTGCTTGGGTGTGTTCAGTTTGCTCTGGATAATCGGGCGAAACAAATGTGACAAATTTGGCAAATGTGTCCAGTCTGAATACATCCTCAAGCAAGAAACATCTACACTGTCCTGATTTGTGTGTGGTGTGAAAGATTTATGTGACTGACATCTGCAGTACTGAACTTACAGTAAATGATACTTTAATTTGTATTTGAATCACATGTTTAAAAAAGTCTTATGCTAGTTTAATTATTTTTACAAAAAGAAATTGAATTTTAAGGTATTAAATTTTAGCTAACGTCAATTCTTTCATCTCAAGATTTGAAAACGTAAATAAGTGGCTACAATTGTAAAAGTATAAAGTGCCTTCAACATGTGTTTAGTTGGTCTATTTTGCTCAATGCTCAGCCGAAAATTTGTCTGCAGTGATTATAAAAGGCTATGTGTGGTAAAAGAACAATTAATGGTATCTACTGTATGTCTAATGTACACAAATGCTACTTTTTCCATTCAGGTTTTGCTTCACCAAGTGTAACTTCTCATGTTTTTTTTTTTTTTTTTTTTTNNAAAAACATGACAATTCATTTTTAGTTAAAAAGTCTTACTGTGTCTCATTACCAGAAATGCTATTGCTTCCTGCCTTGTTGGAAAAAAAAACAAACCTTAAAAACATTTAGAAGTCATCTACAAAGAACAAGATGAGGAAACCCATTATGTTGTAAGGAAGACATTTATAATTCAAACTAATTTTTGTCATGGAGCTGTATTTTTTTTTTTTTTGGTAAGTGACCCCAGCTCATATATGTTGCATGCTCATTATATCTTCTTGTGAACAAGGCTGTCTGCCGCAGGCTGCAGTGATGCTGGGCTTTCTGAAGGGCTCAGCGGGGGCTCACTGGATCGCTGGTGTTGTAAAAGCAGGGGAGTTTGTGAGATCAGATCTGTCTTTAGCAGTTTTCACACAGCGATCGTGTTTATATCAGCACAAAAGGATGGACTATTTGTGGTGCTGCTGTTCTCTGTTAGCAGTTTCCACAGATCAAAGAGGGACCGGACAGTGGAGAATTGCTGTGTATTTATAGAAAGTCCTCATTGTGAGATCAGCTGAAATGCAACTTTTTCATTCACAAATAGTGTTTCACAAATTCCGTCTCACACTTCCTTTTTTTCTTGTTTGACTTTGTTACAGGGCCTAAAAAAATGCTAGTTTTTTTTTTTTTTTTTTTTACAACTATGGTTTCCACTGTGGGGTAGAAATAGGGGTTAGAGCAGGAGTGTCCAATTCAATTGCACAGGGGCCAAAAAAGAAAGAAAAAAAAACAAACATTTCTTTTACTTGTATGTCATTTTGAATGAGAAATGAAACCTATAAACATCCCAAAAGATTTTGCTGTCCATAAAATATATTCTGTCAAAATTACATAGGAAATCACCTATTCTGGCAACACTGGCGTTCGACAAGGCAGCTGATGCACTGTATGATGGGATTTGTTGTTAATTTTGTAGGGATGGTCACAGACACAATGGGCCTCCTGTCAGATCTGGCAGCACAAGGAATTGTGGGTTATTGTCCCCTTTGCCTGTCTGGGTGGATTGGGGTTTAAGTGTGGGTTTTGTCAATGTGTTTTGTTGTCTCCTGGTTTTACTTTTAGTTATTTTATCTAACTGATCTCTCAGCCTCCATAATCGTAGTTTTGCTTCAATATCTTAGCAAGACAACATTGGGCCATTACAAATAATAATATAAAATGATCTGGAGGGCCGGGTATAATTACTCCGCGGGCCGGATCCGGCCCCCAGGCCTAAACTAGACATATGTGCTCCACACCAATGGTCCTCCCCATCAAAAGATAATAAGACTGGGTCTTAATACCCAATTAACTTAGACCAAAAAAAAAAAAATACATTGCAAAAATATGCATGAATTAATTTTTTTACGTTTTTTTTACTGTTTTGATAATGACCAGATAACAATAAAAAAGCTGATTTTATGAACCATCAAACAATTCTCATGTAGTTGTTATTGTCAAAAAAAACAAATTTGACATTTTTCGTAAATGCAAGTTCAAAGGAGGGTACAGTAATTGATAGTTTCTTATACAGTGTCGGTGTTTCAGACATTGTGTCCTCCTGTCCTTAGAGGGGAAAGATGATCACAGTAGGAGGATGTAATCTAGAGGATGTGGACAGAAAAGACCTAACCTCACTGTCTTTCTTTACTTCTTACAGTCACATATTTTATTACAGGATATTTTTATTTATTATGTCAAGTAGTTATATCAGAAAGGCACAATTTGTCTCAAAAACCAACCTATCCGGCTCCGCTAAGAGTCTAATTGACACGATGTGGCCATATATACTTTGATTCTCCACTCTTCTCGCTTATAATTAACTTGTTTCAGTCCTTCCAAATACCAATTCCCCAAAGCTTGGGGTAATAGAGGAATGTGGTGTGTGTTGGGTCCCAAATGACATGCTTAGCTTTAGGACTATCAGTCAACATCTAAAGCAGTGCGGAAATTTGTAGGGATTGGTAATTAAGGTGAGTTGTATTATTTATGTTAGAGGTTTAATGAAAAAAAATCCTCCAGAGTTAAAGGAGAAGGAGCTAAATGTGAACAATTTGAGCTGCATTTTCCGGGTCTTTGATATGTAGATTAGAAGATATGGTGCACAACACGATAATATAAATATATATATATATGACTAAAGATGTATTACCCCTCCATAGGAGGAACATTTTTCACAGCTGTGTCTGGGTTCCTTCAGATGCTGCTTCTGTCCTAACGTACGGGACACTTAGTGGCACCACAGCAGCTGACAAAAAAAAGTGGTGCCAAGAGTCATAAAGAAAGGGAAGAAAATCACCAGCACAAACATCAGCCTTCCACAGAAGGCATCTACACCTCCCCACGTCCGTCTGCCGAAAGCATCCAGCATTTTTTTAAAGGCCCATTATTACCCACCACATCAACAGTTTGAACTTCTCCCCTCAGGGAAGAGATACGGGGCCATCACAGCACTGACAACAAGACTAATGAACAGTTTTTCCCTCCAGCCATTACCACATTGAATTCTACAATCATACAATTTAAAATGTCTGCGGTAACTTAGTTATTGCTATTTATTTTTTAAAAAAAAACAACAAAAAAAAACGTGTCTAATGATGTACCTCAAGTGAAGCAACAGTATGCCAAAACATATATTTTTCTTCTTTTAAAAACAATAAAAGACATATTTTTGAACCAAATTTGTTGTATACGAGTATTTCGCATTTTACAAGGTTTTTTCTCACAGTTTCCCGCAGATGTAAAAAAAAAAAAAAAAAAAAGAGCCGAACTGAAACATTTATACAAAATCCCACAAGAAGAAAATCCAGGATGGATTCATTTTGCAGATGTTGTTATTGCAATATGTGGTGATTGCAACCTGAATCTAGATCAGAGACGTCAGATTAGTTGACCAATCCACAGTCTAACTACCCTATTGCTATCTTTGTATTTTTGTGTGCAGATTCCCCAGGTGAGCTATGCATCTACAGCTCCAGAGCTGAGTGACAACACCCGCTATGACTTCTTCTCTCGTGTGGTGCCTCCTGACACGTATCAGGCCCAAGCCATGGTGGACATTGTCAAGGCAATGGGCTGGAACTACGTCTCCACGGTGGCTTCAGAAGGGAACTATGGGGAGAGTGGTATTGAGGCTTTTGTTCAGAAGACTCGGGAGGATGGTGAGTCCACACTTGTCCTCACATCTTATTATCTGATTTCACTCCAACAGATAAAAATAAATAAAAGAGAAGACTCTACAGGATTTAATTACATGAGAAAAACAAAAATAATATAAACATTTGTATTCATTCTGCATCTAAAGTAAGTAAGTAAGAAATTTAACTGGCATTAAGGTGGTGCAGTTTACATAATAATAAAAAATGTCAGTAATATGTGTGCAAAAAAGAACTTATCCACATTACCTATTTATCTATAATCATGAAATGAATCTCCAGCAATATTACATGTAAAACTTTATTCTATTTCTTGTAAAACTCGACTCATTCTGTATTGATAATAAAATAAAAATCTGCTTTTGTTCAAACCTAAAACTAGGTGGAGCAGAGGCTGCAGCTGCATTAGATGATCCCTGAGTGTTCACTTCACAGCTGGCTGCACTAATCTTTATTGTCCAGCCCTAAGGAAGCCTTGTTATCATGTAAATTAGGTTGGTGTGGAAGATGTATGGTTGAAAGGAGGCATTGTCGGCATTCCTCTACTGATCTAGGAATATGTTTTTGCCTTTTTTGTGCTTTGTAAAAAAAAAAAAAAAAAAAAAAAAAAAGTCATGCCAATCCCTCGGCAGAATTTAGTTCTGATCCATTTTGCTGCGTTTATAAATTAATAGTTGTCAACTAATTGCAAATTGTGTACTTTTACCTGTCAGTAACTTCTTGTAAGTCGAAGCATGCACTGATACCTGTGCTGCTCTAGGCGAGCCATCTCCACAGATTTCTGCAGTAGGTCACTGACAATACCTCAGAGAAAAGGGCAAAGGTCAAACTGTCAAAAGGAACAGCAAAAAGATGAAGACAAACAACAGAGGAAATTCCTGCTGTCTGAATGTTGTCTCAAACGAGTGTAACCAAACCTAAAACACACGTCAGACTATTGTACCTACAAATACGCTGCCAAAATAGGGTTTTGTTGTGTAATTTAATAATATATAATAGGAAAAATAACCCAAGGGTCATCATTATATTATGTAATGAATAATATTAAATGGATCTGATTTAGGTAAATGACTTATACTTGCATGGGGCTTTTACTGCCTTCCTTAATTTTGATTATTTTTTTCTTCTACACTGGGATAGTCCCAATAACTCAATTGCAGGAAAATGCCAAATCGTCATTGCTGAGGTCTCAGACGAACTACCATCCACCCCATTTAGTAGTAATAAAGACGAAAAACAAACTGATCACAATATGAAAAATAAATAAATAAATAAAACAAAGATGAAAATTGGCAGTAATAGCAGGTTCTTACATCGTTTTTTTTTCTTTTTTTACCTATTGTATACATTTTTTCTAATTTTTCTTATGAGATGAGTCCTTCATAAGGTTCGTGCTGTAAGCCGTTTTGTCCTCCTACTCATACGGCTTTGCCACCTACAGCATTTGCTTTCTTTAGTTTGCATTCACACTCAAGTGAATTGAGGTCGTCTGAGATCCATATTTTCAAGCAAAGCAGGGTTTGTTTGTTGTTGTTTTTTTTTTTTTATTTACACCAAAGCAAAGGTTAGTGTCACACTCGCCATTCTCATTCATCACTTTGAATAAATTCAAAGGTTGTATGGAAATCTTTCTTTTGATGGTTTCACTGTTACGCATTTGTTCTGTTTGCACTCCTATGTTGTCATAAAAGAGTGCTTTTTTTTTTTTTTTCTTCTTGGTTAAACTAAAGCGCAGCAGGACTGATGCTCTGTAATATCATTCGATTCACCTAGAGGTTCAAGGCAGACAATCTAAGGAAACAAACGGATCCAGGATCAAACAGGCCAGTGAGACTTTAGACAAAAAGAAAGAAGTTGGAGGTTATTTACGTGGTTCTAATCCATCTTTTTTTTTTTCCTAAAATGTTGCGCTTTCTTCTGTAAGGAAGAGCATTTTAGTTGAAGCATTTTTTTTTAAATATAGTTTTTGAACCAAGTGTCAGTTGAGGTAGACAATGAAAAACTGAATACATGTACAGAAAGCACAAAGTAGCCTACACACCCAAGAGGATGCAGAATGAAAGCTATGAAAACTACTATCATGAGGGAGCGTATATGCTCCCCGACTGCACAAAACAATCTTTATGTACAGAAAAATGTGCCCCCGAGGGCATACGCCTCGGCTGTGTGCACAGTTATGGTTCCACAACCCTGGAGCAGAGATGAGTGGTGCTCAACTCATCCTAAGGGTCTTCATCTCTCTCATCATCTTAACTTTTGAAACTTTAGATCCAGAGGCAGTTTTAGATGTTTCTCACCTGACTAAATAATATCAGCACTCTGTTATGTTTATGGCACCTTTCAAAGACAGGTGGGGATTCTGAGAATTTAGCTGCCTGGAAACATGGTGCTTTAGACTCAAAAGATTAAATTAAAAATTCAATTATGCAAAGCATCAAACCTGTAGTACACAATTTCTTGGGTTTTGCATAGAATATGCAACAAGATGTACTTTTATGCTTATTTACTCCACATGTATTTATAGTAAAACATTAACAATTCAAATATTGGCCTTGTAAGAACCCACACAGTATTTTTCCCCCCTAAGCACTCAATTTCAAATCTTAATCAGTATGCTGCTCATCCCAGTCTACCCTTATTGTGAAAAGTAAACAACTTAGTGTGGGTATGTAAAAATCCTATATTACCAAAATGAGTAAATGTCATTTTAGAACGCAGGTATCATCATATAGCAATCAGTAAGAGTGCTGCACACCGCAGCCTCGCTCTGCCATGCTGCATCGGTCCGAGCTGCAGAGACTAGATAATAGCCTGAGAGGGCAAATTGTCTGAGTCAGCTCCCACAGCAGCCCCACAACCCTTCCAGTCACTCACATGGAGTTTCACCAGCACAGCCTTCTCCTCTTTCTAATAATAAATAGAAATGATCAATGAGAGGAAGACGCAGAATCAGGCTTTTTGATATGCACTTTTATGACGTAGTCAATTAAAGCTCTTTATTCCTCTTCCCACTTTCTGAGCTGCTATATGCTGGTAAAAGTTTTGACACTATAATATGTATATTTTATAGCTATTTCCCCTCTTTTCTTGTTTTGGCTCAGATGTACGGTGGCCCTGAACTGAAAATCACACAATTAAACAAATAGGAATGATGGACAAATGTCATCTTCCAATCAGCGGTGTCCCATAGGACCTACCTTTTCCAGTTTCTGGTTTAAAAAAAAAAACAAAAAAAAAACAAGTAAAATATTTTTTTTAGAAATCCAAATGAAATGCTAAAAAATAAAACAAAAGAAGAAACTAGAAATTGTAGGTACAATGGGACACTGGTGACTGGATGATGACATCCATTCAACCAAAAGGTTCTGAGAATGAAGTGGTACTGGATATGCTTCGTACTAATCATAATTTCTTTTATTAGTATGCGGACATTGAAAACTCATTAGAAAAAAATTAAAGCGTCATCATTCAATCAATGATGTCCCACAGTACTAATCTTTTCTAGTTACCTGTTGTGTTTTGTTTTCTTTTATTTAATTTTGATTTCTGAAAGTTACTTTTGTTTTCTGAAACTTTGTTTTTTTCTTGGGTTCTGAAATTATGTTTTGGTTTCTGTCATTTGTTTTCATTTCTAAAATTCATGTTGTTTTATTATGTGTTTTGATCTTTTAATTGTTGTTGTGATCTTTAAAATGTTTTTGCTTTAACAGATTTGTCGGTGTGATTTGCACTTCAGGGCCACCATACAGATATGACCAAATAAGGGATTATCTCTAAATGAGAAATATTTTTCCTCCACTTTGGCTTGATTTTTCCTTTTTTCTTTGGTGTGGACTTTGTTGCTTTTGTTGCCTAGGTGGGCTGT
>NC_050516.1:19773666-19787585 GCF_002922805.2 Oryzias melastigma
AAAATAGCACAACAAAGGAATACATTTATTTTCAATTTTCTTTAGAAAAAGGCTTTACATTTGTAACTCAACTGTCCAATATTAAAGAGAGTCGGAGGTGATTCGCCGTAGTGGCGTGTTGTTGAGTGATAAAGACACAAGCTTCCTGTTTTGTTAAAATAATAAAAAAAAAAACACATTTACTTATTACATTTTGTATTGGGTAAATTTGATTAAACATGATTTATGAACATGACTGTTTGGAAGTCAAAGTCAACAGATGACAGAATGGCCCAACATGTGAGCTAAAACACTCATATTTGCATCAGATAGTTTTTTTCTGCAGAGATCCTGTTAGAGATTAGAACAAAGATTGCATCAAAAGGCGCCGTTAATCAAGTTAACAAAATCCTGTCAAATATAAATCTATTAAGAATCCCTTTTCTATGCATTAGCCTGCTTAACATCAACATGAGAAAACCTTACTAGTGGAGTAACTGCCACCCCTGTGTGACAAGGATTATAACATTAGCCGTAGCGTTGGGATGAAAAAGCACATGTGGGGACTGAAAAATTACAAAGAAAAAGAGAACACAAGCAACCCTGAATTGCTCCAGGGTGATGCATTTGTACATTCACAGAACAGACAACATTAGACTGTGTTGATGTTATTTCTGTGATATGAAATAAAAAAAGAGAGCTACATGAGGAGTGAAATTATGAAAAAGCATTTTGCTTTGATCACTTCATAAAAAGACATGTAAACTACCAATATCATTTATTCCCCGGTGCTATATTTCAATTATATTGATGATTAAGGTTGTAAATGGTTCCATATTCATGTTTTAAGAAAATAATATTTTGTTAAGCATCAGACAATCTAACTGATGAGGTTTTTTGTAGATCGATCTGTTTTTTTAGTTCATTTTTTATGCATTTACAATAAACTGGTGTGTTTTTAAGAATAGCCTAAACGAGTTGTGCTTATTCTATGTACAAAATAGCAAAACTAAGATTTAATGCTGTGTTATGACAGCAAACGAAATAAACTCCAGCCTGACAGGATTTGGGGATACAAACACAGCTTGGGTTTGTATGAAATACGATTATTCAAAGAAGTGTGAAATACCGTGAGATCTGCTCTGCACAAACAACCCTAGCAGTTACAAGAGAAAGTAATGCAAAATATATTGCAGGTTGTATGACTGGATTACAGGGCTCCAAGCAAAGCAACAGGGAGACTTTTGAACATCTGTATTTTAAATGACCGCAGTCACAGAGGGGGGAGATCGCAGCACTCAGCAATGTTCCTGTTTCCTTCCATATGGCCTCTTAATCTCTGGCTAACACTCTTGTGCGGTTTGTCAGCCAGTTATGGCCTTATTTATTATGTGACATCACACAAATGACCCCTGAGTTGCTCCTGTTTCATTTGGTTTAAACTGTTTCTTGTCATTGCTTAATTGGGCAAAGCTAATGGTTGAATGATCATCATTCATCTGTAGCATTTCTCTCTCTGTGACACCACACTTAAACTGCCAGCAATGCAGAGTCAATGCAAAAGCCAATTTTCCCTAGCGAGTAATGCTACTTAAACTTTGATCTTAAAAATTGCTTTAAAAAAAAAAAAAAAAACATTTGTTAATCACATCATTTCACATGACATTTTGTACTTATGGTTATAGATTGATTACATAAATGCACTCCCAGACATTTTCCCACACGGGAGCATGTTCTCTATTATGCAAATGTAAATTAATAAACATTGAAACAGGGAAGATGACTGGAGAAAGTGTGTGCTACTCAACAAATCAGAAGTGGATAGAAAACCAAAGCAATGGATTAGGGTGTGAGGGAGGTTATGTGGGATGCTGCAGTTTATTTTAGCCTGATGTTCTCAGGGGAAGCTGCACATATTGGCCACAAAAAAATGGGGGCTGTGTGAAAAGTAGCACAGATAAGACTCGTGGCTTCTAAGCTACTGCACTGCTTAAAAAAAATCACATAGCTAAAACATACAGAAACTATCTATATTGTCTTGACCATGTCTTTATGCTTAAATGCAATGAGTTCCTGCCATGTGATTGGCTGATTAGAAATTGGCATTAACGAGCAGTCGGACAGGTGTGAATAATAAAGTGGCCAATGAGTGTATAAATAAAGAAATAGAAACACACAGTATATAGAAAAATATCTCATCATGACAAGATATCCCAACTATGTTAAATATATCTATGGACACATGCACTGGTATATTACTTTGTTGGTTTATCTTTAGTTTTGTTTGGATTGTTTAAAATAAACCAATTCTGAGTATGTTTATTATATTGAGAGAGCAAGAATGTAAAAGAAAATTCTGCACCTATTATTCAAAATTGTTCATTTGTTATCCAGATTTAAAACACACAGTATATTTGCCTATGAATTTAAAACAGATGAATAAATATCCATGTAAAAAACTAAAAGAATAGGCTTTAAAAATGTGCTTAAAATATTAAAAAAATCAAATATGCACAAATAAAATGAATAAATAATACGTTTTTTTTACTTGTATTAAAGGGGAGTTCTTAAATATAGAGGACCCAGTCACAAATGGGTAGTGCCATTAAAAAACATATCAATTTAAATGAAGTAAAATACTTTATTCTGAAACGTGTTCCCATCTTAGTCATCCTGGAAAGAATTTTAATTAAACTACATGAGAGTAGACTGCAAATTGGGCTTCTTGAGCAACTAATCTGGATTACAATTCTGTTACTAATCCATCCAGCTCATCTTGATTCCTCAACATAATCACTTTGTCAGAGCAGTGAGTTTCTCTATATTCGTACATAATATAATCAGTAGAATAGGCTTACATATTGTGTTCGAGTGAGATAATTAGATCTTGGAGACACTGATACCGCCTTATAATAGTTTATATTCTAGATGTACCTATCGCTTTAATGAATAGATGGATTAGCAGGTGTGTTCTTTCTGAATGTTTACAGTTTACATGTTTTAATTAAACATTTCCTCATATTTAAAAAAAACTGGTATGAATCTGAGTAAAATTCCAAAAATGCTGCTTCTTCATGCCTGCAGAAGACTTGGGTTTTAGTGCCACGGGATGAAACACTACCCGACTCTGTTTTATCTCAATCAGCATAAAAAGAATGTCTGGAAAGAAACCTGAGAAAAATTGGGAGAAGAAAAAAAAACACTTTATGGATTAGCAGGTTGGCCTCCTTTCTCATTTCGGACAGATTCAACTCTGTCTTGAGCTTTTGCCATTTTTCTTCCTATTGGGGAGTTTTCAGATGGCTGCAGTTTTTTCGCCTCTATTTATCAAAGCACATGCTGGACTTTTTTATTGTCCACATCTTTACCATGTCATCCTAAGCACAGATATTGCATTCACAGCAGTGAATGTCACGCTTCATGTCCTATCGCTTTTGCCAATTTAGAAACTTTTCTGCTGCGTTCGGCATCTTTCCAGGCTTATATTTCATCTCTTTTTTTGCCTTTTCAAAGAAGCCCCTCAAATTTTGCTTATTTCATATTTTTTTAGACACGTGGCTGTCAGTGTTGACATTAAAGAGTGCGGGAATTGCTTCTGTAGGCACACATCTCTCAGCTTCACTTTGTTCAGCAGGAGCAGCAAGGAATGACCAACAGTACCCAAGAGTAAGATGTTTGAACACAGGGAGCGAAATCCTTGACGGAAAGAAGGTAGAAGAAAGTAAATAACCTCTAGCTGTCTTGTTTAAACATTAATTTTACAGAACTATATATTTAAAGTCAACACAGGTTGTTTTGAAGTTGAAGCAATTTTGATTTTTTTATGACTTTGCTTTTTTTTAAAGTTGACCCAATTCGCTGAAGCATTCATAAAATATCTGCAAAATGCTTTGATCATTATACTCCAGAAATGTTAAACAAAAGCAAGCATTTCTGATTATTGTATTCTTTTGTGGAGGAAAATGTAACGCCGGCTTTGCCCTTCGATGACATCCTCTTATGCAACATTTTCTGCATGGAACTAGGACGCTTTTGGTAAATAATCACGGTGAACTGAGATTTGACATTTGCTTTTTTGTTATCTTAAGTCAACAAAATCCTTTTCTATTCAAAGAAAAGTCTTGAACTGGAGGACAAGGAATTTGTAATTTAATTTATTCACACAAATCAATGTTAGTGCACAAGAAGAAAAAAAGAACTCTTGTACCATTTGGAAAAAAAACCATCATGCTCTGTATTAGAAGAGAGGTTTTACAGTAAGAAATGAAAAGATTCTCAGAATGTACTTTCTGGGAAAAACATTGAATTGATCATTTTCTCTCCCCTTTCATCATGTTACCAGTGTGCTGTTTTAGATTTTCTGACTTCTGATATGTCCGAAAGGCTTCCTTCCAACAACATGTTCATATTTTGCTACAATATGTTCATAATTGAGTATACTAAAAATAGCATGACAGGCAAATGGTTTATATATTTTTTGCAGAACTTATATCCCCTCTAAACAATATATTTCTATTTATATTATATATTTTTTTGGCAATTGTCTTTTTCACATTTAAAACGAGTTATTTACATCTGCGATTCAGACTCAACAAATATCATTAGTGTTGTTTTAATCTTGTTTTTGATAACATAATTCTTTGCATTAAAAACGGTCTAATAAAATCATGTCTGATCAAGAAAAAAGTGTTTTTATGCAGGTGAATGTTTGCATCTGTAGCATCTGTCTTTGATCAGACGCCATTTCACAATTCTTTGGGAAAAAAAGAAAAAAAACTCTACTGCTGCATTTCCTCCAGAACTATTGTTCTGTTTTTCAAGGAAGTGCCTCTAATGAGCATGTGGAAGACGGTGTTTAGTCAGCTCCTCAGTGAACCAGATGTGAACTCTGATGTGAACCTGGCAAACAGAAAAAAGTGGCTTTTAGAACAGACTCCACACACTCACATCACAGTTTGTGTTTACTGTTTTCATCAATGTTTATGGTAGCATTATTGGCTAAGAGGCAAAAATACAGCAGGGTGTAATAAATATTATGTGACGATGATTGTTTAATATTCCCTGTAATTCTGAACATTTTATTGTAGTGTTCTTATAAAGTTACAGTTTTACTAAAAGAAACTAGTTTTCCATAAAGGAAGGGGAGTTTCCAATTTAGGTCACAATGCATTGACTTTGTTTTCATTTTAAAGGGACGACAAAACACTTTTGAAAATAGCTTGTAATAAAAATATTCACGCTCTGTGCTGTTTATGTCTTCCTCAGAAATGAGTTCACATGAGCATTAGACCTTAAACTGGATCTAAATAATGATTTAAAAAAATCCAACAAAGAATAAAATATTCATCATTAAAAAACAAATGCTTAGAATATGTTTACATCTGCCAGATTTGCTGAAGAAACTTGCATTTAGGTCACTGCGCTATAGTATTTTGGGTTATGTGACCTTATCTTAACAGTGACAGATGAATATTCTATCTCTATAAGTAATCAAATAGTATCTGTGATCACATTTACTGTGTTTTTTTATTTCCTTTTCTTTTCTTTTGTTGTTTGCTTTTACTTTATAAAGTTCCAACAATATTTAAAGAATGCTTCCTTTAAGCGAAGATGAAGGCAATTTCACTTCTGAATGAGGACCTTGAGAGGTTAATTTGGAAGAAATAGGAGAGGCACCGCTGCTTTAGCGATGGGGGGGGGTAGCTCTGTCACAACAGGGGATGAATAGAGCCTTTGGTACCTAAAGTGATGAGAAAACATCAGCGTTATCTGACTACTGACAGTCAGGGACAGACAATCTAACTCAGTGTGATAAAATAACCTTGATCTTGGAACAGAATTTGATTAAACTAAAAAAAAAAAAAAAATTGTGATTTGGGACTTTGAATGGAATTTCTGTAACATACTAGTCTGGACAAGGAGAGTCAAATAAGATTCTGATTAGATTTTTCCATTATCCTTGATGACATAAGGGACACGGAGGGATTCATAAACAATGTAAGGATTATTCTGTGTATTTATTAGGATAAACGATAATAAAAGCATCTAGATATAGTGTTTCTGTAGAGATTTCCTTCAAGAGTTTTGGGCACATGATCCAAACTGTGTTTACCGATGACAAACTATTTTGACCATCCACACATCCGATATATTCAAGTAATTTAGCAGCAAAAAATTGTGTTTTTGCTTTTCAGACATATAATTTGACAATAAACCAAAACATCGACCCCTTCAAAGACTTATAATGCTTAAAACAACTGGAGAGATGGTGAGATCTTAACCATAAAAGTCAATATTTTATTGTGTAAGGTGCTGCTTTTGTAATGGCTCAGAGGAAAAGAGTCTTCAGATTGTTTGTTGTCCTTTAAAGGTTATTAAAGTATTATCCCAATATTTTCCTTGGCAGAATCCAGACTCACTGAAGATATATGGAGCCTTTCAACTTTCTCAGTCGAAATGGAAGAGAGGATAACATTGGCTTGCACTCAGGATTTTAAGTGTTATTGAAAACATTACACTGGAGCCTTTTTGATGTTATGGGAGCCTGAGAAAGGCTTTCTAATTTAATTCTGCATGAGGAATAAGGCAGGAGTGATTTAGGCTGGCAGGAATCACAGGATGAAATTTTGACATAATGTCACTTTGACTCTGGGTGTGTCATTTCCATTAGAAATGACAACCCGCTTAACAGTCAGCTGAAGCCGTGAGAGGCAGGAAGGAAGGGGATGTGGGTTAGATGAAGTGGGATCAGATTTTAAGCCTGAAAAAAAGGAAACGTTTGCAGAATGCAGAATGAGAGATAGTTGTTTGATCAGCCAATAGGGAGGGTGTTGCATCAATTCTGGATTTCATCACTTGTTTTCTTTCTTTTAATGTTAAACAAACATGCACCATCCTGGTATTAAAGCTGCAATCCATGCAGGAATTCTTTCAGGGTTTGCTCTGGAGCATCATATACACACCCAAGTCTCTTGTGTGCTCTCTGGTCAGTGCATTTATAACTTTTCCATTTTTCCTGCTGTATTGATCCATTGAGCACCATCTACAAGCTTTGTGAATAGATTAAACTGACACACAAACAAAGAAAATACTGAGTCCCAACATCAACAGAAGTGATCAATGAAAGAGACAGACCAAGGCAACAATTTCAATGCCTTTGTTTACCAAGGCAAAGTATCAGAGACAGAGGGCTTGGTGGAATAGTGGGTGCAAAGCAGAATCAATACAACAGCTATCATCATTTGCAGGGTTTATTAATGGCTTAGCCAGAAGCCGAAGAAGAGAGAAACACTCACTTGCATTTAGGCAAGCAACACTCCAGCATTTATGCACTTCATGCAGTATCAATCATCGCAGCGTAAGTTGCTCTCAGCAATGGTCTGGCTACCTCCACTCACCTCACATAAACACTCCCCCCTCAATCATGTAATGAATGGCATCAATTATGTGACCAAGCTGCCAAGACATACAAATGATTTAGAATGGTTCAAAGTCTCAAGGCTAGCAAAAGTGACTGCACGAGGCTCGGTTTAATTCACTTTCTTTCACTTGGTTGCTGGCTGCTGCTCAATAGAGTTTTCATGAATTTTAAATGGTATATCCTTCTGTTCATGACTGACAACGGCATCAGTCATACAGGATACAGCCATAAGGTGCTGCCGATCCACATGGCGCTCTGAAATTTTCCCTTTGTCAAAAAGATTCTCAGCAAGATGACTAGAGTGTCATCTGCTACCCTGGAATACAGCAGAAAAAAAAAAAACACTCAACACTTTTTAGGCTATTAAAATAGTTTTAGCAGGATGTGGCAACAGATGAAAGTGGGAGTCTTCACTCACATGTAAAGGTGTAAAAAAAAGCGAATTTATTTGAGCAAATAATGAATAGTTGTCACTTTTAAAGTAAAAAAAACATTTTTTTTTTAGAACATGAGAAGCAAAAACAGAAAAGCATTGGTGTGAGAAGTGGAAACAATAGAACAAAAAAAAAAAAGAATAAATGAAAATGATCCTCTTTCAGATGTCTCTAGTGCATCATGGATCATATTCCATTAAAGCTTTTCACCAATCTGCTTCAAATATCAGAATATCCTTCTGTAATTCAAGACACTTGTCCACAAAAATACATTACAGCATGTAAAATTAATTTTTATTTTATTATGCAATGTCTTTTGAAAACTGAAAACATTTATTTTTATTATAATTTAAGCTTTTCCCTTCATTTTGACACAGGAAATAGTTAAATGTGCTGCTTAATTAAATGAATGCCTCTCATGCAAAAGGGGGCTTTTGTGTAGAAGTGATTTTGTTTCAAAATTCAAATTTATGCAGGTGATAAAATAATACAAGTTCTACATTAAAGTCTAAGACTTGCACAATATAAATTAATCAAAGAAGATTGAATAATTTCTATCGAAGGAACTGATTTCCAATTTAAAACATCTTTTATGATTAAAAATGTGTTTTTGTTCTTATCCTTGACTCTGTTTTAGTCACTGAAGTTATTATATTCTATTAAGCCGTTTCATATAATGTATATATATTTTTAAAACTAGATTTCTTATAGCCGTTGTGTGATTTTTTTGTTTCTTAATGTGGTTTGTTGCTCAAAGAAAACCAAAAAGTCTATACCTTTCCTTTGGCTTTATCCCAGCAAATATGTATATATATATAAATTATTTATTTATTTTTGTAGATAACAATGTTCAAACAGCAATGCTGGCATATTTTATCACCTAATTTAAAAACATGGTGACCAAGTTTGAATTTCCCATTTCAAAAAGGCTGTGGTAAATCTGTTTTGCACATAAACTCATCTAAAATTATCATTCTGTACAATGCACTTTAAACTGTCTGCCTTCAGATACAATATTTACATCCGTTTGCATATCAAACACATAAAAGCATGAAAACACGAGATGGGCTGGCAAAGTGGATGATAGGCCACTTTTGCAGTAGAACATTAAAATCTTCCAGCAGAGCCCCCCTGAGGCCTTCTGTTTAATTAAAGTTTCATCATTATTCCAGTTTACTTGTGAAGTTTGGACCTCAAAAAAATCACTGCAATTGTCTTTTTATGGAGTGGGCGATGTTTAAAGCTGACTTGCCAAAACAAAAGCTTGACAAAAGTGGACTTGTAGGTCAGGAATTATAAAATAGTTCATTCTTTAAATATCCACTCCAATGATAATCATCTTTTTAACATGTTTTTGTTGCTTTTTCTCGTAATAGAGGACCTATATAAGATATTTATGATTCAAACTGTGTTTCCGAGTGATTGTTAATTAAAATCTTGTCGGATTAGAAAACTTGATGCTAGAAAAATCTGGAGCTAATGATGCAACTACTGACCGTGGCGGGGTTGGTCAGAGCCAACACTCCCGCTCACAACCAATAATTGTCCATTTAATGAGCTACTGCCACTGGGCATAAAATATGGCTTAAAAAATGACAGGCTTTTTGAAAAAAATATGGTTGGAACATGTCATTGCATTCAAATATTTATTAATTAGTTCATTTTAATTTAATGGTAATAAAATAGTTACAAGATTGTCAGGTTTATTGTTTGGCCCTCACACAAACCTTGAGAGTGTCAACCATCACACACCACTGTGCAGCCATGACACAGAATTCAAACAAATACATGGAGAAAGGCAGATAATTAGAAGGAGGATCCCACTTACAGTAGCTCACACCAATGCTAATTTAACTGTAATATTTTAAACCAAATGAAGGGGTTTTGTCAGTTTCCTCTCATACATAAAAAAGAAAAAACAACAACATGAAAATGCAATTTATTAGTGTTCACTTGTGAACTGTTCCATTATTTTTTCAAAACGTTGTGCAAAGGGTTGTTGTGCTTTTAAAAAATCCCCAACTACGCATGGAAAATGTACGGCATGTAGAACAGGTTTTGCTGGTAATTAAAAATGAAATGGATCAACATTGAACAAACAATTCAATGTAATGAAGTGAAGGTCAGGCTTTGGAAAAAATAAATAAATAAAAAAAAACTATTGTTGTTTTTAACAGTGTGATGTTTGACATTTTCTGAAAAAACAAGCATGTTTTCCTTGTGCTGAATCCATTGTGCTGCTTCCAGAGAAAATGTTGCTGTTTTAGATTTCAGAGAAAATTGTATCACTGTCGCTTAGGATTCTTTTCATCCTGCTACTTTGATGCAAAATTGGTTTGGTGTGGCTGAGCACTTAACAACATCACAGGGTGTTTAAAATATTTTTCTCCCTTGACGCTCAATCACAGAAGCCTTTTCTGAAAACCATTTTTTTATTTGAGCAAAAACAACTTCTTATTTTAAGCTTTTTCAGATGCTCCGATTTACAGAACGTCTCCACCATTGCTATAAGGCAGCTGAAAATCTAAGAACCAAAGACTGCTTTTAAAATGAAGGTAAAACTGTTTCAAATCATTAATTTAGGCTCACTGAGGACGAGCAATTTAAAGGTCATAATAACATTCTGTGGAGACATAAAAAAAATAACTTTTTTTTTTTTGTTCTAAGAATACATTTTCACATAATGCAAAGATGAGCACTAAAAATTCATACTGACACTGGGCAGCACAATTTCTGTCCATTTGTCACAGTTTTTTGGCAGCTGAAAACACATAGAATATGTGGAGACCACAGACTGTCAAAATAAAAGATATCCAGTTTGTTTAAGACAGAAACTGCAGGAAAGAAGAGACAGAACAATCAGTTTTAATATTTCAAAATAAAATTTGCTCTGTTCATAATCATTTAGATTGCTAAACAATCTTGTTTATAATGTGTTGATCTTCTGCTTATTAGAATGTTGCTATGAGTGTTGATTAGAGCTGCCACAAATTATCTTTTTAATAGCCGACAAATCACTGATTATTTTTTCCGATTAGTCTACTAATGTAGTCATGCGCAAACTGGATGTAAAGCACACATCTTAACCATCATTAGCTTTAGTGAATGCTGTAAGCTGAATTTGTCCACTGAAGATGCTAGTGCTGATAGCTGAAGATGCTGAAATGGATAGCTGAAATCACTTAAGCTAATAGCTGAAATCGGTGAAGCTGATAGCCAGCTAAAATATTAGTTAAATGCAAAATTAACCTAAAAAACTGAAAAAAGCCTAAGATAGCCAAAACAGCTAACATGCTGGTGAAATATTAGCTAAACTCCAAAATAGCCTAAAATCTGAAAAAAAGCCTAAGCTAGCAAAACAGCTAACATGCTGGTGAAATATTAGTAAACTTCATAATAGCCTGAATACAGAAAAAAATTCTAAATTAGCCCAAATAGCTATCATGTAGCTTAAATATTACCTAAACTCTAAATTTGCCTAAAAAACTGAAAAATTCCAAAATTAGCCAAAATAACTAGCATGTAGCTGAAATATTAGCCAATCTCCAAATTAGCCTAAAAAAACATATTAAATGCCAAAAAAGTCCAAAAAGCTAACATAATGCCAAATATAACTTTCTACTTTACTACACTCCGACTCCATATAATGTAAAGTAAAACTAATCGAGTATTAAATTAGTTAACGACTATTTTAATAGTTGATTAGTCGTCGATCAGTTGACTAATCAAGGCAGCCCTAATGTTGATTGAAAAAAATAACAGTATTTTAAGCTTAAATCTAACTTCAATATCTGATGTTCCAACTGTTGGTCCACATAAAGAAGGCTGCTTGTAGCAGAGACATCGTTCACTCCAGAACATTTACAAAGAAAGATAAAAAATAAGATCACCTGAACACAGAACACAGACTAAATGCCGTAATTCTCCCCTTTCTTCCTCTGCTGCACAAATATTTGTCATATTAAAAAAAATAAATAAATAAAAATCCATGTTGACAGGCGTTAGAAATAAGATGAAGTGAAGAGCAGCAATATTGAAGTGATGCTGCCTAAAATTCACAGGTGACCTCAAGCAAATAGTTCAAGCTGTAAGTCCACGATAACCTAGGAAATTCAAAGAGAAGCTGATGCTGCTGAACACTTTTCACCGTGCCACGGTCTCCTCCCTGACTGTTGCTGGCATGTTCACTGTGAGGCTCTGTTCATCACCGACTGAAGAAGCTGCCAAAACGCTTTATGGGTATTCTGTTCTGAAATGGGAGGTCTGTCCTGCTCGTTTACTTGCTGGCGAATTTGCCAGATTTCCCAAGTATGCAGAGCATTGTGAGGGAATTTAAATAGATTGCAGAAGTGAAGGAAGAAGAGTATGCAGAATCAGGAATGTCTTTGAAATAAGCAATATGACATTTTATAATAACTGAAACAAAAATGTGGATTAAGTATTTAGTGTTTATTTAGAAATATAAACACTACATTAAACTATCAAAATGTTACTCTTATGAACTGAACAAACTGAGGGACCCTCTAACCAACCATTGAGCTGATTAAATCCTAAATCATAAATTGTTTCTTTTTCACAGCACGGGGCTTAAAGTGCAGCACAAAAGCATAATGAACAAATTTAATCTGAACCATTAAAAATCCAGATGTAATATCAACACTAGAATAATAGAAAAGAAAAACAACTACCTATTTAACCGCCAAATTTGATCGTGCTACATGAAGGCAACCCTTTATAAAAATAAAGTGTGGGTAGGGCATCAGCACACATCAGGGTTACTTGTTGCAGAATGCAGAAGGAGGATGCTATCACTCCTTGAATTGAACAGAACGCCCAGAAAGTTTTTGTTTGGCTTTAGCCCTTGTGCTCCCCTAGGCATGTTTACATTAAACGTGGGGTCGTCTGGACCCTACAAGACAGTGCGCTGAACTTTTTTTTTTTTTTTCAAGGATTTTTTATCTTTACTGGTGTCCGTGGCAGAAATAAAATCTTGTCCACCTTCGTCCACATCAAACATCAATGTAAGAGTGGGGTCATCTGGACCGCATAAGATAGCACAAAGGTTAACAAGACAGCAGTGGATGCAGTTTATTTTCCTAGACAAAAGCAGAACTCTGAAGATTTAATTGTACAGTGATCCATCGCTATATAATGGTTCAATCTCACTGTTTCACTGTTTTTTGTGCTATTTTGCATCCTTTTTTTTCTGCTTCCTGATTGGCTCCTCCATGGTGTGTCTCCTTCGGTTTGCCAAATCCATATTAATCTTTAAACATGACTTGGCCTTACTTTCTTTTATACTGAACTTACTTTTCTATGAATGTAGGGCCTATATAATGCTATTTCAGAATAAATGTATTGCTGTACCTTTGGCACACGAAGGAACAACACTTTTAGAGATATATAAGTTATTTTTCCTTTTCCTACCCAGAAATAATAAAACTTGATCTCTGAGGCACCGCCTTTCACTCCTTGTGAGTGCTGCCCATTTCATGACGTCAGTCCAGTGCTAGCCTCAGCAGCAGGTCTTTGTTGTCTTTTCGGATTGGATGCAACTGGAACCACTTCTTCTCAAAATCGATGCTAAAATGAAAGCGTTTCGCCAAACACCGCTAGCTCCACAATGAAAGTGTGCGTGTGTTAGTTAACCTTTTGGTTGGGAATGGCAACACAGATTCTTCCTGGAAGGGGCTGTTCCCCACGTTCATGTAATATGAATGGGAGGATCCAGTTGTTTTTGTGGATACGCAGAGATCGGTGAATGGAGCAAAATAACACTTTGCGGGTGTTTTTTTGTAGGGAATTAACATAATAACACACTTAAAAGTTCAAGAAAGCAGAATGTATGTCCTTTGAAAGTGTTAAAATGTTCCTGTCTGTTTGTGGAAAGTCTGTATAGTTCGTAAAGAGGGGTTTTCCAGCCTTTAATATCTATGATCCTACTTCATGGAGTTCACCTATGTGTTAGAATGTAACTCCTACAATAAATAAGGGACCACTGTATCCTTCATGAATAACAGCATTGAGAACAAGATTCAGAAAAAGCTGGATTTTCTCCTTGATAATTAATTTGAGTGTTTTAACTT
>NC_050516.1:19787622-19814474 GCF_002922805.2 Oryzias melastigma
GTATGTCTTGTCTGCATTTGTACCTAACAGTGTCTGCATAGTTTGGTGGGAAATGAAAGTAGGGGATGATGGATGAGTATGGCTTGTTTAATTAGTTACATTTATTTGAGCCAAAGATAATTACAGAAAACATCACAGCATGGTGATTTAAACAGCTCCAGTTTCTTTGTCTCTCAACACATTTCTCCTCCCATATCCTCTGGTGTTTCCGTTCACAAAACAAGTTCACTTATTGTTTACCAGCCATAAGAGCACACCTTTCTCAGTGACTGTATATAAGAACTCAAACAAGTGAGTGACGTCACTCAATTATGAAAATGACTTACTACTGGCTTTTTCTAGAATTATGGATGCCACCATGTTGGAGCCAGACAAGGTCAGTTAGCAGTGATTGGTTCAAATCGGTCGAGTTAATATTTATATGGTAACCACTCCTGCCAATCAGGAGTAAGCTTGTTGGAAGGCCACACCCCTACCATTAGAAAACGAGCTCGGGGAATCTGTCAATAGAACATTTTAAATGTTTGACGTGAGGCTGGATACTTTTATTGAAGCATCTGATTAGTCAGTTTATAACTTGAATACCTTGCAATTAAAAAATACAATAAAAAAAATTATATTAAAAAAGGTGGTAGAGCAAGAATGGTTATTCAGACAAATCTAATGACTGAGTACTAGCTGTTTGTTTCGCAGTAGAAATCTATGGGATTTTGGCGTCTTGGAGCAAACGGGTATTTCCTATTTGGAACATAATGGGATAGGGGTCAATTAATCCAGTTCTCATATACAATGAATTACTTTTCTTTAATGCAGTAACTCCCCCAAAGGTTAGACAAAGGTTAAAACGACATCACCATTTTTTTTCAATTTAAGCAATTGGTAAGATGCCTTTTACAACATTTAGTGTCAATAACAGTTCAATAATAATTTACAATATAAGACCATTACTAAACAATTTGGGAATGAGGGATTGCAGGCTCTTTGATGCCAGAACACCATTGTATTAAATAATACTGTGAGACTAAATCTCCTTTGGTACCTAACACCATGTTAAACTTGCATCAAACCCAAGTATCTCAGCCAGTGATGACTAACAGCACTTGAAATAAAAATATCTTTGGCACAATTTTATGTATTTATTTATTTTTTCACAAACTCCAATTATTCCAAAGGGTGACATAAATCTCTGATGAATGAAATGTTCCTCTATTATAGCTTATCCTCAGGGCTGGATAGCTCTGAATACATGAGGCAAGCATCTGTACCAGCAAAATCGTATAAATACCTCCCACTCCAAGCAGCATATTCCACTGAAAAAGACTCTGATATATTTGAAAATCCTGTTTTGTGATTTTTTTTTTGTCTATGCCTAAATCCTATAGAACACCACTGTTACAAAACAATTTTCACTGAGAAAAATTCAAATAAAAATGTGTTTTAGCCATTTTTTTAAATCTTGTGAAATTTGGTAAGACAATTATGTTATTGGATAATGGAAAAATTGGCCAAAGTTAATTAATAGGAAAGCTTTGACTACCTCTGCAGAGCTACAGTAAAGTTTCACTGAAGATGACTTTTTCTGAGAAGGGCCAAGAAATGTTTAAAGCCAGGAAAGTTACTGGAAAAGCAGCAAATGCATGTAAAAATATTTGTATCCTGCACCTCAGTCCTCAAGCTGCAATTATCTGTCACTGCTTTGCAACAGATAACCTGAACTGATGTCTACCTTCCAGCTTTATGGATGGAAAATGGGCTTACTTTTTGTCCTTATGAGTACCCAGATCTCAGCAGTTGTAATTTTACAGTTCAATATGTCTCTCAGGACTCTCTGCTTACAGGCTTAGACCATGGTTTCTGGAAGCTCCCGTGTTCCCAGGCAACAGGTCTCTTTGATGATGGGAAATTATTACTACATGACGTCATTTATGGAGCAAAAACACTTCTAAGTAGGTTCATGTCATATCTGGAGGCACACAATTTTTTCCCCAAATGATTTTCTATGTTAGTAAAAGGCCCTCCATTTCTTAAAATGTCTTTTTCAATATTAAAATGTAAGGAATGAAAAAGTTTCTGCTTAATTTACTTCTTAGTTTCAAATACTTTCTGAAATATTATATACATATATTTTTTTTATTTAGTTTTGGAGCAATTTATTTCAAACTGTGCAAAAATAAAGGAAAACCAGTGGGCCTTCATTTGTGACTAAACAGTTGATCCAACAGCGCAGGTTTATGAAATGTCAGACACCCATGAAGATGCATTATTTAATCATTGCCAACCTGTCACTTTAGGTGACCTCTCCATAGACACACATAGAGAAGCGTTAAAGCCAAACTTCAGAACAGTAGGGGCCCACAAGGCATTTTCCTCCACAATATGGCATTTATGCTTTTTTTTTCCCCTCTCTCTTTTTAATTAACAACTCTTGAAGGTAAGCAGCAGTCAATTTTGCAGAGAACAGGTCAAAAGTGAGAAATACACAGGAGGAACCACAGGTTTCGGGACAGAATTGAAAACAATTTTGACAAATAATGATTTTTACGAATCATTTATAATAAAGCAGCAATTACTTTGAAATCTCAGAGGCAGTAAGGGGTCTGGCTTCATTATTATTTGAATATCTAACATTTGACATTCTTAGTTTATATTGTTAAATTGATAGTCAATGTTTAAGAGGTTTCACACTCACATTCTTGTCACTATCTATATTATGCGTCAAAGACAGCAAGTCAGTTTACTGCAGTCAAATTGACAAAGTTGTACTTGTACTGTTACATCTTGCCCCGAAAATTAAAACTACGTAGGTGGTATTTATTTTTGAAAAAAACATATTTTTGTTTATACAAATGTGAAGCTTTAAGATTAAACTGCATACAAAAATCTTCTAAAATGAGTCACTTTCCATAAAAATTGAGTTTTTGCCAAATCAATTTTGATACAGAGTAATATTTCTCAGTATTGTTACACTAAGACTGAACAACAAATTGAAATATGATCAGCTTAAGAGAGCATGCTACGGTGCATCAGTTGAGGTGGGCTGTTTATGGCTTATAGCCGTTTTGCACAGACTGTTATTATTATGCTGAGTTTTGTCCTGCCGTCTATTATAAACCAATTTTATACCTGACAATAATTGGTTGCATGGTGTTGCTGATGACTCACACAATCAAGTTATGGGAAAGAGTACTAGGAAATTAGATCTGAAGTGAACATTTTTGAGCAGGGTTGTGGTTTCTTACCAAGAAATAGAACCACAGATGTCATATTTTTGGAGTACTTTTGGAGAAATACAGAGAAGGTTAGAAGGAACTGCATTGCGATTTGTAGATCTATAGAAAAATCTATGACAGAATACAAAGAAAAGAGGTGTGGTTTTGTATGTATGAGTCTGAAGGGGTACATTACAGTTGTTCAGGGCTTGTATGTGTACACTAGTGAGGAGTTAAAGGTAAAGGTGGACCACGGCAAGGATCAGCTTTGGGCCTTCTTGTTTTTCTGGTGATTGACAGGCTTACCGATGAACTTAGACAGAAAACACTGTTTGCAGATGACATTGTGTCTGTGGTGAGAGCAGGAAGTAGGTTAAGGAACATCTAGAGAAGTGGAAGTTTGGAGAGGAGAGGAATGAATGTCAGCAACAGCAAGACAGAGTATATGTTTGTGAATGAGAGCAACCTAAGCAGAACAGTGCGTAAAGAAGGTGGAGAACTTCATAGCCTTGTTTCCACTGAGCGGTCCGGTACAGTCCAGTAAGGAAGGATACGGTACGGTCCAGTTAATTCTGGCGTATGTTTCCACTCAGTTAAGCCTCACTTCCACTGAGCAGTTTGTTTTCCCGGCGCATGTGCGGTGTAGACTGCTAGCGTATCATCGTGTCATTGTAGTGCTGCGACTAGAAAAGCAACAGCAACGAAGGTCATCTATCAGCTCGTCTCTTTCTTGCTTTATTTCTGGTACATTCTGTATAAAAGGGTTTTAAAGTTTTTTTTAAATTAGATTGTGAGAAAGAAGACTACTGCTTTACCAGTTTAGCTAGCTTAGCACTATATTGATGCTTTCTAATGTCATCATCACTTTCTGCTCCTCAGCAGGTGGCTACAACAGCTCCACCCAAACCGGCCCAATCCGTTTTTCTAGATTATGTATAGTTATGTACTGTTTAATGGGTCAATTTTACAATGGAAATGCTAAAAATACCGGACCGGATTCTACTGGACTGCTCAGTGGAAACAAGGCTTACAAGTACCTAGAATCAACAGTCTGCAATGGCACGAAGGAAAGAAAAGGTGTAGAAGGCCAGAGAACACCAGTCTGTTGGAGGCCTATTGAAGGAACAGTGATGAAGATAAGCCATGGTGGTCTGAGATAAAACAGGTGAAAGCTGTGATGTGGAGACAACTTTGAAGAAAGATATGGTGTTTGGCCTGAAAGTCTGCTAAAGGATTTGCAGGAGTTCCACTAAAATCACAAGCTAGCAGAAGGAAATCATACAGCTATCAGGAGGACAGGTCCATTAAATAATTAAAATATTCATGTCATTTTTCTTCACATGACTATTTTTTTTTTTTTTTTAGAAAAGAGTTCAAATCACACTTCCTCTGTTCTGCTTCCATTTTATAATTAGTAAACAAGTAAATGGTTGCCCTGGAAAGCTTTTTTAAAAATATTTTTTCTCTGTATCTGAGTTGCCAGAGTGTGCTTGAAAATTCAGTCAATTTGGTGGCAGTGAACTATGACACTATTACAAAGTCAATTAGGTAGGCTACATTCTAAAGCACTTCTGTTCTGAGGGCAGAGTGTGTGGATTGAGCCTCACCAAAGGGGCTTGTGGACTGTAGTCAGAGGAACGAGGTCAGGCAGAAGTCAATTGCTTTGATTGAAACCGCTGCCTTTACTTCAGAGGTGAGAAATAACACTGCAGCCATTATGCAACTGTCCAACGTTTTAATGTCTCACACTTTGAAAGCCTAATAGCTATGACATGCCTCTGTCAATCTAGCTGTTAGTGGGATGCTTGTGGATGACATAACGGAGATGCACGTTGGCTGGATATGCAATAACATTCACTTTTGTTTCTTTAAATGTTGCATCATTTACGCCGTTCTCCAACTTTTTTAGCGCTTGGGCTTTTAAGCTTGCAACATGTTTCCGAGTGAGAAAATTGTGTAAATCAGTTGATTCCTCTCTAATGTCTGCTGCAAACATTAACAGCACTTCAGGCTTGCGAAAAAAATTTACCCTCTCTCTCATTAATGCGAATGCAGAAAAATATCAGTCTGTGCTCAGCATTTTTTAAACTTATATTTACAAAAATGCTACATACCAAACGTTTATGTTGAACAAGCTAGATAAAATGCTGTATCATAGAACACAATGGTTGTGTACAAACTCCTTTATTACATAGTGCTCTATAGTGCGCTCATCATCTTGTTGAGATGTCTGAATGTACAAATCCAAAACCCTAAAAATGTCCCAGAAGTCTGAAAAACCAATGGGCATTGATGCTCAATAGATTGGCAAATATAGACCACAATTCATTGGATTTGAATGATTTTTCAAGCGTATTTTAATTATTATTTGTCTAATCATCCAAGTTTTCATCATCAGAACACAGTGAGTTCATAAATAGTCTTAGTAAAATGCTCATACTTAATAGGTTTTTACTTTGGCAAAAACTTGAGTAATTTGAATTAGTGTAAAATATTCTGTTTTTCAACACAAACCACAATCATCACCCCCCCCACCGCTGTGCTTCACAGGTTTAATGAGATGTATATCTGTTGTTGTGGTTTTTGTCAGACATTAAAAAGCTCAATGTAATGTAATATTTGCAACTGTGAGTTTATATTTCTAAAAAACACATTGTTATTACTTGTTACTTAAAAAGGCTTTCTGTTGGTGACCTTAGAATCAGGGCTAACTAGTTTCCCCTCATGGATTGTTCTCTCTCACACTTAGCAACACGTGACACTTATTTATAATACAAAAAATTTAAAATCTGCTTTTTCCTAATAGTTGTCAAAGCTCCTGGTGTGATTCGAGTGGATTCAAATCTTGATTCTTAAGCTACGTACTTCATCACAAGTTTCTTGAGTTACAACTGAGTGTCTTCTCGTGATGTTTCAATGACAATATATATATATATATATATATATATTTGAAATTTTAGTTTAAAATGCATTCAAATACAGCAACTTTTGGCTTTTTAATAAGTGCACTGACCTTCAAAAATGTGTGTTTTTTTATTTTTATTTTAATGAGCCGGTTTTAGCTTGCGGCATAAGTAGGAGATTGAAGTCATTTGTTGCTTGAATAATGGGGTGTGTCAGCAATTACACAGTTGATTGGGGTTGCAACATTTATCTTGTAATGTACTCCGGATGAATCATTTAGGCTGATATTATATACTCTGGCTACCATGTAACAATCTTTAGCTCAGTTTGATATGTGTGCGTTTTGAACGAACAAACAACAAACTGTAAAGGGTGGATAAGGACAAAAAAGAAAGAATCTGTTATACTGTGACGCTGCGTGTTTGCACACCTTATGCTCTAACACTTTCATTTTGATGCAGGCTTTAGTAATGGCTAGAGACAGCTTATACTAATCTGTAAAAGCTCCAGGTGGAAATCTCAACTCACTTAAACTAGAGTGTCCTTCAGTGTGGCCCTGAGAGACCAGATCAAAATGTGTCTTCAATCTGCAGGAGTGTATAGAGGGCTAAGCACATAAGATTAGATCATATAAATATGGTAACAGTGTTTTAGCACTCTGATCTAGTTTCTCCTCAAATCTTTGTGTCCAGATGTGAGCACTATTTCTCTAAAAGGTCAAAGTCAGCATTCAAATCACTTTGCTGTCATTCCTGAGACTTGCATGCAGTTTAGTTGAGTTTAGTTTAGTCATTCTGCACTGGGATGCTCAACATTTGTGAAGGACAGTTAATGAAACCTTAAACAAAAGGTTTAAAGATCTACTTTGATGCAAGTACTGTTTGGGGGTTTTTAGCACATTCTTGTGGCATTTTCTTATGATTAAGGACAAGTATAAAGAAAATTAAGGTTAAAATTGCATTTCTGATTATTTCTTTATTCAAATTGTGGTGAATCAGGAGCAGACAAAACAATTCCGTTTGACGTAGAAGCGTTTGTTCTCCTTGTCCGGGCTGGCATCTGGCTCAAACTGTACGACTGGATAGCTCTGACATTGCTCGCCATTTCGTTGCGCCGGTAATGTTAGGTTGAGGGAGTGAGGGGCTGTAAGCTAGAGGGAGAGCACGAAACAGATGGATGACGGGAAGGGGGAGGGCTTACTCCATGCAAACGGTCCCATCCACAACTAAGAGGTGAATTTTTAATGAACTAGAATCTGCAGAAACTATGTCCTACTAAATGAAAAAAAAAAAAAAAATTATGCTATTTTGGCTAAAAAAACAGCATAATTATAATTAAAAATACCACTGGAAAACTTTTAAAATAGATTAAAAGGTGATTGGAGTGGGACTTAATGCATACAATAAAAAATATATCAAATATTAGCACAGTGGCCGGCGGACCACAGATGAAAACTATCCGTTTGGCTAATTTTAGCATTTTTAAAACCATGTGTTTTGTCTTATTTAACCACCTTAAATAGTATAACCCCTTTTATATAAATAAATCCTGCAGGTATCTGCAATTTTCATGGGAATTTCCAAGAAAAAATAAAATACATAAAATGAAAACTACATACTTTATTATGACACACCCTTAATAAGTTTAAACGATATATTTTTTAAAGCTTGAGTTATTGTGTTCTTCATTATTTTTCTTTTATAACTTTAATAGAATAAAAACATTACAAAAATAAACAACATTTAAATGTTTTGATGCCATAAGACTCAATTTGCACTGCCTTGTTAATTCTTTTCAAATGGGTTTGCAGTAAAGAGTCAGTTTACTCCTTTTAGGACAAATATGGGGACATTGAGGGCTAAATTATGAAAATCTTTCTTTTTTTTTATTAGCAAACAGATTTTACAAAAACATGTCAAAAGGTCCAAAAACAGATATTCAATTTTCTGTGAACTGAAAGATAATTATTTTTTTTTCTTGTTTAAAACAGTTGGAAGTGAAATTATACGTAGAAGGTATGATGGAGTTTACTAGCCAAATTTCTATGAGTTCACAAAAGATGCCATCATCATTAAGACAGAAAAAAATATATATTTTTAAATTATTTTATGGATAATTTGCTTAGATGCTACCTTTACATATGCATTTATATACATTTATTTTAGAAGCATTCACATTATTTAATTACATGCAATGTGAGTTTTATTTTTACAATTTATTGTAAGTCTCCATATATATATTTTTTAAAATTTTCTATTCATGACTAGGTCAGCCAGTGAAGACATTTCAGATATATTCCAGGATTTATTGGATGGGTTTCATCCCTCTCCTGTTTTAGAAACATTTTTCTTTGGATGAGTGAAAAAGTAACATCACAGAATAGAGTAGAGTTCTCTGCTCAGTCTGCTGCCCTCAGAACAGTTGTAAAAAACATTGAGTTAGAGAAATGTATATAGAAACCACAAATGTAATAGAAAAACTCAAATTACTTTGCTCCATGCTTCTTAGTTTCAGCTTCACATTTCTGAAAATCTGTTGTCACAACATTTCGATCAACAGTTCATTTTCCTTTTTTTCAGCCAGTGTTTTTGTTATAGAGCATATGTCACACACCATTGACAAACGGGGTTTACTTCAGGCTGAGCGTGACTACCGTTTGATTGATAGTTTTGTTCTCACTTGATTTAACAGAATGTTTCCGAGCAGAAGCAAGAGATCTACTAGCTTTTTGTTGACTTGAAATGGACAGGAACGCGGCAGCCTTTTGAAGTCTGAAGCAAAAAGTGGAATGGAGATGGCAAGTGGCACATGTTAATTATTTACTTGAGTGGCTTTACAGACTAAACACACAAAAAGACAAGAGTGCTGAACTAATAACTGGGGAAAGATGTACAATTAAGAAGCGCAGTGGTGCAGAAAAAAACAACAAATTGTATTTTCAGACCTAATACTTTTGCATTTTATTGGCTTAATTATTAGAACTGAGCATGAACATGATGAAACAGAATGCACCACAGAAGAATCTGCACTAGTAGAAACTGCAGCAGAACAAATGACTCACCTGTTTCCTGTCTGAGCAAACAAATCATTAAGCTTCCTCTGTTTTCAGCTTCTTGGGCTCTCAGGTGCAGTTAAAGGTGCACACTTGAAATGAAAGGGGAACAGCTTGAGAGGAAAGGACTTTAGATCTCCTCACTTATCAATAGATGCAAAGCAAACTAAAAGATATATGTATATTTTTGTGTCTTGCAAATGCAGCAAATACATTGTGGGTGTTTCTTTGAGCATTATCTTTCAGCTTCTTAATATGCTTTCATTTTACAACTCGCACATGAGCTCTGTGGCTATTCGGCTTCTGTGATTTTTATAAATTATGTGTTAAACAGTCCCTGAGGAAATAAGAACAGTCAATAGTGATTTTAAATGTCATCGCTACACCTGCTAAATCAAAAGTCAACATACAATATTAAATTACTTTCTGCAATCCTCAATTATCTTGCAATGACTGATCATTACAGGTAATTTAGAGCAGCTTATATTCAACACTACTTTTTCTTTTCTTCTGTGGAATAAATTCACTCGCTGACAGAAAAGGTTTGTGCATTACTTATTTAAATTAGAGCATAAAGCTGTAGCGCTGCAAGGTTAGCAATTACACCATTGTTTTTACAAGTTTAGTCCAGGAAACTACAGTTGTTGTTTTTTTTTTTATTACTTTAAATTATTGCACCAATGCTCTGACAGGGGAAATGGGCTGATGTAAAATTCTTACTTAAGCAGAATGCTTTTGTCAGCTCATGTGGAGTGCAGCCTCAAGATGTAATTCAAGATTTTAGGTGGCTTTTCTCTGCTTTCAGTATTAAAATAAAAAGCGCTGAGGCTGCACAGTCTAATACATAATGCATTCATATATTGTGTCTTGAGTTCTTTGCAGTTTTCCGCTTTATTTTAACAAACCCATGTGACATGCAGTGGACCTAGAGGTCAGTTGTAAAATTATTTCTGATATTGTGCTTATTAAGGGGAAGTAGGACAGATGCAGTGATGTCATTTATAAAACAGGAAATATACACTTAGTCATAAAGTACTATTTTTAGTTTTTTTTTTTTAATGGAATTTTAATTGTCCCCCAAAACATATCTGTCCCATTTTACTTTAAACTGCTTAAAATGTAAAAATCTGTTCATTTACACAAAAATTTTCCCTGATCAGTATGGTGTTTCAACATAGAAAGAGAAACAATTGTTTTAGTTTTATGTAAGTTCCTGAATATCTGTGTCGTAGATTATATCATTTGAATGTCAATTTCTTTTTTCTCCCTTTTTTTCATCTACAAATGAATTGCTTGTTGTGCTACATGTATTGCGAGTTATTTATTTATTTGTCGTCATATATTTAAATTGAATTTGGTATCTTCACTTGATTATTCTCTTTTATTTTTATTATGAATTCTAGTGCTTTACTGCACATGTCCCAAGCTGTATTTAGAGTGTTGTGGCAGAAAGGGAAACCACCATATAACCAAAGTGGTTGTTCACCTTTCGGCATATAGTGAATTATCTTTCACTCATCTGTGCATATGACTTGGCAGAGTGCTTTATGCCGGACGCCCTTCCACACAACCCTGTATTTTATCTGGGCTGGGGACCGGCACAGCGTGAAGGGTCTTGTCTAGAGACCTACACTGAAAATGGCTTGTTAACCCCCCCTGGGAAATAAACCCAGTTTTCCCATGCATCAGTCCTGCATGCAGCCACCCTGATCAGCATAAAACCAGAGACAAGTCAAAAATGTGAATCACAGCTTATGTTTTGTGGTGATCCTCTAAACGGAGCAGCTGAAAGGCAAAAAAAAAAAAAAAAGTTTCTTTGAATGTATTCTGAATGCTGACTAAAAGACATGGTACTGAACAACTGTCTTAGCAAGGACAACAGAGCTTCTTCTACTTTTATGGTCCCCCAAGTGGTGATTTCACTAAATAAAACAGTTATTGTTCATAAATATTGGTTGAAAACCACAACAAATTATAGCAATCAAAAATAAAATATATGGAGAAGTTATCTATTATTTAGCAAAAATGATTGCATACATTTATGTCATTGTGTTTTCTCTGAGTACAGTTGCCATATGTAAAAATATTATTCACTGAATTCTTTTCTCCCCCAGAATACTTCATATTATAATGTATTCTAGCTTTTGTTTGTTTTCTCTAAATATGACTTTGTGTTTTGACAAAGCAATAAAGTTGTTTGTGCAAAGTTTTGTGAAGCAGCAAAAACTCTCTCTAACCAGCCTTGAAATAGAAAAAAAAACACCATCAAAAGTTTTTAAACTCAACTCCATACTACAGATTTAACAAGCAGACTTCACCAAAGTCATTTTATTTTCTTGATCCTTGACACACTTAAAAAAAGAGATTAGCAGGTTGGATGCATTCTATGAGTTGATAAGATTGGAGTAATGCAGGCACAAACAGCAAAAGCCGCTGAGTTGAAAAATGTGCCCTCCATGGTCATATTGCGTAAACTTTAAATTACATGAACACAGCAAGTCCACTTTGTGCGAGCAAAGTTTTGCAGTTCCAGGACAAAAGGAAACTAGTTGAGGGGCTCATTGACTTCCTCAAGTTGAACTTTTGATACATTTACATTAAAACCATCAATCAGTTCATGTGCTGCTGGTGCAGAAAGTAAAACACTGTTTTTCTCTGATAATAAAACCAAATCCAATTATTTTAATTTGACATTCGCCTTGTTATTGTCTTTGTGTTTCCTTTGTAAATATGAAAAGTGCTTAAATATACACAAAATCACAGAAAGCACGAATAAGATGGATCATACATCATGACTAAGACAAACTGCTCCATTGTTAGCAGCCTGACCCTGTAGCAGCTCCATGAAATTCAGTAAGGAAGCAACAACTAGAGTGGCATGTAAAAAAGTGCAGAGTGATGCGTGTTTTGAATGACTCTCATTTATCTAAACCCATCCATTTAAATAAACAGCCGAAAAAGACTGATAATGGAGGCTGTTTGAGTAAACACGACAAGTGGGTCATTGCAGCTACACAGCTGAAGTGATGAAATGTTCCAGCAACTGCAGTCAAGTAGTCACTCGCTCTGTGCAGCAAAATACTACAAACCTTGAGACACTGGGATATAATCCATAGTTAAAAGTGTCAACTCATGAACAGTTATAACTGAGTTTGTTTTAATAAAGGTTCTGTGGTTTGTGGATGGTCAATAATGTTGCCCACTAGTTTCACTTTCTGTAAAAAAAAAAAAAAAAGAAACGTGTACCGTAAGTAAGACTATTAAATACTATCTAAAGTTTTAGTGATGACATAAAAGTATAATCGCAATTCATAGGAGTTCTGAAGACAAGGACAGGTAACAGTCCATTTGTGGAAGATCCAGTGGAATGCACAGAAATCTGACAATGTCAAAGGCAGTGAGTAGTGTTGAAGATTAACCAATTAAGATTTCATTAAAGAAAAGCTTAATATAAAGGTGTTTTATATAGTTCTGGAATGGCAGAACATTTGACAATGATAAAGCCTGGAAGCCTGTTGTGGATCTTGTAGGCTCTATAGTCAAGTCCTGCTATTGGTTTGATGTTTTCCTTTATTGTGAGTGACCAAACAGATAGACATGAGAGAGTAGAGATGATAATAGCATGAAGATAACTGTATCAGAGATTAATAAAAGTACACACATTTAGTTTTTATGTTAAGTGGTTTGCTTTCATCCAGTTGAGATTCTGCAGATCTGTGTTAACTTTGTCACTAAGTAAGTCAACGTTTGAGCCAGAAAGGAAAATAAAAGTGTCATCAGCATATAAAAGAGGATTAGAAAAGTTAAGAACTTGAGGTAGATCATTGACATAAAGAACAAAGAGGAGGGGAACTAAAACAGTGCCCTGTGGAACACCCATAGAGCTCTTTAGTGGCTGTGATATTGTTTTTACTGTCTGAGATCTATCACTTAGAGATGATACAGCCAGGTTTATTGCTGGGGAGGACAAACAAAAAGAACAAAGTTTGTGTAACAAGGCTTAATGAAAAACTTTATCAAAGACATTTCAAAGATCTCTGTATATAACCCCAGTAATATGACCTTTTTTTAGTGACATACTAGTTTGCTATGTACTGGGAGGTATAGAAACCATGCTGGGAATTGTTGAATAGGTGATTTTCTCAAAGTAGGAAGTTAATGGTTTGTGTCATATTTTTATTTTTTTAAATTGCTTAAAACTGTTGGGAGAATTGTGATTTTACATCATAGACTGGGGGCAACAGATGGCTGTGTGGTGTAATCATATTTTTGGAAATTACACCGTTCCCTCCTAACATTATTATAATCAAAATAGAAACTTTTTCTCTAGACTGTTGTGCTTTCTGAGCCCTTTCATTTCACTTCTTAGGTTTGTTAGTTTATCTTCTAATATGCAAAGTTTTGGCTTTGGACATCTTTGACTTTCTCTTTGTGTTGAAGCGATCCAATATGCTTGTGAAGGAAGCTGAGCAGCATGTCAGTGAGCAGCTGCTCAGTAGTAAGTGTCAGCCTTCCTGTGTTATAATTGACCTGATACCTGTCTGGGATGCCCTCAGAACGTCTGATTAAACACAACAATTTGTTGCCTGTTTAAAATATCTGCATGCCTGACATCAAAGACCGTTTGATAAATTTCAGTTTGTCAGTGACGGCTCTTCAGCTCTGCCAGGGATCCAGGTGTCACAGAGACTCAGTCGCATCTGACAGTTAAATCAGGAGAGACTCTGACATCCTCACATTCAATGTGATGACTGTGGTGGCAGCCATAATACCACGGTTTCCTTTCCTCTTTGCAGGACTCAGATTATACATTTTCATAAATATGAATGCCACATAAAAATGAATGTCGGAAATTTGACTTTTTCATTGTACTGTTTGTGTTTTATGTATATTTGCATCTTCAACAAAAACCTACTGAAACTACAAAGACACAGAAGGGTTGATTGCAACGTGGATGGTATGAAACTCATTAGGCAGCATTACACATCCTTGGCAACAATAAAGCCATAATTCAACACCGTTTCTAAGTTAGAATTCCATATGGAGCAGGAAAAAGAAGTAATGCATCACTGCAGCGCATACAGGAAGAGCTATAAACAGAACATGTTCAAGGAAATGCTTCTAATTGTTTCGCTGGTCCTATTAGAGGTGCAGGAAACTCTTGTGTACATTAATGTGCCACTGCGATGCACACTCACAAGAAACGCTGGAAATGATCTTTTATGAAGCAAAACAAATCTAAACATATTTTGCCTTTTATGTTTTTGCAGGGAATCAAGGTAGTTGTCGTAGTGTACTGTTGTTGTTGTTCTGACTTTGCACTCTGAAGCTTTTGACACTTTTGACAAGATGTGTGATCATAGTTTGTACAAACAATTATTTGCATTTTTAAGCATGATAAAAAATGGAGCAATGCTTTTAGTCTTCTTTTTAGAGAGGAAAGGGGAATTCTGCCAAACCTTACATTTCTAATTTATTTTTTTCTAGGTATTGTGTGCATCTCACAGACCGTCAAGATCCCTCGGGAGCCAAAGCAGGGCGAGTTTGACAAGATCATCCGCAGACTCAACGAAAACTCAAATGCAAGAGTTGTCGTACTTTTTGCTAATGAAGATGACATCAGGTAATACTGTTGGTCTTATTAAAGAATAAAAAAAAAGAAATGTTAGATTGTGTTCATCTGAAACATAATGCAAGGGTCTCCTCACAGCACAGCATTTATCATTTAACATTATTTATCTATCCTGTCATTAAGAACACGACTACAAAATATGGTTTGTTTAGTTATGATAGGTGCCATTCAGATTTTCAAAATGAAGCAACTTAGGATATATGTAGAGATGCTGTCTGAGTGTGAAACCTGATAGTGGTCATTATATTGTTTGTAGTCCAATATTGCATTTTTATCCATTTGCACATTCTGTTGGCAAAAAAAGAAAAAAATTACAAGCATGACGAAACAGTCCTAGCTGGGTTTAAGCTGAATATAAAGACCCACTCTAATGAAAATCTTGTTTTTAGTGTTTCAGCATATTCCTGTGACCTTTTTCTGATGATGGAGGACATTTATAAAGAAAATTAAGCTTAAAATTTCATTTTTGAGTTTTTCTTTATTGAAATCATAATAAATCACAAGCAAAAAATTAATTAATCGATTTGAATCAATTTAAACTTAACAGGTCAATAATCGATTCATAAAAATATAGATAAGTTTATCACATAAAGATAAAATCTGCTAGTAAAATCACCCAGTGGCCAAACTGAAACGCCCTCCTGGAGAAGCAGAACAATGTTAATGATCTGAAATTTTTTGTTAGAACTTCTCCTTTTGAGAAACCCTGTAACAATGTATTCTATCAACAATATCATTGTTTCACTGATAAATTTGACAGTATGTCAACTGTAAACATTTTCAAAACATTTTGTAGATTATTGATGTATTTCTAAACAAATGTGTGTAAATGTGTAAACTGTCTAAATTCAAAATTGAATTATATTAAGTGAATCAAAAGAATAAAAAAAATCGAATCGATTCAGGCTCTTCGAATCAAATTGTTTCTGGAAATGATCATCAATACCCAGCTGTAGTGTTAAACTCAACCGCACAGGGGCCAAAGTCCCAAACACCTTAGGTCATGGGCTGAACAGGATAAACATTTATTGAACTCACTAAAACAAAATTTATAAAATTTATGAAACTTTAAAAATATAATTTAATAACGCTGAACAAACTTCGGGACGGCACCGTAACCTGGTACCGGTACCCTAGCCTGGTCCGTGTCTGGTACCACGTCTGGAACCAGTACTGATCCGCATCTGAAGCCAACTGTCTGATACCGGGTTAAGGTTAGGATACTGGTGCGGTCCGAGCACTGGACCGGTACCGATTTGTGGCCTGAAGGTTGGGGAGCCTTGATTTAATTGGATGTCAAAAAACAACGAGGTTGGGACACCCAAAACGTACATTTTTGACACAGAGAGGTCCTTAACCATACATCAAAATGTGACGACTTGGGAATGAGAATGTGATGCAGTATGTTACCAGCTCAAGATAACATCGGGGCCGTTAATAACTAAAATATAAAATGACCTGGCGGGTTGGATAAAATCACTCAGAGGCCCGGATCTGGTCCCCGACCTTAACTTCAACACGTTGAATAAACCAATGGATGATGTGAAGGGGGGGTGGGGGACTATTTCAGCACCAACGGTCCAACATTCAACTCAGATATTAATTTTTAATGAACTACTGCTGCTCTGCAGAAACCATGTTCTAGAAAATGACCGTTTTGGGGATTTTGGGTAAAAATTGCATAATCATAATTAAAATCCCACTGGGAATGCTTTTAAAATAGATCAAAAGATGATTTGAGTGGGTCTTTAAGCGTTAAATTTGATTTAAACAGGCCGTAAGCATAAGTTGTCACAATTTGTGACGTGTTGCACAGCTGACAGAAGAAGGAAAAACCACCCCCTCCAGGCCCACCTACCAACTACATTTAGGCACAAATGGTAAGGGATCACTCGTTGTGCAGCCAGAGATGGTAGGCCATCAACCCCCTGTCGTGTTTTCGACACACTACGTTGCAAACGGTGTGCTGTGAGGAGGCCCGAGGCCACCTCTGCCACTTCACTTACAGATGGTTACAGATTACAAGGTAAAAAGTGCATCTGGTTGGAATCCTGACCTTATCCAAGGCAACATGTGTTTCTTTACTTGTGCAGGCGACTGCTCAGCGCAGCAAAAAAGGCAAACCAGACCGGTCATTTCATCTGGGTGGGCTCGGACAGCTGGGGATCAAAGATCTCTCCAGTTGAGCATCAAGAGGAAATGGCAGAAGGAGCAGTCACTATCTTACCAAAGCGCCAGTCTATTAGAGGTATCAAGATGGGCTGTGTAGACATCAAATGTCACTATGTCCAAAAAGATTGTGCATGCTCAGTGAAACTTTCCTTTCAATACGACCAGAGCTTTTCTTTGTTGCTGTTTTAGAAGTGCAGCTTTGCCTCTCATTGGATCATCAAAGATGTAAAAAGGAAAATTGAGCACATTTAAAGAAAGAAATGGAGTAAATGGGTTATATATGGGATTTTCTCTTTCCCCCTATAGGAAACATCTTAGAAGATGCTCACACATTGTACCAACCCTGTTGTTTACACTGAGTGACAGAAAACCCATTGATCTGTTTTAGGGTTTGATCGTTACTTCATTAGCCGAACACTGGAAAACAACAGAAGGAATATCTGGTTTGCTGAGTTCTGGGAGAACAACTTCAACTGCACACTGAGTCGACGTGCTGCGAAGAAAGGGTCCGGGCACAAAAAGTGCACAAGTAAGACATTCTATTTCCTCGTTCAAAAAAAAAAAAACATTCTGTTTTTTTATTATTGTTCAAACTTTTAACTGCTGGAAAAACGGCACTGTTAATGTCAAACTGCAGATGACACAATCAGCTGAGGAGGGAAAGTGTTTAGACAGCACTACACACCTATTAAAAAAGCAGTGGATGTTTAATATTCACAATCGCTGCTCATCTTGCAACAAATTTCTTTGATGCTCTGCATTTCTGCTGAGTCATGTTCGTTTACTCGGAGTGAGAAATGAATGCTTGGATGGGCTGCATGCAGCTGTCTGTTGGCACAGTCGCTTGAAAGAGAAAGCCGTTGCATGTTTTATGATTTAAACATTCAGGTCATAAAACATGCATCACACTGTGATTTCCTCTCAGTGGTTTCCCTACTTTTCATCATTATAACTCACAGCCATATTTCTTTGAAAGAATATTTGTTTAAATATATTTTGAATCTTAAGGGATCTCAACCAACCTCTAAATAAACAAAATGTTTCTTTTCTTTTTCTTTTGTAGCTCCTGTTGTGTAGTTGAAGAAATGTGCAACATTACAGTTGTGTAAAAATGCAGGAAGCTTTTGATTATCAGATCATTTACATTTAATCTAAATGTAGATAATATGGGCATGCTTGCTTCATTGCTGTACTAAGGCTTAAAAAGTCTATGAATTTTGGACCAGCTAGATTTCAAGTTTGTTTGCTAACCTGCTTTAGTGTCACAGAACTCTGGATCTTAGAAGAGCGCAAATAGGGAAAAACAAAGAAGCATTTTTAAAATTAGTACATATCTTTTGCAATTATTATAGCACTCTTGTTTGTATATCAAAGGTGTAGCCTAACTTTGATTTAAAATAATAAAAATGAAAAGATGGGTTCACTTAGTATAATGAAATACACATGTAGTGTTGGCATGGAAATTAAATAAAATACAGATTTGGAAAATTATTATTATTATTTTATGTTATTTTTGTTTAAATGAAACCACCCGAATAAATGAGTTCTGAGTTTTTTGTCGCCAGGCGCCGGTGGTTACATGGCGAGTTGACCTGAGTTTTGTTTTTAAATGTGCTTCATTCCTTTAGTCAGGAAGCTGCCCCTTAGTCTTACTTATATACTGTAGCTTTGATCTTTAAAGGTTTATTTTTTTATCAAAAATATGTTCATCATTCAAGCTTATTTGTCCTCATTTCTCCATTATGAGACTAACGATGTATTCAGACTGGACACATTTGGTTCCTTCAAAATCCGGAACACATTTTCAGTCTGAATATACCCAAGCGGGACCTGGTCTGGGACCAGGAACCGCTCTGACCCATCTTTTGAAGTGGTCTCGGTTTGTGTCCATTCTGTGGGGAACAACTGGGCCAAAACAGGAGGATTATGGGATTGAGCCTACATTTTTTAGACCTTTGATTAATAAAAACAGATGTTTTACATTTTGTCAAATGAATAACTGAAGATTTTCTAGAAGTAATGATTCTTCAGGTGACTGAATTTTATTTTATTTGGTTCTTTTCATGTATTAAATCTCACATCAAAAAAATTCTATTAAGTCCTTTCAAACAGATTTTTATTTTTTTCTCCAGACTTTTAAAGCTGTTGAACTCTCAGCTTTAGGTCACAGAGAATCTGATGTAAGCATCCAACACACAGGTTCACTGAGGCCACTGCTTATTGTGGTAAACACTTGGGCTATTTGGATCTGAAGTCGAAATGTGGATTGCAATAAGATTGCTTCAATATGAGAGACTGTCATGAGGTAAAAGATCTGTTTATTACAAATACAAAGATTTCTTGCTCTTAGGAGTCACGAAAACATGTAGGCAAAGAGCAAAAGAAACAAAAAAGCTGAACCTGAAATTCCTTGAATAGTTGAGGAGGTAAAGGTTACCCCAAAAAACAGGTATTTGTTACGAAAAATATAGTCACGGGGAGACATTTATATTACAGTTTATTCTGTATATACGAAATTAAAGACAGTAAACAAATCCTGAGGGCAACCTTCAAAGCTACTTGAACATTTTTTGCTGAAACTTGATAAACAGTCTTACTCTCTGACAGAGACTAAAACCTGACATGAGTTGCGTCTATTCATTTAAGCACACCAGGAACGCCTGAAATATTCATGAACGTCTACATTTGAAGCCTCAGTGATCAAAGAAGAAAGGTGACAAAAGCAGAGATGTGAAGCTTAATTTTGTGATTATTCAGCTTATGAAGTGCTGTAACTCACTCAGATCATAGTTGAATTTTCTCACTAACCAAGTATCCTAACAGTATTATAACTCCATATTATTCTTTTACAGTCTGTTAAGCTGCGTCAGCAATGTGTTTAATTCAATACAAACATGAGCAGCACACAATCTAATCTGTAGCATTTTAATAACTTGTTGTCATCTTGTTTTTAGAAACACATTTTTTTCAGGCCTTGTAAAACTGCAGCCTTTAATATTAGTTTTTCACTATTGAAGCTTTTTAAGTGCCTGTTTGAAGGATGAGTGCTACCTTTACCATGAAAAATGTTGCCACTTCATACGACTCACACAAGCAAAGACACAATCTTGTTTCCTTCTTTGTCATCAATGTCCTCACAATAGTCACTCAACTGTAACACATAACCAATACCTCAGAACTTTGCAACAAAAATGTAGTATGTAGAAGTATGAAACATCTTGTTGGAATACAATGTAGATTTAAAAGAAAAAAAGTCCAATCATCTAGAAGATGAAAGTATATATTTCAAATTAAATGTATTTTTAATAGTGAAATTTAGACTGTTTACTCTTGAAGACATGAAAACTGCAAGGCCTTATGAACGTTTCCACAGTTGGTTTAAATATGAATCTTTAAAGGATGACAGCAAGTTATTAAAATGCTACAGATTGGATTGCTTTGCTTATTTTTTAATTTGCTTATCCACATTTTTGACACAGCATAAAAAGACTGTGGAAGAGCAATATACAGTTTTAGTATACTTCAAATTCAACTGTGCAACAGTTATAATCTTAGTGTGTTACAGCACTTCATAAGCTGAATAATCACAAAATTAAACTTCACATCTCTGCTTTTGTCACTCTTCTTCTTTGATCATTCAGGGTTCAAATATGGGCTTTCATGAATATTTCAAGCTTTCCTGGTGGGGTTGAAGTAACTGATGGAACTCATGACAGATTTCTGTCACTGTCAGAGAATAAGACAGTTTATTTAATAAAAGAAAAACTGTCTGCTACAACATAAATGTTGAAGTTGCTTTGAAGGTTGACTTCAGAAGTTTTCTTGACAGTTCTTACTGAATAAACTCCAAATATATACAGTATTTTTCCTCCTGACATCTAGTTTTTCCACAAATATCTGTTTTCTAGGTAATCTTAACTATTCAATGAAACTACTCCTAGATTCAGGGGAACGTTTGTTTCTTTTTCGAAATGTTTTCATGTTTCAGACTTTGATTTCTAAACAGAAGTGCCAGAAATATCTGTACTTGTAACAAACAGATCTTTTTTTTCCCTCATTTTAGTCTTCCATATCAGTTTTATTGCAGTGTATGAGAGAAAAGACTTGTGTTTGTGTGTTTATCACAATGACCTCAGCAAACCTGCATGTTGGATAATTTCCTCAGACTCTCACCAACCTAAAGCACAAGAATGAGAGCTCAACAGCTTTAGAAGTCTTTGACTCATTACTGCTAAAAAATTGTTGCTATTTAACCAAATATTTATTAATATTTTAATATTATTATTAAACAGAGATCTCAACACTAAGGTCTAATCACACACCTCTATATTTTAGGATATCTTCTCCAATTAGGTTTAGTTAAAAGTTTATTTCTTGGTCTCACTATTTTACGACTGTCAATCATTTAAAAAAACTGATCAGATTAATTACACTTTTGAATTGTGATTTATCATAATAAATCGCATTGTTTTACCAGGTAAATTTTACAAGACAAAATGTGGCTTTTGAACAAAAATATGCCAGATGGAACCTTTTTCCTTTGTTTTTATTGTCTTGAATTTTTTTTAAATTAATAAAGTGTTAACTCATATATCTCAGAAGTGTAATTTATGTGCACAAAACACAACAGTAAAATACGCAGAACTTTAAAGATTTTTATGTTTGCAGTACTACTCCAAGATAGCTGACATAAAGCCATAAGAAACAAACATTTATTAAAGAATTATGTTTATTAGATTGTTTTTTTTAAAACAATAACAAGAATAGAGTACTAAAAACTGGCTGACTATTTAATTATTTTGCATTTCTTATTCATGGTATAAGTGGGATAATGCCCAGCAAAGTGTGCTTTGTCCGAAAGTTTAGTTTAGTTATTTATCAGGACAGCGTACACACGCATTGAGTTTAAAAAGCAAAGATGCTTGCACTAGATTGTAGCTTAATACCTAATTTCTATTTTTAATACTTTACAAAACAATCAATTATGCTTAAAAGTGATAAACATATTTACTAGTTTAAAAAGTGTTAAAAAGAAATGCAATATAAAACACATTATCAAGCATGTCATAAAACACATATACAACATGAAATACAATATAAACCATTTTAAATTTAGTATAAAACTAATGCAATAAAAACACATTTACCAATTTAGAAAAGCAAAGTGAAAACACAAAAATAAACATGTCTACAATTTATAATAAAACAACTACACCAATGGTCTGGTTCTCTGATAGCCATCACATGATGTGTATATCAGTGGAACATCTGATGGAAAAATACCAGCCTGTTAATGTGAGCAAGATTGATGCTCCAGAATTAATTTTTTGGCAGCTTGCAAAAAACAGCGGAAGTCTGCTATGTTCTTGAGATTTGTTGGAAGTTCATTCCATTCCTTGACAACTCCACAGGAAAAGGCCGACCGAGAGAAAGTAGATTTTCTTTCAGGAACACTGCAGTCACCTCTGGATACAGACCTCAACACTCGGCCCCTGAGCTGAGAGCATGGCTGTATAAAGTTCTTAAGAGGAGGTGGGGCAGTGTCATGCAACATTTAAACTACCAGGCGGATATCAGAGTACCTAATCAGTACCTGATCAAAACTTAGTATTATATGTTTTTCCAGAATAAAACAATGGTAGTAACGCCTGGATTTCTTGTTGAGAATTTTCAAAACCTGATTATGCAGAGACCTAAGAGGTTTTAGGACGATTACGGTGGCCTGAGACCATGATGTAATGCAATATAAAAGATACAATATGATCATGGCATTGAAATGATAACAGGTCTCTGATATGTTGAAAGTTGGCGATGTTACATTTCACAACGTTGACACTGAACGAAGCGAAGCAGAAGACCGTTCTTCATGAAGTGTCATTATTTTGTTAGCAAATATTAATGCTTTTTTTTTTCAATTAATCGCTTGTGTTAAAGTTGAAAGTTTTAGTTAGAATACAATTTTTAAATCTTTAAATATTAGGGTTAACATATCATAAGCAGAATAAAATACAACTGTTGGACTTCCAGAATGAGATGCATTTAAAAACAAAAGTCACTCAACCTAGGTCAGTTTACCCAAGTAACCACATAAAGCTGGTTACAGATAAAAAAATAAAATAAAATAAAATAAAAAAAAATAAAATTAAAAAAAAAAAAAACGCATAAATAATTGGGCCAATGTAGAGTGGTTTCCACTTAGCAACAAAATCAATCAATGCTTCCAAAACCTTGTTTTACATATATTCTTAGTTGTGATTTATGACAGATGCATTTATTTATTTTTATTTTAATTTATTATTAATTATTTTCTAAATGTTATTTGAACTATTTTGATATTTTAATTACTTTTTGCAGATTCAAGTGGAAATTGAGTGTCAATAGTTTTAAATTAAGAAAAATGTATGATGTAAACTTAATAAAACAACAACAAACACAACCTTACAGTGAGGAGGCAGCACTCTCCAACACAAACATGACATTTAATTGCATAACACTGATTTAGATAAGGAGTGAAGCATAGGGGAGGAACAGATAGAAGAACAAACCAGACATCACCGCACGACACGATGCTGAAGAATCACTCACCCTCATATTCGTACTGAAGGGCAGTTTTGTGGTTTGTTCGGATGAATAATGTCTCTCACGGCAGAAAACACGCAAACCCCAGGAAATCAAAGGGAATCAAAGTAACTGCCTTTCTACAGTGAGGTGACAGTGCTAAGCACAGAGCCACCACTCTGCCTTGGAGCCACATGTGGGAATGCACCATGTGCATGAAGTTTCCACACTCTAAATGTTTTTTTATGCTGTGGTGAAATGCACAAAGTGGATGTCGTGCAGATTTTGAATGCTACAAATCCACAGATACACAACAGTGAGTCAGATACATTTTTAAGTGGCTGCATTTATATAGAGTCTGTGCAGCACTTGCAGCAGGGGGCAGTTGAGCAGCTGACCACCTACAATAGGGTGTCCACCGTTAAGTGCTCCCCAACCCAGATCATCCATTATCAATGTTTTAACTATTAAAAAATACAGTTGCAAATGTAATAAAAAATAAATATGAGTTCAATGCTCTATTCATGATCTATTTTCCAAGGATACATTTTGACCTCCAAACCATAACTTGGAAAAATATCAGAGAGGGATTGATTATTATGTGGATCACATTTTGAATTATAAATTCCAAAAATATCTATCCAAAGTAAAACAAGTCGGACTATATTTAAAATGATCCCATTCCTAGAAAGTTAAGTCTAGATGGAACACAAAAGAACAACATCACAACACCTTTGTGTTGGTATGCAGCAGGTAAACATGAGCTCTACATCACTGAGGACAGGAGTGTCAGCAGGATTTGTTTCTACCAGAGTTACACGTTCCTGCTTACTGCTGAATGCTACGATGACTCATGTCCGATATTGTGAGACTACAGGTCATCTCAGTTTATTATGAGGATCCATTTTGATTTCTTTATTCTGGGCTTTTTGCCAAATATTTGTATTATAATTTATTATATGAGAAGGAAAAAAAAAATATTGTAGAACCAAAAAATAGAGTAAAAAAGGGGCTACAGAGTCGACTTTAGGGGCTTTAGACCGAATGTCAAGTGTCTGGCAGTGTTGCTTACCTCAGTGATAACTTTGCATTATGCTTCAGTGACACAGTGCAGATAATAGCATCAGAAAAGTGTGAGTTTTTGCTAGAAGTCATTCACGTTGAAACAGATTATGTCTTGACTTAACAATTATTATTAAATAAATCTGAAATCAGGCTGGGTAAAAGTTTCTTCACATTTTAGTTGGGTGCTGGTATTAAGCAGCAAAAAACTTTTAGCTGAGTGGCTTGCAAAGTACAGCAGTTTAGCTCGTTTATAATAATTTAACTGCATCATCAATACTTGGAACGTTGGGTGCCCTCCTGGCCAAGGTTATTTTCATTGGATGGTTAAATCAACAAGATCTGCAGATCAATAGATGGAATAGAAATGCACAAGCATCTTTTATGGCGATGCCCCAAAAAACGAAGTAAATCCCTCAATCAAGCACTGAATTGGCTTACCCTGTAAGCCAGTCAAACTTAATACACAAGTAAATAGTTTTTTGTAATTATTTCATGGTAGGTTCTTTTCTGAATTCTACATGCCCACATTAGGATGACATGCTGGTAAATGCTTTAGAGGCGCCGGCATTAGGGATTACGCCGCTCATCTGTCACTTACCGCGTTCACTGCAGACACTTTAGCATTAATCTCTGTGAGTTTGCGTGGAACAAGAATGTGAGCGAGTTTGTTTGAAGTTTGACTGTAACGTGTGAGGTGAGTGCTGGTGGAGGGCTCGACACCGTCCCCGAGGCAGCTGTGTGAGCCGAGCCACAGCCACATGGGGCGTTCTGCAGAATTATTAGTGTCCTGAGAGGGTTGCACTTCTCAGAGGGATCAAAGGGAAAGGATGCCATGGGTGGCTGGAGGGGAGAAAAAAAAGTCGAACTTGTCTTTTATCTGTCAGTGAGGAAGATGTAAAACTGATATTGATTAATGTGGAGAGGAGAGCTAAGGTAGAGAAGGACCTCTTCTCGTTCTGTGAGCTTTTGTGTTTTTGCCTTTTTGGAAACAATGTGGGGGAGCTGCAGGAAACAAAGCAATGCAGATAAAGCAAACATGTGCTTTTCCATCCAACCATCTATTTTTTAAACCACTTATCCAGAACAGCCTTGCAGGGTGGCTGGAGTATTTCCCAGCTTGCACTGGGCAAGAGATGTAAAATATTTTTGGACAGCTTGCCAGTTTTTCAACAGGAGGATTTTCTTTTGCGCTGAAAGTCAATTCAGCAGATAACAGGCTTTAAGCATTCTTTGTAAATGTGTAATTGTGAGTTTTCTGACTAATGCTGTGTTTGCAGTTCAATTTCTGAATATAAGCTATTATTAGATGTAGAGCTTAAAATGCTTCTGTGATATTGTTACTGTATAAATCCACTTGTGATCAAACATTTGCCTTTAACATTTAGCTGCTTCCTGTTCACATATTCTGCCAAAGAAAATTGTCCAAACAAAACCTGTGCTTACAGACAGAGGAAACTTGAGCGTTTCTTGAAATGGAGTGTTAGAAACTTTTTCCTTGAAACGTTCTAGCTTTTCTCCTCACAATATAGATAGTAAATCCTGATTTGCAAGACATTATTTAGGTCAATTGAAGCCAAAATCTAAGCGGCCATGGTGTAGCTTTAGGGCGGTCGACCTCTGATCAGATTGCAGGTTCAATTCCAGTCAAAGTGTCCTTGGGCAAGACACTGAAACCCACCCTAGCTAGTGATCATAGGTTGGCACCAGAGTTCAGCAGTGGAGACGCAATCAGTGTGAAAATGTATGTGTGTAAATTGGTGAAGGGTTACCCCGTACTCACACGGCAAGCGTTACGGCTCCGATGTGATCGCTGGAGTCTTTACGTAACTTCAAAGTGTGAGAGGAACCTCCACTGCATACAATCACGTCCGACCTCGGGATCTGGCCTCTACGACGCTCCAAATCTGTTTTGTTGGCTTCAAATTTTCACTGGATGCTTGAGCTGAGTCGTAGCATTTTTTGTGAAGTTGGGGTTATTGACGACCTAAATCATAATAAATTGTGGGTTATCCTGTTAACCGACGACGTGAGTTTGGAGTTTCACGTGGTTGGACAATCCGTAGCCTATGGAGACATCTACTGTGGCTAGAATTCTCCCGTGTTGCACCTGAGCTGTAGCGGTTGCAGTGGGAGACCGCGATTAGGGTTGTAAAGCGCTTTGGGCCTCAGTGGAAGGTAGAAAAGTGCTTTACAAATACTTACCATTTACCATTAAAATGTGTTGTCTTTTCTCTAAATTGATCAATCTTGTCTATCAAGC
>NC_050516.1:19814548-19846494 GCF_002922805.2 Oryzias melastigma
ACTAAATTATATAAAAGTGCTGGTTCTGAGTGGATGTCCTGTTTTCTTTCTTTTTTGTATTAAACATATTTTTGCTGGGTTTTTAATTTATGTAAAGCAGTTTGGATTTCAAAAGAATTAAAAGCGATAAACAAATAAATGCAGTTTATGTTTTATTATTACATGAGATAAAAACATAAAATGCCTCAAAATACAAATTATTGGAGGTCATTAAAAAAAATGCTTTATTTTTTTTTTTTTTACTTTTATTGCTTTTTTTATTCAAGAATTTGAGAAATCCCTGAATACAGTCTTAGGTTTATTATTATTATTATTTTACAGTCTTAGGTTTAGATTTAAACTGGTAAGGTCAAATGTTCCTTGAAGTTCTGGACGGAGATTATTCCACACCTGGGGGCCACACAGCAACACAAAACTATTGTTTCTATCCTACTGTTAAAAATATTTTTTTTTTTTGCTTGTTCCTAAATCAATCAAAATTGTGAAATTTAGTGAGAAATTACCCAATTTTCACATGTCTATTAGACTGAAATGACAGTCTGAGTATTTTGGCAGGAGAAGAGCAGATGGCCTGCTTTTGATCAAAAGCCAGAAATAAAGGTCAATAGTCTGAGGCCTTCTTTTTCGGTCTAACCCGTTGTTTTTGATTTGCTTCATCATATATTTCTGACTGAAAAAAAGCACCCAAGAATAAAAAACCCAGTGAGGAGAAAGCTACAGAGGAAAATGGCAGAAAAAGGGAAAAAAGTCTTATGAAGAAGATCAGATACAAAGTTGGTGTGGGTGGACTGCCAGGCCTGCGAGACAAATGTGACTCTCACACCCACTCTGGCTTGCAGGATTCCCTGTGGCACAAGCATGACGGCCAATACTGTGACAATCTCTGTCCAATCGCTGCCCTGTGGCCCTTAATTACTGCAGCGTAAACTCCAATAATAATTTAAGCATCTCAAAAGCTCCCAAGATAATCAAGGACATTAAAGCCCTTTGGTGTGAAGCGAGGATTTGGAGACCCGGCAAATGAATGATGGTTGACAGAAAGAGACCTTCTCCGATTTGAGAACTAGCGCTCTCTGAGATTGGGGCCACTGAAACCAGCTTGAATTGTGAAAGAGCAGCGACTGAATGTTAAATATGCATGGGTTTGAAAGTCCTCAGTAATGAAATGTTGCTATACCTACATCAACCCATTTACTTTGTTTTCATTTTATGATGCTGTCTGGTGGAACACGCTTTAATATTATTACAAATAGTGTTGTGGTTCAATATTTTCTCTCATTCTGGCAGAAAAGCATTTGTACTCATTGTTATGCCTCAGTGTGACGGGATTGATCTGCAGCACAGGTGTAAGCTTAATAACCTTAGGCTGCTCCACTGATACTAAATATCACACCTAATAGAATTGGTGTTGAATTTATTAAACTTACACTATATGCATAAAAATATTCTTAATTAAAGGATTCATTATTATTTGTTTGTTAATTTATTTGTTTAAAAAAATGCAGGCCCAACCAAAATGCAATAATTATGAGTTTACATATTTCAAACACTATTCTTAAAATAAGATTTGTCTAAAATTAAAAAAAATCCATAAAACTTTAATTAGATTTTTATTTAATCTGACTAAACATGGTAGTTTTTCAATGTCATTTATCACACCTTACATTCAAACTAGTACAAATTCTACTCAGTTGATTACTTGCATATTTTAGATTTTTATAACTTAAAAAAAAACAACAACAAAAAAACGCAACATCTGATAATACATATATATATATATATAAGGATTTATTTAGGCTTTACTTGTAACTGTTTTTTCAGTCAGTATTGCAGTGAAAACAATTCTTTAATATTATTTTTTTTCTTTTACTTAAGAAATGGTTCTAAACTTTTCTTTTTTTTTCTGGAGTTCAAATTTTAAGCTACATATGTGCAGTTAAATCATTTGTCTATGAGACACAGTGTTACCACTCGAATAATCAAAGCACAAGTAGACATTTAGGACTAAATCACCTCAATCAAGATTGCAGACCCTCCCTCCAAACCGAAAAGTTATTGTAGGGACTTTTGGTTTCATCATGAAATTGAGAAAAATAAATCTGTTTTTCTTTAATTTCAAGGATTTCAGATTCAGAGTAGGGCTCTTGTTTTCCTTTGATCTATTACTTTGTCTCATGTTTTATGTCTGCCTGCATGACAGAATCTGTCACACACTTAAGCTCATCTGTACGTGCATGGAAAAACTGACTGTCTGAAAATTTAGCTATCTGCAATGCTACACGCTAATCTTCTTAACAAACTTTTTTATTGATGATTCTGAAAAGAAAACAAACTTTTGTTATTTTATTCCAAGTCTAAAAGCAAGAAAGTAATCTGATTGATGCCTAAAATTTTAATAATATATCATGAAAACAGGTGACATAACAGTACCCTGATGAGCTCAGCTTGACTCCACTCTGGGATATGAACATTTTAATTTTACATTTATTATTTTCCCATCTTTTCTGACCTTTTTTTGAAATTTTCACTATTAATTTTGGGAAATGTCGCGGTTCCACTGGATCTTTTCACTGCAGATTCTGTACATCTTTATGTTTTTGACTTCAGGAGTGGAAACAATCTCACTCCCCCTGCTACTTTTTTCACACCCACATTTGAGAAAAGTTGCACTAAACTTGTACAAAATTGATAAATCTGTTAAAGTGAAATTATTTTTATGTTTTAAAATCTACATTAAATGTCTTTATGACGGATAAAATTGCAGATACATAAACAACAAGCCAAATTTAAACAAAGAGCTTTTTTGTAACATTTTTTCACTAGTTTAGTTAGCCAAGGAGGATAAACACTTTTTAAATGATAATGCTCAAAGATAACCAAAGTAAATACAAAATATAAATTTGATTGCTTTGACATAAAAGCCAACCAGTCTGGCACAATTTCTGAAAATAAACACCTTTGAAAAGTAATAACTGGTTGTGCATCAGCATCCAGATTCTGTATTTTAAACTCATTGGGACTTATTCAGATTTTTTTTAAATATTGTTTTATTTATTCAGTGTTTCTCTAATAAAAACAGCATTTCAGGCAGTTTGTTGATTAGATTCAAAACTAGATTTTAACTAGACCAATTTATGTTGTTTTTCTACTAATCAAATGAATTTGTCCATGGCCCAACGATGCTTGAACTTAAGGGCTCGGTGTGGTGATTGGATGTAACTATTCTTTTGTTTTTAACATTGTTTTTTTTAATTTTGATTTTTTTTTTAATCTAGGATCATTTCTATGATAATTTAGAGGTGTGACTAAATATTTTCCATGATCAAGTGCAGTTACTTTAACCAACCAAATCAAATAGTTAGGATTAATTTAAATTCTAGCTGCAAATGATACAAACCTAAGGAACCAGCACAAGCTGACTCATGAAGATTGTTCTTGTCCCACTAGTCTGTTTGACATGTTTGGTACCTACAGAACACAACTGGGGAGTTGGTTCGTCCGGTCAGTCTGCCTTTGATTCCTAGAAACTCAAGAAATGAAAACTAGGAATTTGACAGCAAAGTGCTCCATCAAAAAGTAACTTTGAGATGAAACAACTTGGCCAGCCACAGGTTCACAAACAAAAATAAATTCTGTTCTTGAACCATTTTTTAGCCAACCAAGAGAAATATGACTGATTTTTTTTTTTTCATTTACACCTTTTGATGCATTTCTAAGAACTAAAGCTGCGTTCACACCCAACGTGGATTTGCGTTGGGCGCCTATCTTTCAACGCCCAGTAAATTCGCTACTCGACACATGTCCAAAAATGTGTTCATAAACTTGATACCTGTGATGTGTGTTGAAGGAGCTACCGCCCAACGCTTTTAGCCAGATTGCTACATGGAGCCGTGTCTGTGTATGCACTGTTTACAATTCATGGAAGACATGAAGGATGTTTAGAGATCAAGTTTATTTATTTTAAAAAGCTCTACAAAAGCATCGGTAATCACGTCTTCACGGTTCATGAGATCATTCAGAGACTGTGATCTTCAACCCTGCATCAGGAGCTGGATCTGAATTGTGACTGCTTCCAGCGGTGTTTCTGTGTCTCTGTCACCCAGTGTAAAAATGTGCTGTTTGGTATTAGTCAGTGAGGTGAAAAATATAAGAATAAAAGACTATTTTTGTAGTGTTATATTAATAAAAACAAGCAAAATATCTATTACAGAAGGAGGAGAATTGGATTTAATCCTCCATGTTGTTGGTTTTGGACTTCTCCACTTGACTGAGTCACTGAACAAATCATGTCCCCCAAGCTGAGTCCCTGATTGGTTGACCAGAAGCATCATGCATGCCAAAGTTCTGATTTTTTAACTCTGAATGCACCTAAATTACTCCACGATTCTTAAAACCCATAAGAACCCATAGTGGCATCATTGTAACAAAAAAATATGTGAAATGTTTTCTCTGATCAAATTGGTTTGTGGTATTTTCCACATAAATATATTTTTAAGCAAAAATCGGTTTGGGTCTTTATGGGTTAATTTGACCTCAGATCGACTCTGTACCTTGACTCAACATTGAAACTGGACACCCCCGATGTGAGAATCGCATTCAGTGTGAATGCAGCTTAATAATAATAGGGTCAAGTTCCAGTGAATATTTTAAAATTTAGATGAAAAAGTTCCCGAATCCAAAAGTGCATTTAGAAGTCCAACACAAGATAACTGATTTTACTTACTTCAGTACAGCAGTAGCTGCACATTTGAATTATTGTTTGAATCCCTGCAGAATATCCCCTGTCGTGTTTGTATTAACTTGCAAACCCTAATTGAATTCCATTCAGAAGTTACGAAAATATATGCAGCTCTATCATTAGCTCGTCCCTGGTAATTAGACTATTGTTTATCTAAATGGAACACACCTGCTTTTCGCTATGTCCTGCATATATACGGGACTTAGATGAAGATTCTAAGCTTGTGGGGAGAATTAAGTCTGCATAGTATCTTCTTTTTCTCAGACCACACCCCCTCTCAGCAATTAACAGTTGCAAAAACCTATGGAACAACCTCATCGAGGATTAATGAGCTCCAATAGGAAGTCACATCCAGCCTGTGGGGAGATTATTACTGTCATCTGAATGCATGTCTTCATTCTCAGATACTTACAGTCTTTAATGTACTGGGAACTGCATTAGCTGGCCAAGAAACCATCAAATGTAAAAAATTATAAACACATAGGCGTTCGTTAAATCTGCCAGCAAAACCCAGGATACTCGCAGTTGACAGTTAATAACATGCACCCACTGGCACAACACATGATGCTTGCTTAGTTACGCAGGGAGTAATCCATGTATTTCTTCTAGAGATGCAAGAAAGAGTTTTTCTTTTTACTGATGAGATTTCCCAGAGGAGAAAAACTTGCACTCTAGATATTGGAATTGATTTGCTCCTCTGCAGCAATCCAGATATTTACCTTCTAGCTAATTGCAAAAGGCAAGTCCCATTCAGTGCAGAAAGTAAGGAGACTCGCAGAGGAGCCATGCATTTTCTTCTATGCTTTTTGGACCGGCGCCACATCCTTCATTTCAAAGGTTCAGCCCAGTGCAAGTAATGCACAGTACTTTACAACCGCTTTGCAGTGTTCAGGGAAGATTTACAGAACTCTGGGATACACAATCTCAAGAAGATGTGCACACTGTATTTTTCAGATATTATGTGGATGAATGCTAGAAGTGAAAGTTTTTATTTAAATTTGTTGGCATTATTAATTAAAATTTGCTTTTTTTTTTCTTTTTTACACAGGAGACATGTTCCTCCAGTTGAATTTACTGTACTTGGGAATCTAAATGTATCTTTTTTTAAAAGCATTTGTGATTTCAACTCAGATGTATTTATTTTTTTGCTTTAAAACCTTTTTTCTATCGCATTCTGTTATTTTTTAAATTTATTTGATTATTTAAAAAGTAAAGTAAAATATATCATGCATGTGCTTACCTAATTGTATTTTTCTATAATTGTGTCTTAAAGATCAAGAGCGAATCGGGAAGGACTCGCATTATGAGCAGGAAGGAAAGGTGCAGTTTGTTGTTGATGCGGTCTATGCAATGGCTCACGCTCTCCACAACATGCACCGGGAGCTCTGCCCGGGGAAGGTGGGCCTCTGCGCGAGGATGGATCCAATCAATGGCACCCACCTGCTCAAACATATTCGGCGGCTAAACTTTGCAGGTCAGTTCTGGATTTATTTTGTTTATTTTCTAAGGGAAACTTGTTTGTTCTTGATGAAGTTTATCCATAGAAAGATCTGGAACGTTCGAATGAACAGTTATACAAAGATATGCAAATGTTTCACAAAATATGAGCATTTGAATTGCAGAATTATTCCTTTAGCAAAATATATTTTATTTGCAAATATTGGACAATTTACAGATTGTCTTGTTCATATTTAAGCCACTAATCATTTTTAAAATTAATATGTTTGCTCTGGCAAATCCATGACTGTAACTTAAGCTTTTGAGAAAATCTTTTGTAGCACAAATGTATAAATTTGCAGCTCCTCTGAACACCTCTTGGTTCCAAACCCAGCTCTTCAATAACTCTTTTCCCTTTATTTGTGACCTATTTTCTTTTCTTTTATGCCGCACATTGTAATAACCACTTATCAGCCAAGTTCACTTTCATGACTGGCATATTAATGTTTGACTGCTTTCACAAAAAAGCCGTGACCCAGAGTTCCATTAAACAGACACTGCTTTTTGAAAAAAAGAAATGAGACTCAACACAATTAAAATTCATTCATAGAGTTTTGCGTATGCAGTGTTTGTGCAGATAAATTATTCATTTGAACTCTTGCTCTTCAAGCTAATTTGTCATTCTAATCTACTTATTAAAGGATGTCCATTCAACATTTAATTCACATCTGTGGGGCAAAGGGAGATGTTTTACTTAAAAAAAGAAAAAAAAAAGAGCGAATGATGTTGCAGTATTTTAATTCACTAAAGGTTCATAGCATTTTACTATATTCTCGTTGGGGTTGAAACCTTAATCACAAAACAAAAAGGATTTCTAGATTTATTTCAGTTGTAATTTTTGGACTAAAAACAACAGCATATGTATTGTTTATTAGATTATTGATCATCTCACTGATCGGCATGGTAACTGGGGAGTTTATTGTGCACTTAACATTAGTTTTGTAAGGATGAATGTTTATTTTAACTTCTTTGTGCATTTTTTGTTTTTAGACCTTAAAATGGAAGCGTGTTGTTTCATGGTCCGCAGCAGAACTTTTCATTTAGACTCAAGGTTCATGTCTCTCTGCTACAAAACAGTCTTTGCAGTCTGTGTCTCTGCAATAATTGTCGGAACATTTAGTAGAACAATACTACAAGTGTGAATATTAAACCAGCCCCCCCTGAACCTGTTCTTTTACAGACCCACAGAAAAATAGTAATGGTTCCAATTATTCAACATAAATTTTTACACCTTTAGAACCATGCCTCTTGGAAAATATACCATGTGAGTAGTCTGTCCAGAAGTGCTGTGTGTAAATAGGGTATTAGTGATTTATGGTCCCATTAGACTGTGCTAAATATAACCTCTAAGATGTGGTGAGACAAAAAAAAAAAACCTCCACAAAGCTAACTACATAATGTGCATGCTTTTTGATGTAAGACTTTAGATCATTTTATTTATTTATTTTTTTTTTTACTGGGAATACTGTACTAAAATTACTTTAGTTGGAATCTGGTGCAGTATCCAGCAGATAAGCTAAACTGAAACATCCTGGGTTGAGGATAATTTTTTTTTTTTTTGTACTTCCAATACAAAAAAAAATGTGAGAGCATTCAGATATTCAATTATTATTTCACAATGCCATTAAGTAATAAAGACATTTACTAAAATATTAATTCTCATTTACTAAAATATTTGTTATGAATCAAACTGAATAAATATTCCTCAGTTTGAGTTAACTTTTCTTTTATTTGAAAACATTTATCCAAACTCAGTGGCGGGCCGTGCATTTCACACCTAGGCCTTCAGTAGTGCTCCATCTGAATCAACCCAACCCTCATTAACTATTTTATGGCTATAAAACTTCTACTGCAGGTACAACTGCGACAAACATAAAAAAGCATTAAAAAAATAACCTGATAAAATTGCAATAATATTTAGGTATATAGCAAAATTTTACTCACCAAAAATCTGGATTATTTGTACACAAAATCCATCCTTTCTATCCTCAAGAAGATTTCAATCACTCTGTCGTGCAGAATCCGTGCGTTTTAGTTCCATCAAGAAGTCCTTTTCTATCGCCATGGAAGCTAATGCTGAAAGTCGAGCCTGCCCTGACGTATTTCTGGCATAAGTTTTAATTCGCTTCAGGGCTGAGAATGTCCGTTCAACAGAAGCAGTGGACACGGGGCTTGCTAGCTTCGGAGTTGCCCGACCCCGCTTAACAATGTCCAGCTTTTCTTGAAAAGTCCGTCTTGAAAACGGCTTTGACAGTAAGTCTGCAACCAAATCCATTTCTTCTCCTCCTTCAGCCATTGTGGATTGACAAACCAGCTATTAAATTCGATATATTTGCCTGTGCAGGTCGCTGCAGATTCAGTTTACCGGCTCTTCCTCGTACACTCTCAGATTATCCAATCACAGCGCGTGAAAATCCTGACGTTTCCGTGGGCCAGCTAGCTGGCCTATCACGTGGTCTCCTCCAGATCTGATTGGTTGAAGCAACAGTTTGGTGGACCATTGTTTTATGCTACAGGGCCCGCAAAACTGATTGTGAAGGCCTTCAGGCAGATTTCTTTGACCCTAGCAACAAATGGTGCTGCAATGTGATTGGTTAATGCTTAAATAGGAAAATACACGTCTGGAAGCAGCGCAGCCAGGGAGACAGCAATGAAAGGACGAAGACAGAGCATTTGGAATTATAGAATACGTATTCACGGAAATAAATAATAATTAATATCAGTCTGTGATTCAGATATTTTTAGGCCAGCAGAGAAGGCCTTGCAGGCCCTGACGGCCCGCCACTGTCCAAACTTCTTTTGTAGGGCTGGAAATGTTTATCTTTATTTTAAAAATACTATTTATTTTTTTTATTTGTATTTTTACCAGATACAAAACAGAACAGAACATTTGCCCATCTCAGGAGGATAAAGACCTATTGAATCAACATGTTTAAATTTAATTTAGAGAACCCTCAATTGTAAAGAAATAATTGGGAAAAAGAGACAATGTTGAATAATTTAAGAATAAATGAAAAATAAATCCTTGTTGTTATGGAGACATGTGAAAAATGGTATTTGTCTTTCCTGTGTGGAGTAAACATATTCACATTCTGTTATCTTTGACCCTTTATTTAGTGTTAGTTGCATTGATTAAATAAACATTATTATACAATTTTACATCACTTCAACTATTTCTGCAAGGGGCTATTTATGGTACAGTTGCATGCACCCATATGGGGTGTTGACCTGTATGGATGCCCTGTGGAGGGTCATAGAGAGCAGCGGTCGTATCTTAAGGGGAGGTTTGTTGAAAATCAAAGGTGTGTGGTAAGTGAACTGGGAAGTTTTTGTAAGGCTAATGAAAGTTGCACCTAGTCATGACAGAAGAGTAATGCTGACATATGGTGTCCTTACTCCAAACTCTAGCCATTAAAGCATTTGTCACACCATTATCACGTGAAAAGCAGTTTACATGTCTCTTACTTGAATTGCATGATGGATAGGGTAGAAGGTTTGAACAACTTAAAAATCCGTACCACAGGTCTGCGTGTCACCCAACGTTGGGTGTTGTATAAGGGCTCACTATTATCTGTCGCCTGCAGCATGCCCATAGAAAATATTTCCGCGAACATTTTCACTCTTTGGGCTCATGGAGTGGTCTACGACTTTTGAGTGGGCCACCTGCGAACCTCGTACATGTTTGCACATTTTCCGCCAGCAGACACCCCATATCGAGCCATGAGGGCAGTCGTGACTAAGCCATTACCAATGTGCGTCTGCTGTTACGACGTTTGAAACTTTAACAAAAATCAGTGAGAATGAATAAACTGCATCTTTCAACAACAGCTGCTGAAGCCCTCAGCTCCCTACTGTTGCAGCAGCTGAACTGCTTAAATTGAACTGTGGAAATGCTTGAAAGTTGAAAAAATTAAAGTGATGTACTGCTGTTCATGACATGTTAGATTTTAGCCCTGTGGTTTGCAGCTTGCATGGTCTGCTGTCAAACAAAATTGGTGTTATTTTTCATCAGCACAACAATGCCTCAGTTTTGTCATTTTTATGTTGTGTAGTAAACCTGTAATATCACTAGTAGACCTGCATGGGTGCTGCTATATCTGACATTTGCTGCTTTTGCAATTAATTTGTTTAAAAATGGAATCTACTACTTTTAATTTTTAGGTCAAATGTGACCCAATGAAAATAAATCTGAATGATATTTAGTTTAACAGAAATATTCATATAGGGAAACACTGAAATGTAATTAAGTCCCAAAATAGTTTCTGATAAAGTCCAAATGATTCTGTAATACAACATTATTAGCTTTATTTTACTTTTTTTTTCCATAAGTAAAGACATGAAGCAGCTGCGCTAGAGGCACTTCTGGGCCAACTGAACTCAAACACTCTGACCAGAGGGGTTGCTTTGAGGGTAACATTACACTTGTAATTGCATCAGCCCACAGCTGTATATCGAGGCTCTCCAAACACACAGAAACAGGCAATTTGCTGAGAAAGTGTGTTCAACCTGTCAGATTTTCCGAGGTGATATTTATCTTTGGGTTGTCAGAACACTATGTTACATATCAAGAAAGGTGCAGTCCTGGATTTAAAAAAAAAAAAAAGAAAAACTACTCAAGTGTTAATGTTTGTTATCCAATCTTGTCAAAGAAAGAGGTATATTTATGTCAAAAACACATAACACACATTTCTGATGACTTTTAGTAAATTTGGAGGAAATTATTTACAGTTTTAGAAGCACGTGCGAATTCATTAGCAGCATTCATTAGCATTAGCAAAACACCTTTCTTAGCCACGTATTATTTTTTTATTTTAATTAGCATGTTTAGTTAAAAGAGAACAAAAAACTCTGTCAATGTGCCTGTTAAAGGGTAACCAAACTCTCATCATTGTCCTGATAGATTTAGCATGGCTTGTATAGGTGTGTTACTTTCAACTGGCTTTCAAAACTTTCCAGTGGAGTTGGACATAAGGCAACAGTGGTTTGGTGCAATTGGCATTGAATCGAGGAAGTGTTGTTAGCTTAATACCTTAGCTTTATTAGCTTATGATGCTAGCATCATTTTACCACTGAGATTCAGTCCCCCTTTCTAGACTATAAGCGCCTCCAGCAGGAGAAGGTGAAGGAGAAAAGTCGTCAAACTCCACAGAAAGTTCTGAGGAGATGCTGCCATCACTTTGCTCAGTACCACGCTCTATGTTGAAGATGAAGAGTGACTGCCTTACCTCAAACTAACCTCACTGTCAATCACAGATCCTAACCACACCTCCCCTGCTCATCCTGCCCCTTTATTTTGTATTTTTTCAAATCTGGGCTAGATGAGTCAGCCTCCAACAGTCCTGTTGTGCTACCCTTTAAAAAGCCACAATGAATTGATTATTTATTACACATCTTGTATATGACAGTCAAAAAAGCCTTTTTTGGTGCATCTTGACTTATCTTAGATTTCATTAAAAATTGGGATTTTTAATCTGGACAAACCTGTTGGCACAAAGATGACAGTGTTTTGTGTGGCCTAAAAATAGTCGATTAGTGTCCTATAGTCCAGTTGTTTGTATATTGGAATACACTGTAGCAGCTATAGGAGCTTCTAAGGGGAGGACTAGGAGTTATAGAAACCATTGAAATAAATAGAAAACCACACAAAATAATTGATAACCACCTGTAATGGCTGCAAACTTAAGCTTTGTGGTAAACAGACAGTGTGTGGAAGAATTGACAGAGTGCCACAATATTAAACCAAAGCTTTTATCTATTATTAGCTATTGTCTCCTACTCACTATATAGTGCACTATTTAGGACGTTCACCATTTTGTAGTGCTGTCCCAATCTACAATTCCAAAATTGAGTGCACTAGAAATCTCCCAGAAGTCTTTGCGAAAAATTAGCATGCATCAATGCACGCTAGTGAATACAGACCACATTGCACTGCGGCTGAACCTTTTTTTTAAAAAAAAAGTGTTCAAATTTAACTTTTTTAATAAACTATCCACATATCTGCTGTTTAGAAAATGAAAGCAAAGTTTTGAGCATGGTGTCGGAATTGTTTTTAAAATCCAGGGCACTATAGTCATGCATTATATAGTATTTTTTAGTAATTAGGGATTAGGGTGGGAATAATGACATATCCTAACAGACTACAAAATCTACTGCAAAAATAAAAAAAAAGACACATTTACTTTCACAATAGATCTTAACAATTAACCTCTGGGATTGTGAAAACTAACTTTAATTGAAATAAATAGTTAAGCAAAGCAAAAGCTGTTTTGCTTACCAATTTAATGTTAGACCAATTTAATGAGCATTTATCTTATCTGACAACTGCAAGAATATTTTACTTTGTCTGTCGGTTGCTATCTTCAGAGGTCAACTGTATTAAAAATGAGCGGCCTCTTTAATTTCACTAAACTACACAGTTAAACACAGCATGGACAGAGGATGAATGCAATGCTAACACTGCGTTGAGTGACGGTGGGGCATCACTGGGAGAGTGACCGACCAGCAGTCTGTGGGGTAAACTTATTAAACTTTAAAAGTATCCTTCAAGAGTCGGTGGTTAGAGCTAACCATAATAAAAAGACTGTCAGAGTCTTTCTGTGTTAAAGAGATGGAGAGTTTGGCAACTGCAACAACCACTGTTAATGTCCTTTGAGGCATTATGGAACTCATTGTTGCTTAGATTTTTAATTAAAAACTTAAATTAAATTAATTAAATTAAGAAATTAGATTCAACTGCAAAATGAGACTCTACTTTCAGAGTATCGTTTAAAACCATATCAGTTGTTGTTACCTTTTTAATATGAGATGCTATAAATATTATTATAATATTTATAATAATTATCATTATTATTTATCTATATTTTGTAAGATGATTTCCACCACATTGACTTTTTTAACAGCTTGTGTGTACATAGATTGGAATCAATTTCCTAAACACTTTGTGTGAAATATCCAACATTTTTAATTACTAAAATAGTAAAGACATATGTTTGTTTTATTTTTCAAGTTTTAAACTCAAGAAAAATATTCTCTCTTTCCCTGGTTTAACACCATTTCTTTAAACTAGATGTTTGCAGATTGTTAGGAAACATCTACTCAAAAGTTACTTAAATGTCAGTTTCTTCATTTATTCCTATTGCAAAAAGAAAGAAAAAAAAGAAATTCAAAAAAATAAATCATCAAGTAGTTGATTTTTCTTCATTTCTCTGCACTTTCAAATACAGCAATTAAAACAATAAAATAAAAGCTGTGCCGCAGCAGACTGTAGTGTCCCGTGTTTTGTTCACTATGTTGAAGTGCTTACTTGAATAACCAGAATTGGAACAAAAGCAGGGAGTTATAGTATCATTACTGCTTAATTGCCCAGTCGTGTTGGTGCTTTTTTCACATTGCTTTGAGAAATGGAGCTGGCAAAAGTAATGTGTTTACTCTGAATACAGGCACATTATCAGAAGGGATGTACACACTTGTGTTTCCAGATGTTTGTAATTGTTCCATTTTGTCTGCTTAATAGTTTTTCTAGCCTCACATTTGTCGAAACTGCATTTGCACAAAGATTGCAGAGCAAATTCATGCAAAACTGCAACATTTTTGGACGGAGTGTAAAATTCTATTGTAAAACTTTAATTATTTTAATCTACCTTCTAAACTACAGCTTTTCTGTGTTTTGTATGCTGATTATAGTAGTTTTTTTTTTTTTGTCTCTTTCTAGAAGTTATTGTTGGAAGCAGAGACAATGCAGTAAGGGACCTTAAATGCTAATACAGATGCTGCCACATTCATGCTTATCAAATGAACATGTTTTTAAAAAATCTTTTTTAATGGATTAATTTAAAATAAATTAATTACATCCCAAGAAAGGACTGGAGTTCCCCCAAAAAAATCTGCACAGAAGTCGCTGACTTTCTTGTTGATACTGATTATCAAGGTGTTCTGGCTGTGCAACAATGTGGAACAATTAAAGGTTGGATAAATAATTATAGTCCAGTAATTATCAACCAATATTCATAGAGGGTCACAGTCATTAAATAGCATTTAAAATAACATTCACTCCATTAACCTAAGTCGCACTTTGAGAGCAGACAAAGGAATGAGCAAAAGTGTAGTCTCCAACGTTTACATAGGTGACCAGCACCCTTGTTGACATCGCAGAGGCCTCAGTGGAATTCATTGTACATCATATGTGTGAGTAGATCTTTACAAAAAAATTACTATGCTTAAACAGTATTAATACTGTGTCAAACTGCAGCTCCATATAGTCTTACTTTATTTGCCACAAATACTTTGACTAGTACTTTCTTATATTTAAACCCAAAAGGCACATTAGCAATCTATTTAACCTATTTGTGTTTTTCTGCAAAGAAGTGTGTTTCTGTGGTTCCACATCCTTTTAAGAATATATAAATAAACTAAATGGCTACAATTATTGGATAGGCACACACTTTTTTTTATTTGAAAACTGTATTATTTAATATAAACCAAAACCAATAGGCTTTTGAAATTTTTTCTCTAATAAAGATTTTTAAAAAATTAAAATTGAATTCATACAAACGTTTAAAATACTTGATAATAGTACTATAGAAAAATGTAACCTGAAGCTGACAGCTTAACCTTATAAACAACAAGGCCTCCCTTCACGTCTGAACTTGAACAAACAGAAAACAGAAGTAAACCATGAGCCTGAGAGCAAAAATGTTTTTGTCAGTTTACATAAAACAACACAATCTTTCAGGTGTTAAGCAGCTAACATGATAAGAGCTTAAAAAGAAGAAAATGTGACTTTTGTAAGTTGACTTTTATTTTATATCTTGAGCCACTGCATTTGGGGTCATCTGTAAATGTGGTGAAACTACCTACTGTACTCAGTCCAAAAAACTGTAAAAATGAAACAATCATACCCTGAGATATATATATATATATATATATATATATATATATATATATTGATGTACATACAGTGCAGCCTAGTCGTTTATTCCCAACATTTGGCATAAACAGAATGATAATGTTTAATGGGTTCATTCTGGGGTGAAATTTGGTCAAAAAATGCGAACAACACCAGATGAACATTTCAGGATTTATTGAAATGATGAGAACATTGTTCTGATTAACACTAGCTGTGAACGTTTCTTTTCTTCTGAATCATAATTAATCTCCATATCAAAAATCCTCATCACACGTACCTTCCTTCCTGCCTTTGCTAAATAATCTACATTCGATCGGTTCTCCCAATTCGTCGCTCGCATTTTCCATCAGCCGTCTTCCCTATATCCCCCGTCTGATTGCACCATTTTCGATTACATTCAGAATCCATCCCAACATGTCATTCAGATTCCTCACTAGAAGTTTCTTCATGAAGTTTGAACGCTAAATCGAATGAGTGTATCTTGGAGTGGTGGGCTTCCGAAGCTAGCTAGCTGCTAGCTTAGTGGAGAAAGTGTTTGTGTTAGCCTGGAGGGGGCAGTTCTCAACTTGTGATGTAAGCAGGTGATAACCCGCTCATTTTTGTGGGTATGGGAGGGGCTGCTGTTGAGAATCCAGGTTTTTAGAGGATTTCTCAGAAAATGAGTGAACGGATTAAAATATCAGTTTTGGGTTCTTTATAGCGAGGAGCATCTAAAAAACTGAAAAAAAAAAAAGATTTTTCATGGTATAGCCCCTTAAATAACTTACAAAAGAGAAAAATAATCAAGAAAAGAGTTTATCAGGAATGTCCCTTCTTTTCTGTTGGGTGTACAGTAAATCTCTTCACTTTGGTGAAATAACAAGAGCAGCCTGAGCTGAGGATGCTTCTGGCAAAGAGAAACAGATAAAGAACCTTTGAGAAATTTTAAGTATGACTCTGATCATACCTTCCAAAGATGACATTTAGATGTTTCTTGCAAGAGCAATCAAGCTCATAGTTTGACTTAAAAGAGTTTTGTTGTGTTATGTTAAAAAACACCAACACCCATTATGATAGCTTTCAAGGCATTACAGGAAAAAAAAAGCTTGAGATAATGATAATCCTTAAAAAAGCTGCCCAAAAGTGTTAATGGGATTTTTTATTAAATAAACACACTGGCAAACTAGATAAAGTCATTGTAATCCTCTCATGATCATTTATTGCTTTTTGGTGTGGGTGTTGTTGTCACAGACTAGGATAAGTAAAACAGTAATGCTGTAATCCAACAGGGCTGACTCATGGAGATGTGGATTAGGCAGCAGCATCCCCCAGAGTCGAAACAAAGGGCAAGAAAACAATTCTGATCAGCAGAAACACATCTGCCGCAACTGAGCATGTTTATGTTCCTAACATTCACATTATGGTGCCCGCACAAAACAATGGTAAAATTACATCATGTTGAGGTCTAAAATAGAAAACGCCACTTTGTTCCACATCAACGGTATTAGTAGAGGTATTGTTTTCTGAATTTATGCTTAAGAACACTTTTAAGGCTCAAACAAGTTTAATGTTTTCCTATAATGGACTGACTGCTGTTACAAAGAAAGCACATTGCCTTGATATTGCAGTTCACTGCTCACCACAGAGAAACTAATTCTGTAATGTGCCGTAAAACGGTGATGATGATGATTGTTCTCTCATTTAGGGATTGCTGGAAACCCGGTCCTGTTCAATGAAAACGGAGATGCCCCAGGACGCTACGAAATCTACCAATATCAGATCAGAAACAAAACGGCCGAATATAAAATCATCGGCCACTGGACGGATCAACTCCACCTCAATGTGAGCACAGTCATTGTTTAAATGCTCAGCAGCAGTTGTGTTACCCTACGTGATGTGGAAGCACATTTTTCTACTGCTTTGCAACAGTTGGCTAAAATATCCCTAAATTGTCTGATAGTACTTAGTTTCATCTTCAAGGTGTAAATATCCAGAGGGCTCTTTAGAAGACTAACAGAGCAGCCGACGATTCAAAGAAAACCATGAGAGCTTCAGGACAGACATACTCAGTATACATATTTAAGCTCTCCAGATGGCATTGCTGAGTTCCAAATGTGATACTGTAGGATAGACACTATGATGCAATTGCAATATGAAAAACTGGCATAAATTATGTTTTCCACTAAAGAAAGGGAAGGTTTTGTGAAGGGAAGGGTGAACTAGTTTCAGTTCATTAAAAAGTCGTTGCTTTCTTTTTTGTTTTTGCCTTTTCAAAAGAGAAGAAAAGAAAGTCTGTGGTCACTTACCTGTGACTTTTGTCTGTACTGATTATGAAAAAAGTATTAGAATCTTTTAATTTCTTAAATAAAGGTGCTTTCAAAGACAAATGTACTGTTTTTGAATTAACAGCCACAACAATTTAATTATAAAATGTTGGCATAAAAGAGGAAAGCAGGCATTTGAAACTATAAAATGGCTTTTCTTCTTGTAAGTTTTTCTTGTAAAATGAGAAATGTCCTTTTGAAAGAGATATATGTAACATTAAGACATTCATTTTATTCCTGATTATTTTCATATTTCAATATTAACTGCAGACAGAACAATGTAATCAGTTTCCTGCAGAAAATGCTTGTTTTTTTTTCTATTCTGAAATTTCTTCCTTTTAGAATATTAAACTTTTTCAGAAAACTTCTTCTAATTCTAAGAATAGTGTATTTCTGTCAGTCCATGGCTTTTTTACCATAACAAATAATTTTATTCAAGTATACTATAGTTAAATATCCAAACACTGCCACATCTTTGTGCTGGAAAGGCCTTGATTATCGTTTTGAACCAATAGTTATTCATTCACTGCATGTCATTTTACCATAGAATTGGTGATTTTGAATGTCAAAGTTTCAACAGCTTTTGTCTATTCATTTCTTTTGTTAATCTGTCTGCTTCCCAGGTGCGTTCGATGCAGTGGCCAGGTGGCGTCCGTCAGATCCCTCTCTCAATCTGCAGTCCGCCCTGTAAGCCAGGAGAGCGCAAGAAGACGGTGAAAGGCATCCCTTGCTGCTGGCATTGTGACCGCTGCGATGGGTATCAATATCAGGCAGACACCTACACATGTAAGATGTGTCGGTTTGATTTGCGGCCCAACGTGAATCACACAGGCTGCGTTCCAATCCCCATTGTCAAGCTGGAGTGGAGCTCCCCGTGGGCAGTCATCCCTGTGTTGATAGCGGTTGTTGGCATCATGGCGACTCTGTTTGTGGTTGTCACGTTCATACGCTACAACGACACCCCGATTGTGAAGGCATCAGGTCGAGAGCTGAGTTATGTGTTGCTAACTGGCATCTTTCTCTGCTACGCCACAACGTTCCTGATGATTTCGACCCCTGATGTCGGAATCTGCTCCTTCCGCCGGATCTTCCTGGGACTTGGAATGAGCATTAGCTATGCTGCTTTACTCACCAAAACCAACCGCATTTACCGCATCTTCGAGCAAGGCAGTATGTCTGTGAGTGCACCTCGGTTTATTTCCCCAGCCTCCCAGCTTGTCATTACATTCACCCTGGCATCAGTGCAGCTTCTGGGGGTGTGCGTCTGGTTCATTATGGATCCTTCCAAGGCTCTTATTGACTATGAGGACCAGAGAACATCGAATCCACTGCTGGCCCGTGGTGTGCTCAAATGTGACATTTCTGACCTGTCTCTAATCTGCCTTCTGGGCTACAGCATGCTGCTCATGGTCACCTGCACAGTCTATGCCATCAAAACCAGAGGGGTACCTGAAACTTTCAATGAGGCCAAACCCATTGGCTTCACCATGTACACCACCTGCATTATCTGGCTAGCATTCATCCCCATCTTCTTTGGAACATCACAATCAACAGAAAAGGTAAGCTTACAATAAAACTCTGTTCAATATCTGGTTGAGTGATTGCATGCTGACACTTTCAGTAATGCAAGGAATGTGTTTAGCCATAATAATATTAGCAGTCAGTACTGCCATGGGGCACCTGGGACGAGTAGATCACATCCAGTAGCTAATTATGTTGTTTTATTTGGATTAAAGCCCTTAAAGTGAGCTAAGAAGTAGTGACTGAAAACTTTTATGCTAACTGAGACAAAAGGAACATTTGTAAAACAATATTATGTAGAGGCTTACAAGGATAAGTAGTTTATTTATGCATATTTAGTAGCCTAAAACCTAAAAATATATCTCAAAACTAAATGAATTCCATGTCTAAAAAAAGTGACAGGATTTTGCAGGGTGCCTGTGTTGCTTTGAATCAATTAAAGTGGGTAGTCTAAATTTCAGTTTCTCCAGTGATGATTTGTGTTTCCGCAGTTGGAAGCAAATTTTTATTGCTTTTTTTATATTTTCCATTCAGCTTTTGTTGGCAGTTTTAGAAATGATGCTAATTAACTATTGTAGATCTGAAAAAGAGGACATCACGCCTAAGTTTCAAACAATGAAAACATATCAAAGCGCAGACGTAGTAATAAGAAAGCCTTCACTGATGACTGAAGGCAGCGCCTGACTCACATGAGTCAGGCTGTATGTCACTGTGAATTACAGATTCATGAACTGTTTACACAAACACAAGCTCGCACTCGTACTCCCATGTCAAATCAATGCACCTGACCTCCTGAACCGTGAACCTGGATCCCATCCATTGAAAGCTTTGAGACTCTCCAGGTCAAAAAAGAATCCAAACGGGATGTGGAAAGTGGAGATGGGCCTGGACCCCACATTCACAGGAGAACAATCTTGGCTCAAGTCCAATAGACTACAACAATAACAGAGTGGAAATGTGTCAATCCAGTTAAAAGAGGCATTTTGTCAATGTAACAAAAAGGGCCTCGGAGGCTACCGCAAAGGACGGTGGAGAGGTAGAGCCTCGAGCTGGCATGGACACTATCAGCAGTGCCAGCATGAGTCTGACAGATGCGACAAATTAATCCTCACCTTCTCCCCCTGGGATTAAACAAAACAATGCATCAAAATCCTGGCTTGGAAATCCGGCTGTTAGTTTGCTTTATAGAAAAACATTCTGAGGAGACCTAAACTGACACTTTTTTTTTTTTTTTTGCATCCAAGGATTACTTCTAAAGTCCAAAGCATTGTAGGGAATCGGCACATGACAGCAACCATTTGTATTGTGTTAAAAATGCAAAAATGCAACCAGCAACACAATGACTTATTATTCCCACAAAGCCTGCTCTATAGTACATTTGCATTTTGGCCCTCTATTAACCTGCCACACATTCACTGGTGTGAACAAAAAAATCTGCAATCATCAGCATCTGCGTGTTGGCAGCATCTAGCTGAGTTTATGATATGTTTATTGTGTGCAATAAATTTAGGAAGATACAAAGAGTGTCAGCGAGGATCACAGTACTTTCTTGATGATCAGACCCAGTAACAAGGATGCTGCTGAGCTGCAAGGAGCGCATTGTTTTTTAATGTGAGTGTTGCACATCTTAAGTCAAATGTCAACAGCAGCCACTGGTAATAGCAGGTTCTTTGTTTAATCATTCCCTCTTCTCTCCCTGAAGATAAAAGGGAATTATACAATCAGACAGACCAAACAGCCTTTTCTAAGGATGAGGTAATCCATTAGCTGGTGTGACTTTGAATAGATAAACCGAAGTGAGAAAGCGAATATAGAGTTACTTTTGGTTTCATCTTCTACATATCTCACAGAACCAGAGAAACTTTTTTTTTTCTATTTAATGCACACTGTTTCTTTACTTGACTTTTTTAAATAATTCACAGCGTACGAATTGTATGGGTGGAAGATAGTTTAACTTTTGTCATTTAGAAAACTTTCTTCACCGCCCTGAGCTATCTCAAGGTGAGATACAAAACGGTGACTAGGCTTCGGGGTAATGTTCCACATTTGTTCTTTCCTCGTTTCAGAAGGGAAACGTCATCCTCAATAAATAACTAAGAGCTCCTCTGAGTGTAAAATGTCTGAAACTTTTACTGAAGTTACTCTCCGACAATGTTTAGTGCTGACTGTGTTATTCTGGTAATGTGATGAGCCCCTCCACCCCTCCCTCTTCCACAAGGTGTGACACTTTTCAAATCAATATTGCAGCTGCCAAGGTACAGCAAACGCAGAATGATGTAAAGTTTGGTGGAGATAAAGATGGAGAGGCTGAATAATTCCACTTTGATCTGGAGGGGTGATGTAACCTCGCAAATCTGAGGAGATCACAGACTGGCATATTTTTAGACTTTGTGGACCCCACACAAATGAAAGTGGTTGTGGAAGTGTGGATTTTTCCTGACTTGTAATTACTTCCATCATATCAAACTTTGTTTTTATAACAAGCCATGAACCCCCTCCCAACTCCACCCACTTTGTTTTTAGCACAGTTGGTGCTGCAGATGCAACGTGTATGTTGACACAATAATTTGACACAAGAGACTATTTCAGTTTGTTAGGATAGAATCTAAGAGAGATGTGAAAGAACAGCAACAGCCTTACACAGATTACAGTGCAGTAAAATATTGCCAAATTTACATTTGGAATCAGGCTAAAATTGATTTGTATAAACAACCTTGAAACACAAATATGCACTCCGGGTCTGATTACCTGAACCAGGTAATCAGTCATGAGTAGGGCTTGGATATCTGGAAATAATGCAGACCTCGAGGCCTGGAGTTGCCTATTCCTGGGATGTAACCATTGACTGTATATAGATAAGTGGACTGAGTGAGTGTGACATCAGAGAAATGGAGGTAAAGCCACTGAAAAGACTTTACCTCCGTTTTCAGTGAACTAGGACAATGCAGTTGCCATTTTTCAGCAATACGAACGTCGCTGTGTTGGTGTCAGTCCATGGTGATTGGTTGGAATCGGTCCAAGTCAACGTTTCTATGGCAACTCCACATCCCTTTCACTGAAAACTGGTCCGTGAGAACTTGTCAATCAAACGTTTGAGGTGGGGGGCCACATGATTTTACTGAGGCATCTCATTGGTCAGTTTATTGCTTGAATAATTTGCAATAAAGGAAAAACTTAAATTGAAAGAAAGATCTGAATTAGCAAGAATATGCTAAGAAAAAGTTATCAGAGCAAGAATAGTTATTGTGACAAATAGAATGACTGAGTAACACCTGTTTATTTCTCAGTAAAAGTCTATGGGATTTTTTTTGTTTCTTAGAGCCAGCAGGTACTTCCTATTTGGAATGTGAAGGGGGAGGGGTCACTCTGTCCAGTTCTCTATATATAGTCAATAACAACAACCTTTGCAAAATGAAGCAGATTTTGTTTTTCATTTTTAGATTTTCAAGGAAAATCTAATGGACACTGATATTTTATAGCATTCGAATAAATAAATAAAAACAAATAAATTAAAATGGAGTTACCTTCAAATGCTGCACTGGGGACTATACTTAAAAACCAACAGTCTCTACCATGTAGAAAGTTATTTTTCTTTTTGGACATGAATCATCAGAATCAACACACCTGCTCACACAGTGGCTCGTGATGGGTCATGTTTGTGAATAAGGAGGCTTCAAAGTGGATCTGTATCTGTTCACTTTTTATTACAACATGCACGCTAGAAAAAGATACATGCATATTATGTGAGCTTTTTAAAAAAAAAAAAAAAAACTTTCGATTTTGTGCATGCCTTTATATTCTTTCAACAACGCCCTACTCTTTGACAACACCTAACTAAATGTAACAATAATACGCACATCCATGTTTTATAATCATAAAAAAACATTTATAACCATCTTTAACGGAGGTGCCAGAAAGCATTTTGGAGAACTTGTTGCCAGAAGTGTAACAACATCCAGTTTAACTTAGAAAAGTAAACCTTCTGACTGATGTGCTGAGCTGTTACATAAACAGTGTTGTTATTTAAGGAACTGACATCTCAAAGAAGACACACCTTGTAATCATCATATTGTAAATGACAGGCCTTGCAAAGCCTCACAGCCCACGTTGACAAGTCTTTCAGAACAATTAAATGCTCCACTTCATCCTAAATTACCTTATCCTGGTGCCTATGTACTCAAGACCAGTTTACAGTGAGTCTTAGCTTTACAAGCTCAGTCGTTTATTTGTCATCTGGTGTTCAGATTGAAGTAACGAATGCCATGGGAGGCTTTCTCTTTTATTCAAATGAGGACATCTGGTCCGTCCATGAGGCGTCATCAGCAAGCCTTATACCACCTTCAGGAGTAGATGTGACACCTGCTTACCTGGAGAAAAGTTTAAATCAGAGCCTGCCTCAACGACAGAGGCAGGAGGAGGGGCGTTTGACAATAGCATGCATGGGAATAAACCCTCAGCACAATGGGCCCAGCTCAAATTCAATCAGCCCACACAAACTGGTCCTGCCATTGCAGTGGATGAATGGACTGATGAGTAGTGCTGGTAATTTCCCCTGTGAAGTCTCCACCACACTATTGTATTGTCAACAAAAATGCTGTTAGTGCAGTAGCTAGACAAAGAGTGGGTGTTGTAGCGAGTTCAACAGGCCGGCAGGAGTCAAACAGGAGTGCGCTTGTGTGTGTTCATTGTTGATTTCTGCTTCCTGTTTCCATTTCTCTGCTGGCTTAAGTTTGTACAAATACAGCTCTCCTTGATTCAATCCTACCTACGTTGCTTTAATTTTTACAACAAATGCAGAGTTTAATGCGTTTCCTTTGTTTCTGTTGAGGTTCTAAGGAAGCTTACCTATACTTACACGTTTTTGAGTCAAAAATCCATTTTGTGCCATTTTAAAGTGGTCCAGTTATTTAGTAACATTTTTATTTTATTTTTTTAATTTGTTACAAGGAACAAGTCTCCAGTATCAGTTTTTATTTTTTAAGCATTTCTGCTTCTGAAATTTCTGATTTTTCATTAATTTTTAAGCATGTTTCTAAAATCTTGCTATGCTTTTATTTTCCATTGTGTTACATAAACCACAGTTAAAAAGAAAATAAAAATATTTATCACGGGTTGTCATATTTTGATCTATTTTTCATAACAAATACTTTTTATTTGGTATATTGTATCAGGTAAAATTACCCAACAAAAGTGATGATGTAACTTTTTATAGCAAAAGTGTTCTAGGGTTAAGATAAAATGCTCAAACCATTACAGTGCTCACTCTGCAGTTGGTCAACTAGTCTACCCTGACTATGAACAATGAGGAACATACAGATGGGAGATGGGATCAATAATGGGGTACAGGTGATGGTCAGCGATTCAGCATCTCCTCAGCAGAGAGAAGGAAGAGTGTGTGACAGATGGAGGAGAAGAAGAGTCTTAAAGATAAAAAAAAACAAAAAACAAAAAAAAACATCCAGAGTAAAAAGAAGAAAAAAAAACATGCCAGTTTCAATTATTATTACTGTTTCAATATCAGCCTTAACTCATCCAAACGAGCAGCCTTGGATATGTGATAATCATCGTCTCAATTATCTTTGCCTTTAGCAATGAAAATTATTCGAATGAGCTGAAACTGTGGCGTTTTGCCTCCTTTTTTGCTATCATCATCTCCTAATTAATACAGTGCTCCAGTTTTTCATGCGTGAAGTTGTGTCAGTTTGCACCTGTCTTTCAAAAGTGTAAAAATAAACACATTAAAGCAACTACTACCTATTACAAAAATAGCAAATTGGTTGAAAATGGATTGTACTGTTCTTCCTATTTAACTTTTTTGCCCGTTATCAAGTCTTTAATCACGCTAACCTTAAATAAATCTGCCCCGAAAAGGATCAAATTCTGACCGAAGTCCAAAAGAAGTCACAAAAACGGGTCATGAAATGATGCTCTAATGCGCTCAGAGCACATAGCACCACACCAAGAGGTGAGTTTGCACGCCAGAAGGTAGTGAGGGGGATGCGCTAAATCCTAAACGGAGCTCTGAAGGCATAAATATAATGAGATCTTTGAGACACATCACACAGAGATTTTTTTTTTCTTTTGGTCTCATTTTATGCTCAAAATTCAAGACTGAGATATATGACATGTTTTCTGTCCTCAGAGCGTTTTTGGAGCAGGCAGAGAGGTTTGGGATGCCAATAATGCAGACAAGTCGCTGGAGGTGTCAGGGTGCTTTTTCTCATGTGGAAATTTTGCCCTCTCCTGAAAGTGCAGAAAACCCCAGGATATGTTGTGGACAGTGTGATGAATTGTTCAGGAAAATGAAAAAAAGTTTGCTGAATGAATGCAGAAGCTCTAAATTCACATCCTATGCCTTGTCTACACTACAATGAACACAAAGTCTAAGTTTAAGTCTATATATATATATATATATATATATATATATATATATATATATATATATATATATATATTATAGTAGAAATTCTCCAAGTGGTCTTTTAATTATTACTATGCCAGTTTTTGTAAAAAGTTAAAAAGCTTGTCATTTTATGACATATTGTCTTCAATTTCACAAATAAACCATGTTAAAATCATGGAAGAAGTACGATTAAACCTTGCAAAGAACAGGTAAACCCGCGCTTTATTAAATTTCTTCACATTGACATTCAGAGCACTGGGGAGAAATTACATTGTGTCATGGTCAGCATCCATTGAGGAGTGCCCTCGTAGTGTTTCATTTTAATTAAAAAGCCAGATTCCCCTGATCCCCACCAGGTCTTAGAGGTAGCCCGCTGAGGGGGGACCACCACCAAGATGCAGCTGAGCAAAGATGTAGGAAAGGGTTATCCAGAATCAAATCTGCTGTACCCAACCCGCCTTCCACGTGCCACCGGAACCGTGATTATTGCGTTGTTTATCTGGAATTGATTTGTTTGTTAATTATGTTATTTTAACGTGATATGTGCACCGTATATGCAATATAAAAGTTATACATTGGGTGTGAAAAGTCTGTTAGACATATGTTGAACTGTCGTATAAAGCCACAGATTTCACGCAAAAATCACACACAGTTGCGGAACATTAGCATAACGTAAAAACTTTGTGAAATGCACATAAACTGCATAATTCTCAACTGACCAAAAATTTCGAGTATCTCAAAATCAAATTCGCTCAAAGACCTGAAAACCAAAACGGATGTCATGAACACAAGAAACACTTCTGAATTACGTGTATCATACATGTATCACTTTCGTGAACACTAAACAAATTCTACACAGCACTGTAAAATGAATGAAGAGTGGTTTTAATCTTATTAGATTGTGACAATTACCTAACATGGTTTATATTTTAAATAACTGCAACACAAAAATGAACTGACATAGTTCAGAACTCTATTTGGACTTAGCTGAGCATAAGCAACATTAGTTGTCTCTAGCCTATAGTAAGATAAAACAGCATTATTCACACTGATGTCCAGCAGGCCCAATAATATTTAAGAATGAATTATGCAGTGGAGCAGATGGATCTGACTAATATCTTGGACTTCAGAGAGCAGTTGTTGCTTTCATTAGGCCTGAAGCACAGCAGCCCTTCGGTCTCAACTGTTGACCTCTGGGTGATCCAATAATGCGTGAACAGGCCGTGAAGCTAATCAAGGGCAAATAATTGTGATCTTTATAAATGACAGTCTCAGAAGAAGCTACATTATCCTGTCTCCCAAGGCTTCTATTTGTTTATTGGCTTAATTAGAACACAATTATAGTAAATTCTCATGCAGCCAGTCCTTCTGTTAAACATTTCCATAACACTGAGAAATAATGCATCAGTTTAATGCAGAGCCAGTAATACACGGTTAATGTTTGTGTTGTGAAGCTAAAGTTTTCCCAAGTCACTCTTTGAAAACAGAATCTCTTCACATTTGATAGCTCTATTGTTAATGGTATCAGTCCTGGTGCAGTCTCCGAAGTAAAAGTCTTTCAACATAAAAAGTATGTGGTGACAGATTATGGTTATTATGGCATCTAGTTCAGTAATTAGTTCTTCCACTAGCTGCTCCTTCTACAGTTGGCTGTGCTTGAAGCAGGATCTGCTGATGGCAGTGCAGTGGCAGGAGGTTAACATTTACTGCAGCTCTCTTATGAGGTCCTCAGTGAATGCCCAGGTGCACTGCAATCAGGGGAAACAAATTAATGGATTGAATGCTGGATTTGGTGTGACACTGAAAACAGAGCTGCATTTGTAAGCAAATGTAGCTCCAGAGAGGAGCTGCAAGTTCACCGACTAATGGCACAGTGACACCACGTATACAGATGTAAAGAGCTCAGTAATAATTTAACATTGTTTATTATAGGGGTGGAATTGATGTGTGAAATTATGTTCATAGTCTTAACCACTATAGGGGGACGACTGAAATCAGTATGACACATGAGGGTTTGGTTGTAAACAAGAAACTGCAGTAGAGAAAAAAAAAAAAATCCAACACTGTCTAAAATCACATACTGTTATTTAATTGTATTTTAAATCTTATTACACCTAAACACACATGTATGGCTACTACTAAATTAACTAATTAGGGTTTTTATGTTAGTATAAGGGATTTCTTGTGAGTTTGAGACACAGTAGGATTGATTATTGCTAAAGTGATGTAAAGATATTAATATATTTGCTTGAACTACAGTAATCAGTACAATAAATAACCACAAAGAATTACCTGGAAAGCAAAGATGCTGGATATTCACATGCAATGCAGAAAATGTTTAGCTTAATTTGTAGGCACTGATAATAATAAACATGTATTAATGTTTATTAATATTAATGTTAGTGCTAAGAAATATTTTGACATTGTGACACTAATTTATAATTGTGACAACAATGATATATTTTACCCTGTTTGAAAAGTAACAGAGCTGTTTTCTCTCTGTTTATGTAAGTAACAGCTTGGATTCAACAGTGTGTCCTCAAGGTAGCTGTGAACCGAGCAGTTCACTGGTTAATGCTGGGGCCGCTGGGAGGGGGCTGCTGCATCTGTCCTTCTATCATGCTGTCTCTATTCTTTCAGTCTGCTCTGTAGTCGACAGACCCACATGTTAGCAAGGCTGGGTGAGATGAAATTCTGCTAGGCAGGATTGAAACTCTGTGAATGCTCAAACAATGGTAACAAAATAGGAATTGAAGTCGCATCGAGGGGATGAATGTTTCTCAGCTGAAAGAGTTCAGCAAAAATAAAACAGTAGAACCACAGTATTGTGGATTAACAATGGTGATAAGAGTAAATGAGTCGAAAGTTTTTTTACGCATTATTTATGAAGAAATAATACTTATTTTACATCATCACGATTCTCTGGAATAAAAGCTGAAATGCAGACAGTATGACATTGAGCAGACTTGAATGCCATTGTTAAGATTTATAAAGGCTATGAGTCATTAAAGGTAAGATTCTACAGCAATATTGTAACATCAGTTTTAAAGACCCATTTCAATGAATTTTTTTTTTTTTTACCATGTATTTGCAGCAATTTTCTCATGATGGAGGACATATAAAGAAAAACTTGAATTCAAATGGCATTTCTAAGTATTTCTTTTTTCAAATTGTTGTGAAAAAGGAGCAGATACAAAAAAAATCAGTTTGAAAAAGCTTGTAGTTGTAGCATACAGACTACATTTGGTGGGCCACAAGGTCATTGCTCAGCTCCATTCTGATGCATTCTAACTGTACAGCTGAATAGCTCCAGTGTTGCTCAACATTTTTGTTGCATCGTTGATGTTAGCATGGGATTATGAGGGGCTGTAAGATAGCGGGAGAGAGTGTGAAGTGTTTTGGAACATTGTTTTGTTGATGTCCAAGAGCGACCCATATGCAGCCTCAGAGCTGAATGGTGTAAGTTTTCCTCCAGTATCCTCTGGTAGCATCAGACTTGCCATCAATTTCAACCAAGTTTTCTGTGTTTTTGTAGACCACACGTCACTAAAACATCTGAAATCCACCTCAGTGTTTCAAAGTAGGGATAGTATTGTATACATCATAGGTCTTGCTGATTCCTCTCTAAATGTTTATGGTTGTGGCCAAAAAGTCCAATCTAGGCCTCATCACTCCATATTACTTTGGTCCAGACGTTTGGAGGCTTATATCTATTCTGTTTAGGATATTGTAAGCTAGGTATTTTGTGGCATTTGCACAAAAAATACTTTATTCTGGCGACTTGACCATCCAGTCCCTTTTTCTTCAAATGCCTCCTTATTGTACATCTTGAAACATCCACACCACGTTTTTCAGAGTCCTGCATCACAGCTGAAGTTATTGGTGTTTTTTACTTTTGCAGAAATCTTTGTGACCGTTGTTTGGTTTCAAAAGAACCCCTCACTGTTCACTTCTTGATCAAAGTTTGAACACTGCTGACTGGCATTCTCAGTTTGTTGGATTCTTCTCATATCCCTTTTATATTTTGTACAGTTCAGTTACCTTTTCCCATAGATCTTTTGATAGCTTTTTAGCTTTCCCTGTGACTAAGGATCTGGAAATTTCAGTGCAGCACTGGATGAAGGAAGTCCAAAAATTCCAAGAACTATTATACACACAACAGACAAATGAGTCACGAGAGAGGATGGTTACCTTTAGCTGCCATTCAAACCCTTATCTGTTAGCTTGTGTGGATGCTTTCAGAACAAAGTCATCAGAGTATGAACATTTTTTAAAAGGGTCTTTTGGGAAGTTTTTTTTTTTGTTATTATGATTTAAAAAGGGTAAAAATATTTTTTGAAAGTCATTGGATTCACCCAACCATTATCTATGCATATCTATTTTGTGCTATCATTCATATTTTATAATAACTGACCAAGACATTTTAAGGTATGTAAACTTATAAGCAAAGCTGTAACATTGGATTTAAAAACAAAAATTGAAAAAATCAGCAAGGACACTTTACAGGAGTTACCAAGTCTCTTCAAACTGAAGTCTTGTTCAATGATAACCTACTTTGTCCATTTCAAACTTTAGATCAGAAAACTGAGTACCACTGTTTCATCAAGAACGACATAATGAAGTAATATGAAAAAACATTCTAACCTTACCATCACATCACACCAACAGTATAATTATCTAATTTCAGATGCAAGATGCTTCTTAAGACAAAGAATCACAATCAATATGGTGCAGGTGTCGTTTGGTTTTGTTCAGTCCCTGAGTGTGTTGGTACTTTTTGTCAAGTGGGCAATACTTATCAGTGACAGAAAGTCTTGAATTCTCTGACATGAAATTATACCTCTGCAGATGCTAACAAGCAGGTTTCTCTTTTGATGAGAACATTACCATCTTTATAAGTTTGGGGGGGAGGCTTCCTCAGTTTGCATGTCAATCGGCCACCACATAGTTGATGTACAGAAACCCCAAAAGCTTCTCTTCCACAAAGCTACTCTGAACATAATTTTCAGCACCTATATAAATGATTAAAATAGGATGAGTAAAATGATATTAAGCATCGCCCTCCCTTCTGGTTCATAGAATTTGACCATGCGTAAAATTTTCATGAGCTTGTTTCATTTTATGAGTCTGCTTGTTATGAATCAGAGTAGCACCCCATCGACTGGAGTTATCAAATTTGTGTCCAAGACCACGTGACGGTCCTATTAAAACTAGCACTGTAGAAAATTAAACAAACATACTAGCCTGGGCTGGTGCAGTATAGGTATCATAAAAGTAGATTAGATGTTGATTTAAAACAGGTTTTATCTCACTACTTCTATCAAATTGCATTAGTTTCACGGACCACGACAGAAAGTATTTCAGCAACACATTGCCCTTCATTCAGGACATTAAATAATCCAGTTGTAATGACGCACAACAGATGTCCCTTGTGTTGCTCATATACAAGAATAAATGATGTCACAGCAGGGTTAAACTGTTTTGTTTTGTGTGGGTTTGTGTGTTTTGTTTGCCCTCTGCAGATGTACATCCAGACAACCACGCTGACTATCTCTGTGAGCCTGAGCGCCTCAGTGTCCCTCGGGTTGCTCTACATGCCCAAGGTCTACGTCATTCTCCTACACCCCGAGCAGAATGTGCCCAAGCGCACACGCAGCCTCAAGGCCGTTGTTACTGCCACCACCATGTCCAACAAGTTCAACTCCAAGGCCGGACTCAGACCCAACGGAGAAGCCAAGACCGAGCTGTGCGAAAGCTCCGAATCACAATGTAAGCTCAAACATGCTAATCAGAGCGCAGTTACCTAAAAACCCACAGGCTTTTTTTTTTCCAGTGATGATCTGTCCTTCTGTGAGAAAATCAAACAGAATTATTCTGCAATGGGAAGTGAGGCAAAGGAGTATACTTATTAACAGATGCGTAGCATGTTATTTAACACTCCACTGGATCTAGTAAATGCACCACCGCTATTCATTTCTTTGAGGCTGGGTATTGTTATTTCACAGTGTTTTTACCCCACTGTGAATATTGCTTCTGTGACGTCTTCAACCTCACTTCCCTTAACATCATTTCCTTCAGTTTGCTTTCAGCACGGAAACTTCTACGGCTTGAGAGTGCAACGCTCTGCTGTTTGTCTCTAATTATACAGTTTTTACTCATGCCGAAATGAATCAGGTTGTTGAGAGGGCGTTGATTGTTTCAGTAAATGATAGAATAACCCTTTATGATAAGGTAGACAAACAGTTTCTAAGGCAGTGGTGAGTCAATTAAGTATGATCTCTTTGTTAGTTATGAGTACTAGTTTATCTGTCATTACCATTATGTATATGTTAGGGGTGTAACAACTAATTTTGACAACAACTCGATTCATATCATAGTTTGTGGTTGACAATGTGATTCATAGTTGATCTTGATTCAATTTGAACAATCCAATTCGATTTAATTCACTAACCTAAAATCGATCCAGGACATCTTTACCCAAAAGAATACAGTGGAGTCATGAAAAAAGCGTTTTGAAATGTTCGTTTGTATTCGATTTTTAATTTGTTAAATAGGTGACGTCATATCTGGTGATTAGTG
>NC_050516.1:19846710-19847689 GCF_002922805.2 Oryzias melastigma
TTTTTTTTTTTTTTTTTTCAAAATAGCACAGTTAAAAACGATCTCATCAGGTCACTGTTTTCCCTCTTATCTTTTATATAAAGTCCCAGAAACTAGAAACTGCCTTGGTCTAACTGTCTTTCCAGGCAATGCAGACATCATCTCTGATGAGCGTTGTTTCTTAGCTGCCAGCAATATCTACTTAAAGTCTCTCTGGGTAGCTTTACAACCACTTTCAACCAAGGTAGAAAAAAAAAACTCTCCTCAAGAATCTTTCCACTCTTATAGAAGTTATTTTTCCTTGACAACAAACAAAAGGATCAAAAGTTACCTATGCAAAATATCTTTGCAGCTCTGAACTTTTTTCAAAAAAAGGTTCCATTATGGCTGCTTGTGAGAATTCAAGTGCCAGCAACACTTAATGAGGAATTCTTGGGGAGTAGCAGCTGTCTACTGCTTGGTGAAGACAAACACTGACGTAGATTAGTTGTGACTGCTCCATGCATCTAAGTAACTCCCTAATATTGCTTTTCTCTTGATGGTTGTTAAAATTTGGAAAGGAAAAAAAAGGAGATCTGGCCTTGATTTAAATATAAAAAAGAAAATGTCATCAAAGAGACTCATCTGCAATCCTCAATGTGCTGTGATCAAAACACAGTGATTTCTTCACCACATCATGTTCTGGCTCCCTGCGCTCATCCCAGAAAAAAAAACAACATTTCGGAATATGTCTTGAAGTGAAAATGCATCTCCAGCAAAGACTCTCCTGCTGTGAGGAACATGAGTCAACAACAACTGCAGAAAAAAACTTGGACCAGCTCCACAAAAAATTCTCAACCTTATAAGTTTCTGCAGTCAGAAAAGGCAAATGTATGTTCTGTGAAAGTGGTTGTGATTTAAAGCATGACTATGTTCCAGAGGTGGGACCAAGTCATTGTTTTGCAAGTCCGAGTCAAGTCCCAAGTCTTCGTCCTCAAGTCCGAGTCAAGTCCCAAGTCAA
>NC_050516.1:19849249-19855607 GCF_002922805.2 Oryzias melastigma
ATAAAGTGACTTTAAATTAAATTTTATGTTATAAATATATTGCACAGTTATACACAAAGTATTACTTTGTTCACGCTGTACTTGAACATGAAATACTCTGAATACAGAGATTATGAGTATATTAATGATTAAATTCATTAGAATCAAATAAATTGTATTCATGGTGGACAAATCTTTTTTATCAGAAGTACACATCTCATGATAGCAGGTGAAACACTAAAATAAAGACATGCAAACTAAAAACTCTCAAAGCAGAAAAAGTAAATATTTTGTCAATGAAAAAAAGAAGGAACAGCAAATATTTAAGAGGGAATGTGACCCCCAGAGAAAGAGGATGTTTTTTTACTATAACACGCCATAAAGCTTAAAGCAGCAAAAGTGGTAAACACAAAAAAGGACAAGAAAACACCCCATGCTGCAGCATCTCTGAGAATTCTATAATACGTTTGCTGGATTTCTATCAGAAAACAACCGAGCTCGGTCCCAGCAGCCCTGCTGCTCCCGCTATGATCACTCACGTCCCGCCCAGATCCAGGTAAACATCTGAGTGGTGGAAATGTCAAAATCACCTGTTGACACTCTGTGATTATACCCAGCTGCGCGGTGTCACAGTGCTAACATAGTTTAAAGTCCCATTCATTTAACTGCAGCTAGCGGTTAGCCGCTAAGCTAGCGCCAGCTTTCACTCAGAACTTACTTGATTTTGCTGCTCCTACAGTCAGATGAAGTTGGTTGATGTTGAATCTCTGTGAGTAATCCTTATATCCACATGCTCTTCGAACTGCAAACTGTTTGTTGTTGACGATCTCAAAACTTTTATGCCAGAACTAAAAAACACCGGCAAACAGGAACTCGTGCTTTTAAAGGGGAGGCGGGACTATGTTTTTCTGCAATTTGATTGGTTGGACAGTCACATCAATCAAACGTGGCTCTAATTTGATTGGATGTTGGGCCAACACACACGGAACAGAGAGACCGTGGCACGCGGCTTCCTCTCGATTGATATACTTTATAAAATACTTTATAATCGATGGATTTGGGGGATAAATAGCAAGTCTTTCCGAGTCAGAGGGCTGAAGTCCGAGTCAAGTCACAAGTTATGTATATCAAAGTCCGAGTCAAGTCACGAGTCAGAGGTAGGAAAGTCCAAGTCGAGTCTAAAGTCGTCAAATTCATGACTCGAGTCTGACTCGAGTCCAAGTCATGTGACTCGAGTCCCCACCTCTGCTATGTTCTGTTGCCAGTGGTGCAAAGACACAATCAAATGTATGATTTTAACCACGTAGGATTGAATCTGAACAAAAAAAATATTGATTTCGTGGGTCACCCTTCGTCGTTTCCCATCAGGGGTCGCCACAGCAAACCGGCTTTCACTGAGCTGCACATTTGGTTTGGGAGAGTGTTATGGCAGATATCCTTCCTGACACAACCCTGTATTTTATCTGGGTGGGGGACCGGCACAGGGAAACCCAAACTCGGACTCCCTTGTGGCTACTTAGTTAGGCAGTAGCGTAAAGTGTCCTGCCTAGGGACCCACACCGTATAAACTCATCGCGTCCCTTGTGAAGGGAAACCTGGTTTTCTATAGGCCAACCGAGTCATCCAGACTCTAATGAGAAAAAGGAAATAAAATGTTAGAATTTTTGTGATTTCCTGGCTGGATAGGGTCTTCTTTCGAAACTAAAAACTCAACTATTTGAGAGTAGAATGACTACTTCCCATCAGGGAGGAGCCAGTTGGGATTGGACAGTGGCTTTCAGGCTAAGCGCTACCAGAATATTCAATAAACAAGAGGCTCTGAGGAAATCCCAGACATGCTAAAGAAATTAAATGCTTGGGTTGGTCTGGGAACTACTTTACACCCTCTGGAGGAGCCACAAGCTGTAACCAGAGAGAGGGAAGTGTGGGCATCTTTGCTGTAGCCACTGTCCTCTTAACCTAGATAAGTGAATAGATGAATAGAACTGAATACATTTGATCTTGATCACATTTTGTTTTTAAATTAGTTTTATATTAAACCATTAACTCAAAACAGTGACTTAAAATATGAATCAAAAACACCTGAAACATAAATATCCTAAAGTTTTTATCATTATCATTTTCTGAAAGATCCTGAATGAAGTACCCTTGAATTCTTTTTGCACTGAAGTTACAGTAAATGTTATTCCTATTTAAACATTTCCTTGAGAACTTCTTCCTGTCAGAAACACAGCTTAAACAAACTTAGATGAAGGTGTCATCTAAAAACCAAAACAATCATTCTACTGAATTACTAATTAGAAGAAAAAACTGAAGGGATAAGAATGATTAACAGATCAGTAATGAAAATCAGGGCCGGCAGCCAGACTTCAAGAGCATTTTCTAAAATCAAGAGGGGACTAATTCTCCTTTTCAGAAGCTGCACATCTCCTCCTCCATCTAATTACCAATAAAAGTGCTTGGCACCTCTGTATCAGAGTGACACACTGGATTTACACAAGTGAATAAATAATGACTTCAGCATTTGAGTCAGCAAAAATCACTCATGGGACATCCAAAACATTCTCCTCTGCTTGCCTCAGGCAGGAAAAGATTTTAATCAGTCACGTCTGTCAACAGAATCCATTCACTTCATCTGCCGCGAGCAAGGAAAGAATTTTTTATTTATTTTTTTTTTTTATGTCAGAGTCCACGCACAACTGGAAGGGCTGTTAACGCAGAAAACAGATGTTATATAAAATACACAACAATTCAAGAAAGGAGCTGAAACAATAGTGCAGCGATGTTTCTATACTATAGAAACTATGTAAAAGCCAGTGGTCTTTTAATTACGATTACGCCATCTTTAGGCAAAATTTAAAAAAAAAAAAAGTCGATTATTAGAACATAGTTTCTGCACAGCATTAGTAGTTTATCAGAAATTTGCCTCTGAGTTGTGGATGGGACCATTGCCTCCATTAATATCTCATCATTACTTCGTTTACACTCTCCTGCTAGCTTACAGCCCCTCACAACCCAAAGCTAACGTTAGCAGTGGGACAAAAATGGCAAGTAATATTGAAGCCATACAGTTTTGAGCCAGATGGTAGGTCAGACGAGGAAAACAAAGACGTTTACAGATCTGTTTGTCTGCAAGTGGATGCATCAAAATGGAGGGAAAATGGAGCCCACTGCAGCTTTTTCAAACTGCATTTTTTTAAATCTTCTCCAGATTTACCCCAATTTGAACAATAAAATACTCAGACATACAGTTTTAAGATCAAATTGTTTTATATATGTCTTCCATCATGAAAAGATGCTACAAGAACATGTTAAAAACACCATTTTCATTGGTGTTGGTCTTTAAGCTTCTTTCTGATGAGTGTTAATTGGGCAAAAGACATTGAGCTGATAGCCTGTGGCAATTTGGTCTGATGGGGTTATGGTTCACAGGGGCTTTGGATGGCACAGCTACAACCATTTGTCATTGTCACTGCTGGCGTGGATATATAGCTTGATGAAATTGAAAAATTCCTGTCTGGGGCCAGCTCCCACAACAGTAAGAGATGGTGTGGTGATATGTCAGGATTTATCTGCTCCACTTCAGCGAATCGGCTAACATGGTTTGGGGAGTCAACGAGAAAGTTAGAACCTGACAGCTGCAAGAAAGGAAGTTAGCAAGTTTCTGCAAATAACACAGGTGAAAATATGGCTGACTTGACAGGAAGGACTTTTTTATTACAGATTATACTTTCATATTATAAATAATACATCATTGTAGAATTTGAACTACAAGGATGTGAGCCAGTATTTTTTTTTTGTTTCATTTTATGCGGTGGCTGTTCCACCAGCAAAAATGGAGCAAAACAAACAGCCACACACAAAAGGGCCAAATGTTCTTTTCACCTCGCTTGTATTTGAGTGTCAATCCCCTTTTATTTCTTCTCTTTCAGGTCTCTCCACAAAGCAGACCTACATCAGCTACAGCAACCATGCAATCTAATGGACAAAGGTTCTTATCAAAATTCAGGATTTGTTCTGTGGCAAAAAACCCAACAACAAAGAAAAAAAAAAGATGCAATGAAATCTTGTGCTGCTGGAGATCACAGAAGTGTCGCCCACAGATGGGACTGGTGAGAAGAGAATACAAAAAGGGGCGGTGTGAGCAAAAGAGACGATCTAAACAAATACCTGAACAAGGTTACCTCCTCTGTCAGCCTCACAAGAAGACCTAAGGAAAAAAAAAAAGGAAAAAAAAAGAAAAGCTCGCATGGCAAATGCCCAGAGACTAAAAGGATGGAGCTTTTCTTTAGAGTCCTTACATTTTATCTATGCCCTCTTTCAAAGACTCCTTTCATCTTGAGCACTGCTGACTGGAACTGAACTCAAATTTAGAATTTATTAAGGAATCGCAATGTTATCTTAAAATCCTCTCAAGGCATCACAAGGGATTAATCAACACCAAAAAGGCATGACAACATGATTCACGGATTTCTAAGAGGGGCTCATGCTTGTTTTTATTTCTAAATGTATTCCGGTCTCATGAGTCAGAAGACTGGAAATGAACATCATCTCAACAATGCAGCAGATCTGTACTGGAACACGTGAATTTCTCCTCGTTCAGCGTCCTGCTGTTTTAAGAACAACTACACACACGCCAGAGGATCTGCTGATCTTGAGCATGCCAGTTTCAACATCCCGTGTTGTGTCGTTGAAGAAAAAAAAAGAAAAAAAAAAGAAAAAAAAAAGAAGAAACAAACAGAGAGAATAATATGTTTGGAATGCGTTAAAACTCTGTTGCAACAATTGTTTGGGCCTGAGCCTATTGTACGTCCAAATCTGTTCTCAGTTGGTGAAGGTGTAGTGAGTGAGTGTTTATCTGTGCTTCAGTGAGGTCATAATTTGTATTACCAGCTAGCCCAAGGCTGCCACTGCCCTCCGCATACCTGTATGTGCTTTAAACAGTGGCTCGGGGTTAAAGTAATCAGTGTTTTAACCAGGAGATCTCACTGGGAGCCTTCATCAACGATGACCCAACCATCACTGCCACAAGCAAAGTCTAAAGTCTAAGCTTAGCCGCACAGATCCATTAGCAGGGGAATTAAGATGAAGTTTGCCCTTGAGAGGATCATGCTTTTAGCCCTTAGGGTGACATTCATAATGGGCCATCTACTGAGAAAATTCATTACTGTACATGTCGTCCTCAGGCACTCTCATGATAAGAGGGAGGTGACAGAAACCTGTAAAGCTTTTCAACAAATGAAAATCTAATCGTGAAAATGTTTTATACCCTCATCGATCACTCCAACTTTACTAAGCAGATGAGTATTCGGACTCTCTCAGAATAAAAGGCCTTTAATGTCTTGGGGAAAGCATTGTGCGGTCATTAGTGTTGTGAATTCAGTGCTGCTTCTCATGCCTCCCTCTGTATTTCTTTCAAAAACCATTTGTGTTGCAGAATAAAATGTGAGTGCTGACCCAATTAAATGGCAAGTTAATGTATGTTATTAAATAGATCAATGATGTCTGCTTTATGTACTGGCATATCCTGAAATTCGGAAATATGTACAAATAACATACAGTGCCTGGCTATCTGACTTGTATTTGTAAAATCCCATGAAACCTATTGAAGTGTGTCAAGCATGTTTTGTTTTTTTTATACAAAATTTATTATTTCTATTAAAAATGTTTTAAAACTCCCAAGTTCATCTTTTTGGATTGGAAAGATTTTCCTTTTTTTTTAATTGCTTGATCACTTTTTCTAAAAAAAAAAAATAAAAAAAAATAAAAAAAAAAAAAATCATATAAACCACAGAACTGATTATAATTAGAGCTAGAGTGGTGAAAGCCATACCCCTTTTTTATTCCTATTGTGAATAAACACAATGCAAGTTTTCCCACCTCAAAAGAAGACAATAGCTGCTATCTTCTGAATAAAATGTTGCTACAATTGCTCTGATAATAGCAGGAAACGGACTGAAAGATGGTGAAAGGGAACATAAAATTATTTCAAATGAATGGTTAGTCTCCACTTGAATCTCCGGGTCTGCGTGTGCACTGGAGGCTCTCTTCGACAATCATCTCCACGCCTTCCTGATACCATGAGACCTCCAGAAAAAGCTGCACAAATAACAGTTGTCGCATAGCAAGGGTGTTAAATGGGTGTCAAGATCACAGGAATATTCACAGCAGAGTTTCAGTTATCTTTCTATAGCTTGATAAAAGGCTGCTGGGTTGTGCAACACAACATTACATGATCTAAAGTTTATTATAAAGTTTTCCATGCACATTTTTTGTCTGTTTCAAACTAATTACACTTTATATATATGCAATTCATTTAAAAAATGTAGTTTTTTTATGTTCTCGGACAAACATTTTGAAGCAAGTTAAATATACATAT
>NC_050516.1:19855638-19855900 GCF_002922805.2 Oryzias melastigma
ATATATTCTCCTCTGGCAGTCAAACAAAAAATTATTTTAAGTTTTTTTACCTGTTCCACTCTTAAAAAAAAAAAAAATCTTGTGTAAACTAACAATTTTACAATTGGTAATATTTTGTAGATATCAGGTGCACACAAAGATTCAAAATTCTTTGTTATAATCCAGAGGTGGGACTAAGTCATTGTTTTGCAAGTCCGAGTCAAGTCCCAAGTCTTCGTCCTCAAGTCCGAGTCAAGTCCCAAGTCAAAAGCACTCAAGTCCC
>NC_050516.1:19856083-19880551 GCF_002922805.2 Oryzias melastigma
GTCCAAGTCGAGTCTAAAGTCGTCAAATTCATGACTCGAGTCTGACTCGAGTCCAAGTCATGTGACTCGAGTCCCCACCTCTGTTATAATCTCAGACATTAACAATCTTAAAGTGAAATAGTATTAAATTTATCAATCTTAAATAGTTAGATAAATAAATACAAAGGCAAGTATTCAAAATTGATGAAAAAAGTGCATGCGTATTTAGAATTAAAAGTTATTACTAGAACATGCTCATATTTGCTTGTGTTTTATTTAATAATCTCTGGATAAATCAGTTCTGTCAAAGAAAATCATTGACAGCTGAGACAGGCCACTTCAGTCAAAGGCTGTTATGTCATGCTAGAAACTTTACTTAAAAAACAACCTATTAATTATAGGAAATAAAATTAGTCTTGAGTAGGTGTTTGCTTAATTCCTTAAAAATATTCCTTGTAGATTGCATTGGGACACCTGTTAAAGCTTGAAGATGTCAAAATCCTTCAAGAAAATACACAGTGACTTCTTTGAACGGCAACTGAATACATTTAAAAGGTAGAAAAACATGTTTGACTAAAAAAAAATTGGCATTTTGACATTGATGGGGATGATATTTCCATATGTCACCCAAGTGATTTATGCAGCAGGAACGTGGAGTCAAAGCTCTGACTTCAAACGACCTAAATTATAGACTTTGTTTACTTTTGATTGATTTTTACAGTGGTTTTGACACTGGTTGGCACTGAGAAATATAAAATGTATCTCTGTTTGAAATATGTGTGAACGTTGAGGGGAAAGACGTACTAAACCATCACAGATCCAGACTGAAAGATCAGGTAGTGGTAGTACACCAATAATCCAAGGCAGCACAGCACCCTGGAAGTGAGCTATTCTGCTGATATCAGCAGGGCTTTTACAAAGGTGCATGTGGTTCATCTCACTTAATCTCTACAGTCAACTCTACATAGGTGCAATATTACAAAGTCAATACCTGCTGAACATTTCACGTGTCTTTATCTTACGAGGGCAGCACACCTTGCAAGCCTAATGTCAAAGAACCAGGAAAAGAAACTCTTATTTTTACAGAAAATAATCCCCAAAAATAAACAAGATTATATACATTTAGAATGCACCTTTGGTGTTTTGTTACCGTTTTCCTTTTTTAATCTGTGCTGTAATTCTCAGCACAGATTATCTGTTATGAGTGTTATGGAGAAGTAACATGCATTTTTGGGATAAGCAGCAGTGCTGAGTATGTTGGTAAAGCCGTACACAATTCTCAAAGTACTTAATGAATGAATGATCTAGTTTCTAATATTTTATTAATTTAAAGCCCCACCCCAATCATCTTTTGATCTATTTTCAAAGCGTTCTCAGTGGTCTTTAATTATGATTATGCTGTTTTTAGCCAAAATAAAAAAACCTGCGTCATTTGGACATAGCTTCTGCATGAGTTCATCATTTCCCATCATCTCTCTTCCACTAACTTAAGATTCTCACAACTCTAGCATAACATTATTGGTAGCCTACAACAAAAATGGTGAGCAATATAGGAGCTAACTAGTCAAACAGTCTTGAGCCAGATGTCAGCTCAGACGAGGAAAAATAAGACGTACATGGATCTATTTGTCAGCAAATGGATGTATCGGAATGGAGCAGAGCAGAGAGTTTGTGGCCCGCTGACTGTAGCATCTACGTCACAGCTACAAGCTTTTTCCAACAGCATTTTTTGCCTGCTCCAGATTCCCAAAGATTTGCATACAGAAATACTCGAAAATGCAATTTTAATCTTAATTTGTATATATGTGTCCTCCATCATGCTATAAGAACATGTTAAAAGAGGATTTTCATTAACTGGTGTGGGGCTTTAAGAAACAGGAGTCTCCGAAATATGTTGGAGAACCACATTCATTTAAGACTGTACTTACCGTATTTTCTGGACTATAAGCCGCTCCGGAGTATAAGTCACAGGAGCCAAAAAATGCATAACGAAGAAGAAAAAAACATATATAAGTCGGCCCGGAGTATAAGCTGCACTTTTATGAGAAAACTCCAACATTTATGAACAAATTCGACAAGCTCGACGTAATGATGCATTTGACACCGAACGCTATTCATGCAAACTTAAAAATGAAATTATGTAAGTAACGTTATTACAGAACAGACATTGCAAAAAAAAAAAGATATATTTGTTTCAAGGATCCTAACTTGTACAGTAATGAATATCAAAATATGTTTTTTCATCTGGAGACTTATGTAAATATCCGGGTGTTTTAATTGTTGAAAAGACTTCTCAGATGTTCATTGACTTTAGCGTCTGACTGTAAATCCTTCAGCTGTGGTGAGGACAGGTGAGTTTCTGTTCTTCCTCCAACAGCTGGCTTCTCTGTGCTTCAGTGGCTTGAAGACTGCAGTGTTGCAGAATACCTAACGATTATCTGTGACAACATGCAAGGAGCTTCTGCGGAGCAGTGGCAGACAGAACACACAACACAACTGGTACGTGCATTCATGGTGGCACGAGTTTTTAAGGGTTCAGTGCAAAGTGCTCTGTTGGATTATTGTAAAGAAGACTTTTAAAATTCCAAGATTTTGAACAAGAGGTTGTTTCACATCAGGCACAGCCTCGTCTGAGTTGATTGGGACAAACAGGTGCACTGCAGTGTTGCTAAGGAGATGACATGCTGTGAAGTAAAAACAAAATCCTAAACCATTTTTTCTTGTTTTTTAAATATGTTACTTGCAATATTATGATTACAGCTTTAAAAAAAAAAAAAAAAAAAAAAAAAAAAANNNNAAAGTCCTGATCACTTATCAATGCAAAAAAAAAAAGATAACAAAATTAAATTGCTTAAATGTCACAAATCAAAGTATTTTTAAGCTTTGTGTGTTTTTGGATAGCTTTGTAACACTTTCCTTTTTAAATCCCAATCATCTTCTAAAGTGGAGAAACTCTCAAAAAGCAGTTTCACTCAGTTGTGACAGAAAAAAAAAATCTAATTACATTTATTGTTTAAAAGGTGTCTGACTGCAGTGGCAGAAAACTGGAGAGCTTCTGCTTAGACGGTGCTTGTGCAAGTATGAGTAGCTGGTGTTGGCACAGTCTTTTCCCATGAGCACCTGAACATAAAACAGTACAACTGCCCTCAAGTGACAGAATGAGTGCAGGAGCACATTTGTCTAGAACTGAGCACCGATATACAGCAGGATTGAAAGAGGCACTGCAGTGACGTTGTCTCTCTGGGGTTCTCACGAGTGAGCTCTCTCAGCTGTGCAGCGATTCCATTGTAAACCATCAGCAGACTGACTGGGGCTGCTATGCTGTGTGAGGCTTGATCTCAAGGCTGAATCAGAGGCAGCACCTCCGTGTACTCACTGTGGACAGCAGTGGAGGATGCGGAGTGTCTGTGTTTGTGAAGAAACTGACGGCATGCAAGGAAGAATAACTGACATGTTTGAAAATCTGGCGTTTTCTCAGGCGCTGTGCAGTCATTGCACTCATCTATTGTTTCAATGACAGGTGATCCCACTGTAGATATACTACTGTAGCTTAAATCCACTACATACACTATGTTGCTAGGAAACAGTGGATATCCTGCTGTTGCACCATCAAAGCAGAGCTGTTATGATAGTTGCGTGTGATAGAGAGAGCTTGCAATCATGCACTTTTAGGTACAATTTAGTTGGTAATCTGTAATATAGTTTGATCAGCCTATAGTTTTTCTGCTTTAATTTTTTTTTTTACAAAACTGTGCCCCAGGGTGTCATTTTACTCTTTCCTTAATTATTATTATTATTATTATTATTATTATTATTATTATTATTATTATTATTTTATTTTATTTTTTCCATTTGTCCAAGTGAAAAAAAGTGTAAAGACATTTAAGTGTTGACATATAAAACAATCATGATACATATTTTTTTTAGGACATTTTTACATTTTGTTTTGCTTTTTGCCTTTTTTAAGTACTTTACATTTACGGTGGACCTACTTAAACTGTCAGGCAAATTTTCTGTGTGTCTAAACTTTTGGATGGTACACTGTAAAAAACTAAACCTTAAGAAACGAAAAACACCTTGTATGTGAGTTATACATCTACATGGTAAAATTTCAGCAACAATACTTTTGGTTATTTAGCCTGTTATAGGGGAAAGAAAACAGGTTTCATTTTTCAAATAGATATTTTTTCTATTTGTTCATGTAAAAATAAATGTTATATTTACTAAATATTTATTTAGCAAGCTAAATGTTTAGCTCCAAACTAAATATTTGGTAAGTAGAACAAATATTTAGTTGAAAAGCCAAACATTTAGCTCCAAACTAAATATTTAATTAGAAAGCTAAATGTTTAACTACAATCTAAATATTTAGTTTGGTCTTCAATGTTTATTCAACAAATAAATATTTAGTAACAAAACTTAAATATTAAGATTGCAAAAAAATATTTAGGTAAGATCTAAATATTTAATTTACAAACTAAATGTTTAATTTTATTCAATTTTATACAATTACAATATTTAACTTAAAATGAAAATTTAGCTTACTAACTAAACATTTAGTTAGTAAGTAAACGTAGCATTTGTAAATACATAAATTAAAAGGTGAAAATATGCATTTGAAAAATGAAACCTGCTTTTTTTTACTGCTAAAATAAGCTAAATATTGAAAAAAATAGTACAGTTAAAATGCTACTATTTACAAGCAACATTCCTAACTTTGTTTCATCCTAAATGACATTATTTTGTGAGTTGCAAGGAAAACAATCTCATCAAAAAGTTATTTTACAGCAAATTATTCTTATTTTGAGCTAAAATCTTATTGACTTCATTTTTTTAACCAAAATTTCTATTTTTTTTTTCTTATTTAAAGAAAATCTGCCAATTTGGGTGAAATACTTTTGTTGTATTACTGAGGGGCCTGTTTTTGGAGTGCAGTGAACATAAAATAAGTGATAAAAAAAGCTCATACTAATGTTTATTACATCAGTGTTTGCTCTAGACTTGTATTATATGGCAAAGACAGTGAAGACAGAGACGCGTCAAATGTCTGACGAAAATTCTTAACTTTTAAGAATGACCCACAAAAAAATGTGTGGAGTTCAGTGACTGACCTAGAAATGTCTAATCCGAGCCATGCAACCTTAACCTAAATACTAAGAAAATAAATGTCCAATTCAAGTGGTGAGTGATGGCCGTGCTAATGCACTATGGATGAATCCATCATCTGTTTCAGTCCCCAGACGAAAGCTGTATGTCCTGATATAAGCCACCAAAATGTTTAATGGTACAGTCCTACTTGCAGGGCTTTGCTGAAGAGAAGGATTTTTATTCCCTCTCTGTGATCTTATATATGCAGTGTTAATTATACTGCGTCATAATACTAGACCTAATTACTTTTTACATTCTGCAACAATATAAGTTATTAATTTTCTCATTTAGGTTGAAATAATTCCTCGGCCTCTGGTATGTCATGTAATCCTACTGGACATTTAGATTACATTTTATTTAATCTCTTTATTTTATAATCAATTCAGTGACATTTAATAGATCTGAATAATATTACACATAAACTGAGTTTTAAAAGTTATATTGTGCCTGATGTACTTTGACATATAAAAATATTTATTTTTTCTTGTTTTCTGAACAATCTCTTCTTCTCTCTAAAAGGTGAATTGTTCATTTTAAATACATTTCGAGTCCTAAAATAATTGTAAAATGTAAGGATCACGTACGCTCAACACAAATATGATCTACAGTTTGGTTTTAAAGATTGAGGTTCCATGAGAGCACAGCCGTGTGTCTCTAACACACAGCCGGTCTTCAACTTGAGGATGGAGTCCACTCAGAGATGTTTCTAATTGAGCCTGGGGGAAGTTAAAGGACCAGACGAGTGCTGTGTGTCGAGATCCTCAGGTTTAAAAGAGACATTTGGATAACATGTTTCCCCTGGGGAGGCAAAAGAAGTAGGAGAAGAAAAAAAAACATGTGTGAGAGAGGCAGAACCTTTTACAGTGAAACTAGGCCATTCTAACAAGAGCTGGGAAACACTGACAGTACAAGACAGCCTCGTAAACCGCAGCCTGTCTCCCCCACATTTACTGCTTTAATTTAGAAAGTGGCCTTTTATTTTGCTCCTTAAGCTCTTTCAAAATTTAATATTTTAATCATCTTTCAGAGTTTATGCTCTGCATTATTTATTTATACCCCAAGATTCTCTCAGGGCAGTGTTTTACTGTACACAACTATGAGTATTAAAGCGGGATTTTTAATCTGTGCCGACTGTCATGTATTATGAAGCATACCTCGTCCCAATTTTAAGATATTGCCCATCAGAGTGTTCAAAAGCATAAAAATAAGCACAAGATGTAAACAGCGTTCTGTTACTTTCTAGTAAAGTCAACCATAAATGCGGCATATATGATTTTATATTCATAGTAAAGAACTCACTGGCTTTATGGTGGTGCAGTGGTTAGCACTCTCACCTCAATGGATGTATGGAGTAAAGAACTCAAGCAGCAGACCTGAGATTCAGTTGTATATGATGATGACTGCATTAGACTGTTCAGAAAAATAAGCAAAGATTTTTAGGAACACAAAAAGTTTTTGTCCAAACTACTGAGGTGTGTTAAAACACCAAGAAAGAAAACTATCAAACAGTTGTTTGATGGTAGAACGGTCAACCTCTGATTGAAGCATCGCAGGTTCATTTCCCCCCTGGCTTGTTTTTCAAAGTGTCCCTGGGCAAGACTGAACCCCACATTACTCCAGGTGGCTGAGAATATGTGTCAACAAGGCAATCACTAGTGTGTGAATGTGTGTGTGAATGGCAGTGTGACATGATGAAGATAGAAAAACGCTATATATTCATGTAAAAAAAATATATAATTTGAGGAAAAATGTAAGCCATAATTTAAAAAATGTAATAAACCTATATTGTATCATAACAGTAAAGCAACATTTAATTGTGATTCCTCAAGAGAAAAAATCCTTTTGTTTGTTTTGGATAAAGGTTTAAGATGGTTTTATAAAAGCATGTATACATTTGAATAAAAACAATTGTGCGCTTTATGGTTTTTAATCAAACATCACTTACAATTGGTTGAACACGGTGGTGGAGGGAATAATTATTTGGCCTTTTTTGGCCACCATAGAATCTGATTCTCAGCTGTTGTGTGTGCCCATTGATTGTATATGAGAACTGGACTGAGTTTTCCCTCTCCCCCCATTGGTCCCAAAAATTAAAAGAGTTCAGTTGAAAAATAAACAGCCATTACTCAGTCATTATATTTGTCGGAATCACTTCTACCTTTTTTAACATGTTCTTGCTAATCCTTTTTTGTTATTATATTTTGCTTCCTTATATCTTGCTTTCTGTGGAAGGAGAGTAGATCTATAACATTCTCACTCCTGATTGGCATTGTGATAGAAATGTAGACTTGTATTAATCAGTGCTTACTGATGACATCTGGTTCCAACATGGCCGTATTGTGAAGAAATGGCGACTAAATTGACTTCATTTGATTGGAACTGCAAAACACACACTTGCTCTCTCCAGTTCTCTTATACATTCATGTGTGTACCAAAAGTGAACTAATGTGTAGCTTTGAAGCCACATGATCGTAAATTAAAATAAATTACGGTCATCAACTTGTTTTAATGGGGGCCATTTTCTATCAACGCTTCAGCTCGGAGTTTTTGCTGTTTTTTTTTTCTGCTACGTCATTCTGGTCGTGTCTTTTTAAAGGTAGACAAATGTCAGGGACAAATGAGTTTGACCGTTGTTGGAAAATGCCCAAGAAGGCTTTCAAGGGCTGATGCTAAGACGTACATCACAAAAATTATTCTAGTTGGACTCCAGCATTCTCATAAAAGTGGCAGAAAAAAAATGACCAGAGCGTTTCAGCAGTCCAAAAAACGTTCAGATTTTAAGGTGATGGAAATTCTGTAGCAGGTCTTTGAAAGAGGTTTTTTTCATGAAAGCCAGTAAACACCAACAAATTATGAGTAAAAAGGACATGAAAACAGAAAAAAGAAAAGAATAAATCTTGGAGAGTTGATGTATGTCTAAAATTGTGGTTTATAATTATTTTCCTTAAAATAAATTATATGAGTCAAAAGAAACACTCAAATTATATTTGCTAGGTATAAGATTCCTTTAAATAGTGACATGAAAATACTACAAAGAAAAAAAAATATGTGACTCTCACTTTTATATGCTTTAAAATGTCAAACAATCTATTTGTACACAACGTAGTTTTTATTTTTTGTACAGTATTAAACTATTTACATGAAGGAAGTTTGTCAATTTGTTGTAATGCCTTCACATTCTGACAGCGTGCCACATCAGTTTAACCACATCAATGTCACCACTTGATTCTTGCATTAACTACACATCCACATTTTTCACCTGACAGTTGGGCAAAGTAGAGCTGAAGTGAAGGTGAGACATATTTTCTCTAGAACGTCCCCTGAAGCGATGCCAGCAGATCACTTGTCATATATTGTTTTCACTTCTACTGTGAAATTTCTCACCATTTGCAAAAGCATACAGTAACCATGCATAACACTGGCGTCCGGGATTTGTGGGTGATGATTCCTAATAATACCTTTAATCCTCTTATTTTTTCAATGAGGTTGCACGTTGTGGGTTTGAATTTCATTGTTGCAACTTCTTTTTTTATTTAGTTTTAACACATTAAGAATTATTTTAGGTCAATTTCACAGTTTTTTGTGTTATTCCTTTATTTGTTTCATTAATATTTATATAAAAAGTCTTCTGAACTTGGTCGTCTCTGTGTGTGTGGGGGGTGTGTGTGTGTGTGTGTGTCGTTTGCAGCTTTTTCTTTGCTGATTCATCATCACTGGCGTCTGCTGATGTCTTAATGCCAAATTAGTTTTCTAATTAGTTCAGTGTGTATTCAGACTGTCACTTTGTCTTATCTCACAGAGTTTCTACAGCCTCAGGAACTCAAACTTGTCATACATTATTCTCATTATGGATTTCTTTATTTTGTGGAACTTTCTATCATTTGCTGCACTGTCGGAAACACACATGGATCTCAGGTGCCCTGTGTTTTATTTATTTATTTTTTTTTTTCTTTTCTTCCTACCTGTTTTATATTACTTATTTTCAGCTGTTTTACAAGCATATTCTTCCTTCGAGTCCAACCTTTATTTGTTTTCTCTATCTCCCAAACGTAATTTATATCATTTTATTCTATCCCAAATGAGTTGTTTTCCTTAAAAAATGAAATAAAATTCTGTTTTTCAGATTACCTTTGAGGAAGTAGATTTACACAAATGTCTTGTAAAAGAAAAAAAAAAGTTTTGACTTCCTTTTATTTGTACCTGAATTTTGTGAATCAATGATTTATTTTTATTTTGTTGTTCAGCTTGTTTATTTCCCTTTCTGTGTTCAAGTTACCTCCAGCAATTTTCTGCTTGTATGATGTGCAATTTTATGCTGTTTTTGAGGCTCAACAATGAATTATCTCAGCAAAATTGCAGTCCATCGGTGGGTCACAAATAAATACACCTATTAGAAAGACAATTTCAAATCTCAAATGAATCTTTCAGACGTCTCTTTAGACTCTGGAAGGAAGCTGAGTACCCGAAGAAAGCATAGAAAATTTGAAAAAACCCTCACAGGTAGGCCATCCATCTACAAGACCTTCTGAGCCTCTTTTGAAGTCATGTGACTCCTGAAGCCAGTCTAGCTGCTATTGGACAAAGATAGCATGCACCCTGAATAGGTAGCCAGCCTGTTGCACACTCACACACTAAGGGACAATTTAAACTAACCAATGAACCTATGAAGAGGGTTTTTGGATTCTGGGAGGAACCCATAGGGCCCGGAGAAAACCGACAAATTTGCAAGCAGAGCCACTGACTGTATATGAGAACTGGACAGAGTGACCCCTCCCACCCCATATTCTAAAGCATAAATTCCCGATAATCCCATAGAATTTTATTGAGAAATAAACACCAATTGCTCAGTCATTCTATTTGTCAGAATAACCATTCTTGCTCTGCTATCTTCTTTTAGTCTCTAGCTAATCCGAACTTTTTCGTGATATTTTTGCTGCAGCCCAAGCTATTTAAGTTATAAAGAGGCCAATCAGATGTCTCAATAAAAGTAGGAATGTTCAAAGCATTTGATTGACAGATTATCTCAATTTTGCTTTCAGTGGAAGGGGTGTGGTCTTCTAACATGCTGGTAAACCTGAACACCATCTACTTCAGCTACATGGGCGAGTCTCACAAACAGAAGCACAGCTGCGCCACGGGCTCCCCAGTCAGTCGTTGCCAACTTATGCATGGACGGAGTGGATAAGCAAGCCCTGTGCTCCTTCCAGGGTCAGCACTATCTTACTGGTTGAGACATGTGGATGACACCTGGGCAAAGATTGAAACTAAGGAGGTGCAAGCCTTCACGGAGCACATAAATACAGTGGACCACAACATCAAGTTTATCAGAGAGGACACCACAGCCAGCTGGCCTTCCTGGACTGTGCAGTCATCAGAGACGAAGAGGGTAATCTCTAGAGTGAAATCTACAGGAAACCCACACACACAGATCAATACCTCCTGTTTGACTCCCACCACCCACTCCAACACAAATTGGGAGTAATCAAGATGCTGAACCACAGGGCAAAAACAAACCCACACCTCTTCAGAAGCCAGGAAAAAGGAAGAGATCCATGTGAAGTCAGCTCTAAAAACCTGCCGATTTCCCTCATGGACTTTCAACAAAGCATTATGTCTCACCAAGAAAAGTACAGGGGAAGACTCGCAGGACAAAAACGTGGTAAATCTGTATGTCGCTAGTATCTCTGAAAAAACACAAGATGATTATTGCCAAGCACCGAATACAAGCATGTTTCAAACCAACCAACACATCGAGGCCCCACTGACCTTTCAATAATTCCAAGAAAGAAGACCTAAACTCCAGCGTGACCACATCCAACAACCCTATATGATGGGGATACGGGGTTCGACAAGGAGAAGTTTTCATCCTACTGTCTATTTCTTGATTCCCTTAATGATCCATCAACATGCAGGAATGGGGGTGTCCCACATTGAGGATACACATGTGGAACTGAACCCAGCACCACTCAAACTGATGAAGCTACTTGAATGAGCAGCAAAATGTTTCTAGAAGGAATAATTGAAGTCCGGTTGCTATGATTCAATTTAAAGATGTCACCTGGATTAATGAGAACCTTCTCTGACTTATTTAGGTTTTAACTTGTAATCTTCACGAGTATAAATTTAACTGTTGGATTTTTGAGTTTGGTGTGCTGGATTATCACTATAGTGAATGAAATTGATAGCAGTCATTAAAATCACATTCACTGTTAGGTGTTGACTTGTCCCTTGAGTTTTTTAAAAAGACTTAAATTTCATTAAAAAAAATAAAAATAAAAAAGAAGAAGAAGACAAAATAAAGGAAACAAATATATAGAAATTAAGCAATACTTTAGTAGCCTGGAAATTTGTAAATTGAAAAAAAAAGAAGAAACATTTAGCAGCAGGAACGCTCTCTCTAAGTGCAGCGATTTTGTCAGTTATAAAAACAGAAATGTTAACGGCAGGCAATTCATGTCGGCATCATACTGCTAAAAAGAAAACAAATAAACAATGTTAATTCAAGAAATGTAGAAATATTTAATAAGAAAATATAATGTTGCTGACATCTATCGGGTCACTTCGGTTCTGACAGAAGTTCCTCTCCACTGCACAGCTGTTGCAAACTAATTTATTTAAGAAGAATGGGCCATATATAAAATATTCAGCACCATAACTGCATTGGTATAACAAGCTATTTGTAAAAAAAAAAAAAAATCAAACAAAGTTTCTGTTACCATAACAAAATGTGACTTTTTCAGACAAAGAACAACTTTCATCAATGCAGTGTTGTAAAGAATAGCTGCACTATGTTCTCCTGATTTGGGTAAAATCAGATTTGAGACTAAGAGAAACTTAGTGAAGAAGAAAACGTGCCTCACTAGCCTGATTCTTTCTATTTTTTAATCAAAACTTCTTATATTTCCATTAAGCTAAAAAAAAAAATGTCAAGGTTGATGCTATATAGCTGCCTTTCAAAAAATACGCTGATCCAGAACTGGAATAGTAAACTGTAAGGAACTGATGGTGAAAGACCCAAAAAACAGAAAACTAGACTTGGCAGGAACTAAAAGTTTGATAAATAACTTGAAAATATGACAAAATCAATAAATTAAAGAAGATGACAGAAAGGTGACATCCAGATGACATGACAAAATATTATCAGACACGTTTACTGAAGATCATCATCTTAAATGAAAAGAGCTGTGTATAATTAACAACTTGGCGTGACTGTGAGAGGGAACAAAGAAGCTGAAACTGAATATGACAAACACCAAGTAAACAGTTGAAAACAAACAAGGCACAACATTATCTCAAAAACAGATGTTTCCACCTACATCATAAAGAAATACAAGTGTCTTTAATCTGGATTAAATACTTAATTGATATTTATTTTATATTATTAATATTATAATTTAATAATATATGACATCTTCTTTTTGAATCAAGTTACATATTTTTGCTGAGCGTTTGTTAGTCTTACGTGCTTTAAAAACAAGAAAATGGGATGCCTTCATGTGGATTAGCTAAATTAATGTTTACTTAGATTAATGGTTTTTTGTTAAAGTAAGAGTGATACATAAGCAACCTATATTGAGTTATAAATACATTTTTGAGTGGTTTGCAACTAAAAAAAGGCATACATGCATTTATGTAAAAGAAAAAAAAAAAACATTTGCCCCAAAATTAAAACATGTAAAATGTTCATAAAAAATCCCTCGATTTTCGGATAAAATGCATTTAATCAAAATTTGTAGTTAATTTCCATTTTGAGATCCAGACCTTTACTGTGTTATTTGTGAAGTGATGTAAAATCGGTCTTTTTTGGTGAAATTACTAAAATTTTCACTTGAGTTTAAAGCATCATTGTTGATTCCAACAACTTAAAAACATGCGAGAAAACCACATTTCACCTACTTAAAATCTAAATATCACTTCTTATAATGTTTTCAATAGGACCATTAGAAAACTGGAGCCTCATGTTAGAATTTCAGATTAGAAATTTGGTTATTTACAATTTGATTTAGTTTGATGTAAGAAAAGTGAATTGCCTTCTGTGTGCATCATTAAAATAATACAGAAATCCCTTTTTAAAATAATGTATTTAAATATCTTCTCTGTAAATATCTTGCCGTACATTCTGGTTCAATGTCAATGAAGTCTACAAATGATTAGATAGAGTAGAATATAGTACAGTGGGATGAGGAGGATCATTCTAATGAGCAACATTTTCTAATGAGTGCTTTGGAGCAAAGCAAAGAAAAAGAAGAAGCTCAGTGCAAGTGAGAGTCAGTCAGGTATATTGTCTGTACATAACTAATGAAGTGACAGAGCAGACAGTTGAGTTCTCAGGGAAGATCCACATTTATCTTCCATCCCACGAGAGGACTCAAGAAGAACTTTGCGAGAACTTTTCTAAGAACTAGGCCAAATCTATGGAGTGGTGAGGCTCCTTCCCCAAAGCTGTGGGAAATCATGATTTATGGCGATCCATTCAAAGCTCCTCACTGGATGACACTGAAAACACACATAGATACACGGGCTAAAAAAAGGATCCTACCTTCATAAGCAGGACAGGCTGTCTGGTTAAGAGGAGGGTAGGGGGTCAGAATTTAATTTCATTCAGGAATAGTGGCAAGAGAGAACTCCCAGGGTGAAAAAATAACATTATCTTCACCAAAAAATGTTGTGCCTTATGACTTTTTCACCCTAAAGTATATTTACTTGGAGTGTAGGTGTTTGCCAATCATCTGAGGTCAGTACCAAATCTGTTGACATTTAATCAATAAAATTCTGTCCTCAACCAGTTGGTTATCAGTTCAATACTCATGTAGTTAGCCTGTGATTAAAAGGTTAAAAACATCTGTAATTTGGTATTAATTAGTATAATTTCAATACAATTCAAAAATATGAAGCCTATTTAGTCAATTGGAGCCCATTTCAGCAGTATTTTCCATTCCTGTCCTTTAACATACTACTGTGATTGTATTTGTATTCTCCTAGGCGAATTCTAAATGAACTTTTCTAGAAGCAAAATCAAATATTTGCTCAATAACCTGTGACAAACACCATTAGTGACAAAGTCCCACAATGCAAGGGGTTTTGTGCAAAGTCTCATCAATCCTTAAACAACATGAGCGCTTGTAATTTCGAATGCTCAATGCTCTAAGTGCCTTTTATCCTTTCAATTCATTTGGCGCCTGAAGGCCTCACATCAAAACAGGCCAATCAAGCCTGCAAAACTAGCAGAACAATAAAAACACACAAAAAAGTGCCTGCCTTTTATTTGCTTTCACGGGGGGTGATATAGTAAACAAAACAGCAGGAATGGTATGAGTGGGATAATGACTCAGGGAACCAGATATGATACACCAATCAAAAAACAATGCATACAGCCAATTAGGCTATAAGCTGGAGTACTGAGCCAAAATCAGAATGGGTGGATTTCAGGAAAATGCAACGAGTCCTTTGTCACCAACTTAACTGCACCAGTCCACACTGATGGTCAATTAGGTGTGAGAAATAACAGTAGCCAGTCTGGTTTTTGCGGTGGATGCAACCTGAAGGATGCTCATAAAAGATACATTTTCTATCCTTCTAATTATCAAACACCATCTGTACTGTATCTGAGGAACCCTCTACTCTCAGTCAAAGTTAGGAAGCAAACCAAAGCTACTGTATTGTCTTATGATGCATAACGCTTAATGTAGGGAATGACCGGTTGGTGGAGATTAGGCATTGTTTTTTATCTTTTTTGAGAAGGGAGGACTTCATATAAGAAGCTTGTGTTTGCCTGTTTACTTGACATTATGATCATCTGAATGTAGCTGCTTGTCACTGCTTCAGCTCACCCCTAGACTTCAGTAAACTTCTAATAATAATAAAAAAAAACAACACACACAGCAGCATCAATCTCAATGAGTTCTCTTTCTTTCTACCTCTCACTGGCTTTCATTAGTTGTCCCACCATGTTGCCTGGTAAGTGCTCCTTTACCTTGACTTTTGAGAACACAGCAATATTGGTTAATTAGGCTTTTTCTGCATGCAAAACCATGCTTTATGTCTACATGTTAATTGAAACGTGTATTGATTGTTATTTGAATGTCTAAACTAACCAATTCTGCATTGGGGGGGGTCAAAGTTTGACTGATTGTGTCACTAGGTAGATTATGGTGACATGTTAGTTTAATGAGAGACACCTGTGTGAGGGGGCGTGGCTACGCACAGAGCAGGGAGGTTTTTCTTTTTTAAGGAAGATCGGCGCGGAGAAGAGGAGACGCTTGGAGCCCGAGGTGGTCCCGGACCCGGACGCTTGGACGCAGCTCGCGGGGCGAGAGACGGGGGGAGAGCCTGAGACACACCACGAGCGGACGGACAGGACTCTCCATAGAATTTGAGGTCGATCCAGCTACGGTCATCGCGGGTCCGGATCGGGGCGTTGGCCAGCGGAACGCCGGCGAGAGAAGGATTCGCTCGGGAGGAAGATCCGTGGAGGAGGAGGGAGGCAGCTCATCCCCAGAGGAGTTTTCCGTACACTGCCGTTTGGAGACGTAGAGGGGTGAACGGGCTTCACCCCTCCCAAAGTTAAGTGCCCCATGGTTACCCAGGATCAGTTTTAACAGCCTGCAGCTCTACCGCCAGTGTTTTTATTTTGGTTTTAGAAACTTAATTTTTATTTATTGTTTTTTTTTATTTTGCATGACTTGGTGTGTTCTTTTAAATCTATTTGTTGCTTTGTTTTATTGCATGTTCACTGGCAGCACGGAGTGCAGGACTGTATAGCCTACTTAGAAGAGACTGACGGCTGGGACAAGCAGCAAAAAGGGGACTGTGGTGGACCACTGCACGGACAATCGACACCTCCAGTTTTTATTCTTTTAAAATGCTTTTTAACTTTTGATATCCATTGTTTTTTAAATAACTGGTTTTATGTCATTGTTTTTAATCTTTGTATTAAAACATTTTTATTAGTAGTAGAGGCTTCTGCTGTCTTTTGGAGCGGCTGGTTAAAAACTCCCCAGCAGGTCCCTAAAATTGATTCAGTTCGAGGTTTTACCCTCACCCCTCTGACAATTGCAAGTTTGTTTCGTGTAGAAACTTATAACATTCAGAATGTTTTTAAATGCACACCTTACCTTTAAGTCCAAGATATACACAACTGTTTTTTAATTGAATTTGCAACAAGCCTTGATTCATATTTGTAGTAAGTGTCTAAGTATTAACTGTTCACCCTAAAGGCAGTGTCTCACTACCGCTACGTAAAATTCGCACATGTTCCACATAAGACAATTGATCACACCTGGATATACGTGGAAAAAGTTGTGGCCTTTATACGTGAAATTTTCACGGATGTACCATAAATGAACCATGTTAAAACCACAGAAGATGTACAAATAAAACACGCAAAAATCAGATAGACCCCACGCGCCATTGGATTTCTTTACTTTGACATTCAGAGCACTGGGCAGAAATCCCATTGTGTCAGAACCCACCACAGGCCCTCATGATGCTTCCTATTAATTAAACAGAGGGATTCCAGTTCTAGGTCAGCTGTTAGGCACAGCCCACCAGGAGAGTTTGTGTGTGTCCATGACTGAACTTGTGTTATTCGTACTTCTTTGTACTTCATACTAAAAAGACCCTCGACAGACATCTTCGGACTTTAATGAAAGAAGGAGGTATGAAATATTTATGTATTGGGTATATCACGCATATATCACAAAAGGCCGAAATAACATATGCAGAGCAAAACAGTCTTGTGGTGATATGTGACACTTTAGAGTAGTAAGGTGTTTACCTAATTAATGTGAGTCAGCTGATTCTGTTGCGGAGAAAAGTGGTTTTGCACCATTATGCAAGACTTTAGTACGTTGTGTATTGGTGGAAAGCTGCTTTTCAGAATCAGCTGATTCATGTTATTGCATAAAGGACTCAATAGTTACATCATGTCAAAGGGTACATGTTATTTAGGTGTTGCCAGTGTTATAGCAGGGGCGGAACTGCGGCACTGTGTTAAAGTGTATTTAAAACACCTTTTTTAAAATATAACCAAACACTTTCTATACAATTCTAACCTTTTAATTGTAAAAGTATCATGGTTTTACAAAGTATGATGTATTATGGTTGACCATTGTACAAGCAATGATGCTGCTTGTTTGTTTAGTCATTTATTCGAATGTTGTTTCATGAGATTTTGCTCTCAGGAGATCCCAAAAGCAAGTCAAGCTTGGTAGCTTCACTAAACGGATCTTCACCTAAGAGGATTTTGGTGGATCTGGTGATAGAACAGAATACTCACCCGATCCTTCTCAGTACCTGGTGGGACTCAGGTAATGCACAGGTGTCAAAATCCAGGCCTAGAAGGCCAGATTCTTTCATGGTTTCCAACAAATCTGGGATTGTAGCTTTTTATTGGTAAACACACCAAAGCCTGGTAATCAGCAAGTAGAGTTGGGTAGAACAGAAACAAAAAAAAAAACAGATTTTGGCCCTTTAGGATTTGAGTCCAACACTTCTGCTATAAAGTATTAAATATTAAGGTTTTATCTGTGTCTCATAGTTCATAAAGACAGGTGCATTAAAAGGAAATTGTTGCCACTAAGATTTTCACTAATGAAATCATTTTTATTATATTGACATTAAAATGTTTCAGTCAGTTCATTTAGCTTTTTTTGTTGAGAGATACGTTTTCTTTTTTTTTTTCTTTTTTTTTATTGGTTCACAACTTTTCATACCAAATTAACGGTCGTTTTATTGTAAATTGTTTGCACTTGTCAGGTCTCTTTTAAGCCATAAATAATTTTACAGAACAAACCCACGAGCCATTTTTTTAAGTATTTCACAGTAGCCCAAGGAGGAGCAAAAAGCTATTCAAAATGCACTTTAGATGCCAAACAAATCAAACCAAAATGTTGATAACCTTCCAGGAAATTAGTCTAGGGAACTGATCTGCATATGTGTGAGAGTTCAGAGAGCATTGAAAACCACTGAAGCTTCAGTCAGTCTTATGAGGTGTGACAACCGACACATGTTTTTCTGGCTCTCGGTCGGAAAATCGTGTTGCCAAAAGATAATTCTTCCTGCAGAAGCATTGCTGCAAATACATGTCAAAAAGTCCCGAAGGTATTTCTTGCAAGGCCAAAAACTGAACATCTTCATTCACCTTTTCCTGAAAACTCAATTGTCACTTTCTTTCTGCCTCTTTAGGTGCCTTAAATGTATCCTCTATCTGTTGGGATCTAGCATGCCTGGCTCGGAGCTGATATGTTTTTTGACAGACAGGCGATAAACTGTGTCAGACAACTGCTGCCGTATGTATGCTAAGTACTGTCGGGAGAAAAGATTAAATTGACAGAGGATAACAGCTGCACATTGTTACTGTCCAAATGTTATTGACAGATTACAAATTTCCACCTTGCCAAAAAAGAAACCCGTCTGTGTGTGGATTAGTATGTCGATGTTGAAGTTGAAGCGCCAAATCCCAAAGGAGAAAAAAGTTTTTTATGGTTCTCAACAGTTTGATGAACACGTTTTAGATGAGTAAATTAAGTTATGACTCACCTCCTCTCCATAAATCCGTCTTTTTCAGAATAATAGACACAAATGGGAAGTGATATGTGCCTAAATGAGTCATATTTTTAAATTGATGTGCTCTTAAAGCCTTAGGCATTGTTAATTTTTATTAAGAAGTCGTTCCACATACAAATATGCATACTTGGATCAACTTCATTTTTACCTTACAGCCTTTAATGTGGACAGGTTTAATTATCCGGTCTCCTTTGAAAGGCTAATAATAAAATTATTGCACCAAACTTGTCATACAAGTTCAAATTCAGAGCACTACTGAGAAACACATTTTTCTTTTATTTTTTTAAAATTGTTTTGCTAAAGAGGAGGCTCTGGGTAAGAAAAAACTGTAAGCTGCACCAACTCTGCTATCTCAGGAAAAATCCAAAATTCTGTCAGGTATCTCTCAGGGACAGAAAAGGTTTGTATAGTCTGACCAGTCATGTTAAAATTGGGATCTTACTTTTTTTTAAAAAGTCCTTTTTTTTTAATGAAATTAAAAAAAAAAGTATTGTTTATTATAAATGAAGAAAATCAAAAATTGCATTGACATGGAAGTTAAAGCTCATTGTTCCTCTCCATTTTCTGCTATTAAATATTTCATATTTGTCACTTAACCTTTGTAACTAGGCTGCACAGAGCAACTTTCACAGATGAACTGTTTGTTAATTTTCTCATTTCTTATAGATAAAAAAAGCTAAATACTGTACTGTATTTAGGATTAATGGGACAAACAGTTTTAGTTTTTATTATTTGTTTTTTAAAGATTTCTACTATGTTGCTATCACCATCATAATAATAAATATACTTCATTTATATAGCATCTTTCAAGATAAAAACGGCAAAGTGCTCACAGTAAAACACAGAGTGGAATACAGAATTCTGAAAAATCAATTTTGAAAAGATATGTTTTTAACTGCTATAAAATAATAATAATAAAAAAAAAAAACTGATTCACATATCTGAGGCTGAGAAGGATGGAGTTCCAACATTTGCTAGGTCATTTATTACAGAAGTTGAGGATGTCAACATGAAAAACTTGTTGTGAAAAAAAATAAAATTGATCTGTGTATTCTAAATCAGTAAATCTTTATTTTCAACATATTTTAAGACAGGTTATGAGGAAGTTATACCATATACTCAAAGTTATAAGTCTCAGGATGATTAAAACACTACTCAATTATCGCTTATCTGTTCATATTTTTGGCTAAAAACAATAAAGTTGGAAAATGTCAGTCAACCCTATAAACTGTAAAAGAAAAAAAAAAAAGAAAAAACAGGGTAATTTTCGTTGACATTGTTTCTGGAGAGCAGCAGTAGTTCATCACAAATGTGACTCTGTTGTGGGCAGGACAGTTGGTACGGAGCAAGCCAGCTCAAACTTCAAATTTCCGTTTATTTACACTCTCTCCCACTGGCTTACAGCCCCTCTCACCCCCAACTCACCATTATCAGTGCAACAAACATGGTGAGCAATATTGGAGTTATTCAGCAGAACAGTTCCGAACCTGATACCATCTCAAACAGAGAAAAGAAGACGTACATGTATCTGTTTCTCTACAAGTGGATGCTTCAGAATGGAGCGGAGCAGGGAGCTTGTGGGCCACTGACTTTGCCACCTGCTACAAACTTTTTCAATCAGCATTTTTTTATTCACAACAATTTGAACAAATAAATACTCAGAAATGCAATTATAGGCTTAGTTTTCTTTGTGTATGTCCTCATATCATGAGAGAAAAAGTACCTTTTCAAATTACCCAAAACCTCATTTTGATTGTAGTGGGTCTTTAAAGTATTGGTTTTCTTCTTTGATTACAGCAAACAAGTTCATTTAAATCCTGCCAAAAATCTAGCAATTATTAAAATCCTGCACAGAAGTAAATCATTCTTTAAGGACTTCTTTTACATGAAACAATTTAATTTAATTAGGTTGTGTTAACGGGGCATTAATTACAAATCAGATTAACAGGGAAGTAATTATTGTGGGCTTGCTGACACAATGAAGCCACAGGTTTTCTTCCCAGACTGAGCTGGAGAATCCACATGTGCAGATGGGAAAGATGGTGTCAGAGGAGGTGACTGTAGAGAGCTTTATCTCAGGGGAAATCACATCCGCGTTTCTGGTTTGCTTTTGTTTTCAAAGAACCAGATTATACTCAGGTTTTCTGGAGCAGGGGTGGGATGCTGTCATTGAAAACTAAAACTCTAATTCTTATTTTTGTCTGTTTCTATTAAAATAAAAATCCATATAAATCCAAAACTTTGCATACTTTGTTTATTTAATGTAAAATGTTCCATGTCCATATTGTTTGCTTATAAATAGTAGATTGCTCTAAATCACATGAATTCTTTCTGCATACCTATAACTTGGAAAGAAACAGTTTTTGATAGTAAAAAAAAAAAACAACTTTATAATAATTTATATATATATTTTTACTTAGATCAATCAAGATTTACATAAAACAAAGTTTGACTATTTCATAAAAGAACAGAAATATCCTTCAGAATTTATTTTGTTTACTGGATGTGTTTTATTTCAAACAGAAAAATCTTAGAAGAATTAAAGCAATCAAAATCAGATATTAAATGTTGATTATATCACTATTAATAAAATCCTTTGCAGATATGATTATGGTGGTCTGGTAAGTTCCCATCATGCACCATTAGCTTAGATAATTCCAGACTCTATATGCTGGTGGTAGCTGAGGTAGAGAATGGGGAGGAGAAAGGTTTTTATGGGAGCAGGAGTTGTGGAAACACAAGCAACTGAGACATTTAAAGGAAGCAAGCAAATATTTATGGGCTGGAGGACACTGGCCAAATGTTGGACCAAAGAAGTAAAAGGTCAGAGGTAGGATTAGACAAAAAATAAATAAAGAAAGCATAAGAGAAAGTAATGACAGCCATAGATCCATGAAAAAGGAAATGACGGATCCTGCATATTCAAATCACACTGAAGCTTCACTTACTCTCAAATTCCTGAATCAATGTTCACACCCGCCTTTGGCAACACTCATTCTATCGACTACTTCCAATAAAGAGTTTATGTAAATGCAGGTAAATGCGTATTTCTGGCTTCTGTGTTCAAAGTTCTCATGTTCCCAACAGTTTCTTAACTCTACATACAAAACACACAACCATTGAATGTGCACTGAAAGTTAAAGAAGGTCAAACTTTGACCAATCAGAGACTCCGATTTAGTAGCGATGAATGAATGACAACACTTTTAATTCACAGAGGGGCCAACCATTGGAAAACTTGATCACGAAGGAGAAATTTATAATTGCGGTTTGTACGCGAATTGAATTACATGACACCAAGTCTTTCATATGTTGAATACAACTGAGAAAGAAAAAGTCTGAAGTAAGATTTGATAGATTTGCACTGCTTTGACATTGTGCACAAAGCCTCTTCCAACACCAGTTGGTGGACATCCGGTAGTAAAGCACAGAAAAAGAAGAACCCTAACCCTGCTTGTCACGAGAACCCACGTCTAATGTGTTCTCGAATTTGTGTCCCGTGTGTACGTAGCTTCAAGGTTGTCCCTATTGTGTTCCATGCCACTTACTGAATGTTTACATCATTGTTAAAATTTAGCTTTGAAGCAGTTTTAATGGCACCATTGGCATCAGCAAATGTACATTTTTAAGGTATTAGCTTCTAGCTTTTGCCACATCCTGTTGACTGTTTTTCCTCCACAACCAAGGGGTTACTTCGACTCTTTTCTCTCCTTATTTCCACCTGGACCATCTTCATCTTAGCAATCTATTCAGACTGTGTTTTGCACATTATATTATATTTATATATATTTTTTGCTCTCCTATAACAGCTCAATAGTGTTACCATTTGTAGTTATTTTAAGAAACCTGTTTAAATAAGATGTTGAAAAAGATACTAGATCGATTGAGTTCTCGGGCCTACAGCTGCTATGATTCACTGAACTGCTTTTCAGCTCTTTGCTAAGCCTCCGCGTAGCCTTTGTTTTTGTGCAGTCACAAGTCCTTGAAGCTGTCTAACTGCTGTCATCCTGCTCTAATGACTGACGTCACGGATGGAACAAACAGCGCAAGACAAAGGTGTGCCAGTGTTATGTATGTACCGTGACATGAATGAATTTCATTGGATGGAGTCGTGATTCATTGTCAGAAGACATGAAGGGATAAAGCAAATGGCTATTATGATTGCCATCCTCAGAAATGACTGTCAGAGTATCTTTTCAGAAGGGTTATGGAATGTAGCAGAGCATATGCATGTAGAATTCAGCCAGTCATACTTGCACTGGAGAAAACATGTCCTAGTTTCAAAATGGACAATCGGTAAACCCATAGCAGTAATTTGTTGTACAGTGAATATATCCACTTGTGAAATACACAAGAACACCTAAAAAACACATTGATGACAAATGCTCCAAATAAAAGGTGAATAAATATATACTATGGGTTTATTCATTGTAGGGCCATTCATTTTTTAGTTAGTCATATAGTATTCCCTCGTGAATTGGCAACACTGAGGAGTTTGGGAGAAAGATTGCAAGCACCTCAGAGTCACACATGCTAGCTATAAAAAATGTATGTAAATTCAGTAAACTGAACTTATTCTGTTCTGTGCTGGAGATTACAGTACAAAGGAGATTGATTGACAGTGGTCTAAAGCCCACCAGGATGCAAAAAAACATGCAAATTGCTCTAAAATAAAATCCACAAAACTGTGTGGCCGTGAAAGACGAACTGCATTATAGAGAGGAACCACTGTATAAGTTATAGAAGCAGAAGCAAAAACAGTCCAGTTATTTATATGCAAGATAAAATTAAGAAATTTACACCCAAATATAACAAACTTTATATCTCAGAGACTCTCAAAATTTATGCTGAGAGTATTTAACAAATGTGTTGCTCTAGTCTAAAGGAATCTTGTGTCTCCATGCACCATGGTGATTGGCAGATTCCTTGGGGGATGCGCCTTCTGTTATCGACAATGGCTTCATCATAAGTATTTAGCTGATAGAATTGTCTGACTGAGAGATACACTGTTAAAAACAGATAGTGAACAAAATGGTGTGTTGATAGTGTGTTTGCTGCAGCCTTGATAAAGGTCTGTGACCTAAGGTCGTATGTCTCTGGAGCATTGAAACCCAGACAAAATGGAACATACAGTTGTGTGTGTTTATTATATACCCACAGAGTAGATGTATTTATAGATGTGAAGCTTGAGTGGCTTCTGTAGTATATCTTAAATGCACTAAGACAGATCTCCCATGTTATTTCTGAAATGCATACAGCCTGTTATTGCCTTGAAGGTGAATTGTGGTATCTAATTTAAAATGTTTGCCACTCATCGAAGTGGCTTCATCAGTCTGGGAGAGACTTCATTGGAAAGGACGAATGAAGTCACTTGGATGAGTGGAAAAACATTTAAAGAAAGAAGACATTAAGTTCAGATGTCAAAACTCAACTTTAATATGTCACCTAGACGAATGAAAATCTTCACTGACATGTTGCCAGTTATTAGTAGTTTTAGGGGGCCTTAATCATAACCTCCTCTAGTTTGCATGTTGAAGCCCTTAACTAAAATGAAAGACCTGAAATTGGCCCCAATATCTCAAGAGTATGTGAAGGACTGACTTGTCTATTCGTGTTAAAAGTGCTTCCTTTGTAGAAGAATAATAATTCTTGGTTTGGGTTGTGATTTATATTTTTGTGAATGAAAATACTGTCAAAAGCACTTGCCAAAGATTTAATTTTGGATGTCCTAATGGAGTGGACATTTAAATACTTTCACTTAAAAAAAAAAAAAAAA
>NC_050516.1:19880576-19905594 GCF_002922805.2 Oryzias melastigma
GTCCGTGTTAACAGTATAAGTACACAAACAATAAAAAAACAGCAACCAGTGATACACACCCATTAAAAGCAGCTGTTGAAACAAGAAATGTTTTAGAAGAAGAAAGAAAAAACTATGTTATAATGTCATCTCAGATTTTCTCTATACATGTTTACACGGTAACAGCATTTCCAGAATCTTTGTAAACCCAAAATAAGTGTCTATTGCAAATGTCAGGTTCAATGTTAAAGGTAAACATGCACAAATGTTGACTTTGCACAAAACTTAGTGGGAAAATTAAGTACACAAATCTCTAACTAAATGGGAGTCTGGGTTCAGACCCAAGAAAAGACGTAGCTTTTTAATAATGTGTCACTTTTACATGTTTAGGTCAGGGATGCTTGGGCCAGAAAACACAATAAATGGTTGTTATAATGGAAGGTTAGACTGTGCAATTATAGTTCCTCTTCCTACTTATTGTGTTTCCAAGGCCAGAAGCAACCTAGAAAAGAAGATAAAATTAAATGATCAATCCTGTTCTATATATGAGTTCCACTTGTGAGTTTTCTATTCCTTCTAAATTCCTTTGTTTAAATACACAGGCGATACTTCATAATAAAAAAAAAAAATAAATAAATAAATTAAAAGAAAAAAACAGAGTATTTCTTTGGCTAGATTTGGCTATATTCTTTGGCTTAGTTTGGTTTGTGGGAGTTCTAAACAGGTAGTTGACAAATACTTTTCAAAAATTCTTCTCCACATCCAATGTTTTGGGCCACGATAGTTGTGAAATAAGCTTTTTAACAGTTTAAAAAATGCTGTTTTTCTTAAATAAAAAAGCTGTGTTAAGTCTTAGCAATTATGCTTATATTAAAAAATTCCCCCTTTTTTATAAGTAGAGTTGAGTAGAAAGAAGAAAAAATAGTTGTATGCAGATACATAACAATAAAGGCTTACAGGGTTCATTAATCTTTGATGGACTGGTTGGTTCAATGCAGCTATAGGACTAAATGCAGAGATAGCTATAAATGCTACTTAAATGTATAAATCCATGCTTTTAAAGCAATATGGCAAATCCATTCAGCATGTTCTGTTTTATGAAAGATTAAGGCCACTCTTTCACCCTCTGCATGTCATGTTTTTCCCAGCTGAGCCAATTTGTAGCTCGCAAGTTTTAAGACCTCTCCCACAATTTTTTCCCTCTTTTTTTATTTTAATTTGCCAAAGACACAACAAAAGCCATTGCCTAATTTCACTGAGGATATTTGGAGATTCTAAAGTGGTGCATCTATCATCTTTACTTTTCTAGAAAAGTAGTGAGTGCTCAAAGTACAGGTGACTTAAGCCGGTTTGTTACTTCATTGGTTTAAGAGCTATTTGTCAACAGGATCCTCACTGTCATAATTGATTAATCTCCTCCTCTTCTACCCTTTGACCTCTGATTTTCCACTGGGATCAATCTTGGGTCTTCTACTATTTTATTATTTTTCCAGTACATGCTGATGCTTGGGTCAATTATTCCTGCAATAAGGTCACTTTTCACCCGTGTATAGATGACTTCTAAATCTACCAGACAATCTGTACAGATCAAGTGCACTTTTGAAAAGTTTTAATGGGAGTAAGCTCTGGCTGCCACAAAAGGCAAGGTAAGTTTGTTTTTTATAGTAAGACAATTCAAAGTGCTTTACATGAAACATTAAAAGAAACAATCAAGACACACAGTTAAGGTGTAATCATTGAAATAAGATTAAAAGAAAGTAGGAAGAACTGAAGCATAGATAAACAGTTTGAATGTAAACATTTAAATACATACCAGTCAAATGCAGCTGAGAACAGGTGGGCCTTTAACCTGGATTTAAATACACAGTGTTTAAGCTGATCTAAGGTTTTTCTCGAAGACTGTTCCAGATCTGTGGAGCATAGAAGCTGAATGCAGTTTCTCCATGTTTAGTATTGACTCTAGGAACTGATAAAGGATCGGATCCAGATAACAGGAGCGGTCTGCCTGGCGTATACTGGGTCAAGAGGTAATTATGGTGCTAAGCCATTCGAAGCTTTATAAACCAGTAACATAACTTTAAAGTCTATCCTCTGACAGACAGGTAACCAGTGTAAAGACCTCAGAACTGGACTGATGTGGTCTACTTTCTTGGTCCTTGTGAGAACCCGAGCAGCAGAGTTCTGAATAAGCTGCAGTTTCCTGATGGATTTTTTTGGTAGTCCTGTAAAAACACTGTTACAGTAATCAAGTCGACTAAAGATGAAAGCATGCACTAGTTTTTTCCAGGTCCCGCTTAGACATCAAATCTTTAATCCTTGAGATATTTTTGAGATGATAATAGGCTGATTTAGTGACTGCCTTAATGTGTTTATCAAAATGTAGGTCTGTGTCCATCACTACACCCAAGTTTCTGGCCTGGTTGGTAGTTTTTAGATGAATAGATTGAAGCTCTGTAGTGACATCCAGCCTTTTTTTTTCAGCCCCAAAGACAATAACCTCAGTTTTGTTTTTTGTTTAATTGAAGTAAGTTGTGACACATCCAGTCATTAATGTCCTCAATGCATTTACCAAGAGACTGTACAGGGCCTCGGTCTCCTGGTGTCAGTCTAATATATATCTGTGTGTCATCTGCATAGCTATGGTAACTAATGTTGTTCTTTATAACCTGGGCCAGTGGGAGCATGTAGATATTAAATAGGAGTGACCCTAAGATGGAGCCTTGGGGAACTCCACAAGTAATTTTTGTTAGCTCAGATGTGAAGTTACCAAGTGACACAAAATATTTCCTGTTTTCCAAGTACGTTTTGTACTAGTTTAGTACTGGCCTAGCGAGACCCTCCAGAAATAATAAACCAGAACGCATTGTCTTGATTGATTTAACATGCTATGTAAACATGCTCCTAGTGATGATATCTTGGCCTCACATACTTATTATTAATCTAGTTAAAGTATTTTACTCATATTTTTTTTAAATGCTTGTACTATTGCTGCTTCCTAGACATCTTGCGATATAAGTGATCAAAAATGCCATAAGCTAGCAGGCTTTCCTATTTATTTTAGTTCAGGTTTTCAATAGTCTGAGTTAGTAAGCAACCATTCATAATAGTCACACTAGACCCACATGGATGTTTCCAAACCTTTTTGTAATATATTTTTTACTTGGACATGGATTAATGGTATTCTGGAGACATGTTTTAACATGTTGACTTGGCATCAGATTTGTAAAAGACAAAGCACAGCCTCAGTTCCTTCAAGCTAAGCTAGTTAGTGTAAAATATAAGTCCACAAGACCAAAAGTGAAGCTTCCATAACAAAGGTACTTTCTGATGTATGTTTTATTCTTTTTTTTCTCTCTATAACGAATAGATCCCAAGAAAAGAGCCCCGTTCGTCATCATGGCTGTGCAGTTAATGCTCTGTTCATGGTAACGTTACTCAAACAGCTCCTATAAGGATGAGTGATGAAGCTCAGGATGGAAGGATATATAACAGCAAGACATTCTGTGATGTATCACTACTTTTCCTGGCATTTTCTTGTGTTGGTACTACCGGTCGTCTGTGATATATACTGAAACACCGGCTATCAGACAGAGAAACGAGCTCAAAGGAAGAGAGTGGTAATAAATTATAAAAAAGACAATAAGGCAGATATTTTTGACTGGAAAAATATTTTCTGTTTTTGGATTTCCTCATGCATTCCCATGCACTAATAAGAAAGTTTAACAATCAATAAATGTATGCTATGCAAGTTTTCTCAACAGCCATTAGATTGTTATTTTTTCATCCCAGACATCGACTAACTCCGGCCTCGTTTTCATGTTTTTTTTTCTTTCTTTTTTTGCATTTTATTTCAGCTGTGACCTAACAAATTTAGATTTTAGAACATATTTTTAAGCTGTACATCATTCTAATCTTGAAATAAAATCTCCCAGCAATTCCTCATAATATTATCTTTTGAGAGAGTTTCAGTCTTCTTTGTTATGATATTGCCTATCAGAGATTTTTTGAAATTCATTTATAACAGAACATTAAACTGTAAAAGTGTGAAGGAATCACACTTCTTTTTAATTCTTGCACATTTTCAACTGTCAGAAGTAATTCTTTCAGTAAGAGTTCTTCACAAATAAAACTCTTTTTATTTTAAAGGTTACTAGACTCCGTATTTATGATTTTTTTTTTAAATGATAAACTTTTAGGAATGCTGTATATACAGCTTTGATGCAAGGGCCAATCTAGGAAATGTGAAAATAAAAATAAAAAAATGTATACATGTAGGTGTTCCACAAATGGATTTCAATACACAACTTTGCATTTATATAACAGATCTAAAAACGTTTGCCTGGTTTTGTTGCACAAAATACCAACTGATAGAAACAACCAACCATGCTCGTATGACTTTAGACAATGCTTTTTTCTTTTTGTCAATATTAGTACTAATTTGCAGAATTGAATTTATGGAAGCCATGAGTACAACCTTCTACAAGTGAAGCTTGACCAATCTTATTAGTAAATTAGACAATCTGTGTGTCCGATTTAGCTGACAAATGATATAATTAAATCAGCTATTTTGATTTAATTTTAGCTTCAAGTATGTGCTATTAGGAGCAATTTTTTGGATTAGTTGGTAGATGGATTTAGATTTTCCCAGTTATTTTTATCACACAATTCCCTGTTTTTCAGTGAGGAACCAGCACCTTACAAATAACTGGAATGCTGGGTAAAAACACTGTATGACAGACAGTTTCCCCATTTGTCATAAGTGTGTCTGACTAACGTTACTCCTAAAATACTTCACAATACAATTACCACATGTACAACAATGGAATTGTCTATTTCAGTGACAGTAAAGGTGGGAAGACAAGCATCAGGGGAACTACGAGACACACTTGCACTCCTCTTGAGAGAGATGCAGCGTCTCTTCTCTACCACTCCCCATGGGCCTGGACGACCCAAAAACCTTCACCACTTATTCAGGTGAAACCCTGTACGGGTGCATGTGACTGAGGCATCCATTGGTGACTCGAAATTGGCTCTGCAACAAGTTGTCCAAGGTTCACCCAATAGTGGCGAGGACAACCTCCAGCGACCCTGTGACTTCAGAAGGGACCCAGCGGGTTACAAGGATGGATGGATAGGTTCTTTATTGAGATGCTTTGCAGTACTCATAGAACTCCCTTTGATAATAATAATGAAAAATGAATTAATTATTTTAAAGCCGTTATCCCTCATAGTATAATGAATAATAACTCACAGGTAACGTGGCTCAATTACTAACGCTGTTTTATAATTTTTTAAGACACGTAATTGATTTGAGCTCAGCTGGCCTTCCAGGTCTGTACTGCAGCAAACTATCAATTCCCAGCTTATACAGTTCGTGATTATTTGAAGTTTCTACTTTGCGGTTGACTCAAGGTTACAAGAAAATGCAACAAATGCACCATTATGGGATAAAACATCATACAAATAATGTTTGCCTCAAAATCGTTCAGAAGCATTTTAAAATGCAGCAATATTAAAGCTATTTTGAAATATGTCATAGCGTATACCTGAAAGTTTGTGTATTGCTGTAAATGTTTCTGAAAGAGGTCATAGATTTTTATAATACATGTAAAAATCTGAATACAATTATTTCTCTTCAAGGATTTCTCTTATAAAGAAGCCATTTGTTGCTTTGATGTGTGAAATTATTTCTTTAGGGGAAAAAAAATGAAATGTTAATTATTTTTATAGTCCAAATATAAATAATCCTTTGTTAGATGAGATATTTCGGGGATAGGAAGACTTCACCCGAGTCATTAGAAAAATAATTTATCTTGCAGTCATTATATTCTGAACTCTTGCTTTGAAGCCTAATGCTTTGAAAAAGGACTTCAGAACACAATATTCATTCCATAAAAAGGTCACATTAAATTCCATTTTCTTGACCGCTTCATCCCGTTCGGGGTCGCGGGGTGCCGGAGCCTATCCTGGCCGCTGATGGGCAAAGGCGAGGTACACCCTGGACAGGTCGCCAGTCTGTCGCAGGGCCTCAATCACACACACATTCACTCTCACATGCACACCTAGGGGCAATTTAGAGTCACCAATTAACCTATGAAGCATGTTTTTGGACGGTGGGAGGAAGCCGGAGTCCCCGGTGAAAACCCACGCATGCACGGGGAGAACATGCAAACTCCACACAGAAAGCTCCCAGCCGGGATTCGAACCGGGGCCTTCTCGCTGTGAGGCAAGAGCGCTATCCACTGCGCCACCGTGCAGCCCACATTAAATTCCTTAAAGCCATAATACATAAAAAACTAACAAGACATAATACACCAGACCTTTTCTCCAAACGTTTTGAGGTTAATTAAAGACAGTTTTAGAGTAATCTTCTCATTAAAGCATCACATCATTCTTTATAGATAAACAGAAAAGTCAACTTGTCTTTTTAAATTTTAACCCTAGAGCAAATTTTAACCATTTTTGCTGGGTGCGCTAAAGTATTTACATGATTTTCAATATGTTGCACTTTTGAGTGTCATGGGTCCCTGTGTAAAGTCTCACGTCACAGAAATGGCTGGACCAAAGGCCAAGTCTCCAGTATCTTTTTTTAATTTATTTTTTTTTTATTATTTTTCAATAATTTTCAAGTATGTTTTATGATCTTCCCATGTTTTTTTCTTCCATTTTGTTATACAAACCACAGTTTAAATAAAATAAAAGAAAACTATTCAAATGTATTATGTGTTGTCACTTTTTTATGTATATTTGGTATATTTGGTAAAAATTACCAGGCAAAAGTGATGGTGTAACTTTTTATAGCAAACGTGTAATGATAGTTTCAAGAAAGTCTACCTGTAACATGAAAATAGCAAAATTATTTCAATAAGGAGAGTTCTTAGGAATGTGAATAATAAAGATTTATTTTATGAAACAAAAACATGCATGAAATAGTTTAAAGTCTTTTGCTGCTAGTCTCTGGGCCGATGACTTTCATTCTAATGGGTGTCCAAATCCAGGCCTTGAGGACTGACCTCCTGCTGGAACTTCAATGACAGGTTGGACAATATATGACTCTGACCCTCGAGGCCTGGATTTGGACCCCCCCTTCCATAGTTGGATATCCCACAGAGTCTACACACCGAGAGTGGTTGAGGGCCAGTCCACGACATGGTATTGGTCTGGGTGGAGAATGTTGCAGAGGACGGCTGTCAAAACCTTCTAAGATGTAGACCGATAAATGTTCATGAATTTAAAAGCAGAAATATGATTGTAATTGGCTGAGAAGGACCATTTGATATTAATTTACTGAAAGCTCAATTGATGAGCGGCATGTAGATGAGTGACATAAGAATCCCGCTTACATATGAAGTGAGGTGGATTTTCCTTATGGAAATAGCAAAGCTTCACAACTTAATAAAAAAAAAAAAAAAAGAAAGGGGGTAAAACTAGTTACAATTAAAAGTCCAGTTAGTGTATTAACACAAAAATAACCCCAGCTATCATTTTAAAATCATGTCTCATTTTAAGAACGTTAGTTGGTGTAGGGCATAGTATAAAGGTAAATAAAAGTAAAATGTGTAACACAGAGAGCTGTCTCCATAAAAATATAACAAATTTACTTACAAGAAAAATAACCAAACAATAACTAAAAGTGAAGCAAAAGGCTTCAGGGTGAACCAAGGCCAAAACAACAAACAAAATCCCAACTAACTCAACCCAGGGAGCTTACCTGCAAAAGAATGACAAACACTAACCTCCCTGGACTAACATAAACAGGAGAAAAGATTTACTAAAGAAAATAGCAGTTCACCCCTACAGCTTCACTTAACCAACACTAAATATTAAACAACAGAGTGGGACCAAAGCAGAATACCAAAGAAACTACAAAGTGCGCACAAATTAAAATAGGTGGAGAAGATCACCGAGCTGCAGTGGAGACAGGTTGCAGCCCAGCTCCCTTCTCAAGGACTGGAGGTCCAAATGGCAATTTTGTAGGCTCCCTCCTGAAGCTTGAACCAACGGGAAGCCACGACCTCCAGCACCACACCTGAAACAAATCAAAAGACAGACACACAAACAGAGATCCACCAAACACAAAGAACAAAAATACACAGAACATAAGAAAAACCAAAGCCAAATACGGCCACAGCCGTAACAGGTAGCGTTTTTTAAATACGTCATTTCTAGTTTCTTGTGTTCTTGCTCTTGACGTTAAAAAAGAGACTTTGGTTTTGATAAATTTGAAATGGATCAGTGCCAATTGTCTTCTACACAAGACAAAAGCAAGACTGGTTTGAGTTTAGCCATGTTGACAGGGCTCATTGAATCATTACATTTACATTTACGTTATCATGCATACAACATTAACACAGGAGGGTGCTGCCATAATGACCTTCTTATTGTATATGCAGATACAAGATTAAAATGATGTGCAGCTTTAGACTTCAAGTCGGTGCAATACTCTTCCATGTTTGTGTGACTTTTGTGAAAATTTGGCGCTTATATTTTAACCATGTGACAATAATTTAAATGAAACAAAACAAAAATACATATAGATATATCCACACAGACATAGATACTTCATGTGTTCTTTTAATGCTTCATACAATGTTCTTCTGAGCCACCTCCAGTCTCTAGTTGGCTGATACCACAAACAAAGTCGTTGTTCTTTATATTTTTTTTCATAAGGAGGGCGGTGAGTATTTTCAACCAGAACAGAAGATAATGAGGCTGTCTCTTGAGACTGCTGTGTTGCTATGTCTGTTGTATCTGTTGTATGTGCATTTGCAAGAAAAATATGTTGGTGAGGAAATTTGTATTAAATTTTACTTGTTCCAGGACCTTACTGTACAGAATTTCAAAATCATGCACACATTCCTTCATGGTGGCATCTAATGAATCCTAATAATATGGGTTGTGACTTAGAATGGCCTTTTCATCCAGAGTCTATACATTTGACTGTTTTTTTTTTATTTTATTTTTTTGTTTTTTTTTTTATTTAATGACCCTCAACATAACATTTTGACACATATTTAAAAGCTGTCCTTGGAGGGCAATGCAAAACAATAAAGTGTAACAATGCCATCTAGTGGCAAATACTAATTTAATGCAGGAGTCCAGTACATAAAAAAAGAAAAGTTTTTGTTTTGGTCATTTTTTTAATGATATATTACTATTATAACTAAAAATATTACTGTAACTGACTTTCAGCTACGTGTCCATAGTATAGTCTCATGATCCTCAAGAGGTGCTTTACCTCTTTCCTTGTAATATGAACTGCTTGGTTTTACTGCTGCTCAGCATCATGATCAGTTTCCAAAGACCTATTTTAAACCCTTCTGGCTGCACTCACACACAAACAGGCCACCAATGCTGGAAAATGCCTTTGGCATGATTCTGGCACTATTATACTGCAGCTCAGCAGATTCGAGTGATTGAGCATTTTCAAAAAAATATAATAAAAATAATTTATTTTTTAATACTCTGAAAAATTCAGGGAACTCAAGTTAGTACTGTTTCTGAGAAAAAAGGGTTAATGTATATCTTACAAGATGAGCTTTTTAGCTGAAATACTTACTTGTAAACACCATGTTCTTAAACTAGTGGGATTTCAGTTCAGTTTCTTAAATGTTTTGTCAGATAAATGCTTGATATGGAGCTTTTTAAATTGTATTTTTCTACATATACAAAAAAAAACAAAAAAGAATATGAGAATAGACTGATATCAAAGAGCAGAAAAGTAAACAAACATCCATTTTTTGTGACAATTTAGCTTCATTAACAGATTGTGTCTTTTCTAATTTAACATCTTAAATTCAAGCAAAATCTTGAAGCTGTGTGGTACTAGCTGCAAAACACTAAAACTTTGTTGTGGGTTGCATGTGTGATTGTGTGGCCCAGCAACAGACTGGCAACTTCTCCATGGGGTGTACCCCACCTTTACCCTACAGTAGATGGGACAGCTTTACAGCAACACCTCTAAAGGCATTCGGCAGATTCAGAGGATGAATGGATGAGAATTTGATTTTAGCATCAGTTCAAAAGTTCTTGAAAAAAAAAAAAGTGAGATTATATGAGTTTGTGCAAAGAGCTTGATTGACAGAAGTCACCTCTGTTGACCGTTGCAGCAGCATGAGGTTGAAATGGGTCAGACACTTGGGAGCATAATATCATTCATCATCTGCAGGGCAGGGTAGGACAGAGAGAAAGCAGAAGCATTAAAAGTAATGTAACAGATCCAAAAACTTAAAGATGCCAATCCACAACTTACAATAACAGACATTTGTTTAGCCCCTTTAGAGTGATATAAGACGTATTTGTCAAAGCAAGTAAGTTCATAAGCCAAAAAAATAACAAATATAACGTTTTTTTTTGTTTGTTTGTTTTGGTCTTCCAGTTCCTCTTAGGGATCGCCCCAGTGATTTACTTACCTCTGTCTAACCATTCCTTTTTCCTCCTTCTTGTTCACACAAGTCATCCTCATGTCCTCCGTGACTACATCTGTGATCCCCTCGTTGGTCTTACTCTAGGCCTCCTTCTTGACAGCTCTAACGTCAACATTCTTTTACAGATTTATCTACTGTTCCTCCTCTGAAGATGCTTAAGGCATAGTAATCTGAATTACTGTCATAATCATCTAACATGATGTGTCCCTCTAATGTATCCATTACTGATCTCATCAATCCTCAACATTCGCATAGAGAAGCTCAAATTCTTCATCTCTGCTACCTCCAGCTCTGTCTCTTTCTCAATAAAGATTTAAATGGTGCTTTGGTTATATTTACACGCACTGTCCACATGGTGGTCTACTGCTGGTGTTCCTTTCGAGTAGCTTCCAATCCTTACAAATATATTTCAAAAAACAGCATGAAAAGAGCGATAAAAACGCTTTTCTAATTCAAATTTTCACATGTTGCATAGAAGCATATGTGTTGTGGAGACCAACGAAACATCTCTCATTTGGCTTGGGAGTGCCTTGATGAAGGAGGTCTGGGCATCTTTGCTTAGACTCCAGCCCCAATGACCCTGGCTCTAAATAAGTAGATAACAATCAACAGGGACATGTTTTTATTGAATCTACAATTCAAAGGATAAGCATGCCAAAATATTTGATTACATTTTGTTAATTATTTTTTCACATTTTTCCTGACCACTTTGAGGAGAATAGAAGAACAACTTACTAAAAATAATTACAAGGCTCAGGATTAATACTTAATTTTGTAAAGGTAATTAGGGATTCAAAAACTTTACTAGTATTCTTGTATAATTGAAAACATTATTCCAACCAACAAATGAGAAAATATAGTTATTGTCTCATCTAACTTGCAAATAAAGTTGATGTTAAGGAGTATGCTTGCATAGCGGTTTTCTACCTTCCTCGAAGGCCCAAAAGCGCTTTACAGTCACATGCAGATCTGCTGCAGGACACTGGCGTCAACCTATAACCAGCTGAGAAAAAGTGGGGGTTCAGTGTGTTGTCCAAGGACTCTGCAACGCAAGGTGGTAATCGGACTTATCTTACGATTAGAGATTGACCACCTTACTCTGCACCATGGCCACTATCCAGCATGAGCCAAGTGCTTTAGAGGGGACCTAAGTGACTTTTAAGGTAGAATAGTTTTGTAAACCACCAGGAAAGGAACATCTTCTCATTTGTGGATGGTGTTCCCCCCCAAAAAACAAAATGTAAATAAACTAGCTACACTCACTCGTCCTCTTTCAACTTATGTCATTGTAATTCTGTTTTTATTTACACGACCAAATAAACAAGTTGTTTCTAAACTCTTTATGAAATCAAACTTTTATTGCAATATAAACTGCTTTGCTGGACCTTTTTTGTCTGCATTTACATTGATAAATAAACCACACCAAGATTCACTTGCAAGTGACTTTTAGATTGAGGTTACCTGGTGAAAGTGCTTTCTCCAGTTTGTTGCATCACATTGAAAATGTTTTCCCAATGATTCAAAACTGCTTTTATATGAACATTAGTTTTTTGGGGGTTTTTTTTGGAATCGTTTTACACATTGGATAGTGCTAAATATGGAATCGACAAACTGTACTTCATAAAAAAAATGTTGAAGCAGAAAATGAAACGCCAGAAAATCATTATTTTTTCATGTATTACTCAAGAGCTGGAAAAAATTGTAACCATATAATCATGTTTGATTATCTGAACAACATGCCTGGCAGGTTTCACTGTATATTGGCCCTACTGTATGTCAGTGTCTTCCTGCAGAGAGCTACAGCGTGGCTGTATTTTTATGCTGGTCTGCAGGCAAAACACAAATCTGTCTGACTCTGTTTTATGATTCTGACATTGTTGAGAAAAATGAGGATTAGACTTTGGCACCAGGATGAGGAAATGTCGGCACTGAGGAGAATCTTCTGAAGTGTTTTCAGTCAATACCAGACTATTTTTTTCCATGTCTTCAGGCACTGTCACATTCATGATCTTTTGAATTTAGAACTTTCCAGTCAATTACATAAACGAATTTAAGTAAATTAAAAATTACATACATTTTAATTCAAACAAGCCAGCATTTCTTGTCTAAACAAGCCAGTCTTGACTATCAATGTTAAAAGAAAGATCAAATTGGAGTGATGTTGTGATCATCTGTCAGAGATAATCATTTCTAAATACTCTGAGTTCATCATTTTTCTTCTCTATTGTTTGTTTTACAGTAATAACTCTTGAAATTGTGAAATAATTGATGAGATTTATTTGCAATTTTGAACGCCTTCATTTTTTTCTCGATTGTATCATGAAAAAAAGTGCAAAATACTTCAATTTGCTTTGATACAAAGCTAGGCCTCATATATTTCTGTGTGATATCTGCCTTGTGTTAGCAGCAAAATTAGAAGCATTAGTTGCACTCATGACGCTGGTAAAGGGATACTGTAGTGGGAGGAGTTAAATGAGTCATGCCAAGTTTGCTACATCCAAGGTAAAAGTGTCCCGGCATGCACCAAAAACAGGTGGCACATTTATGAGGGCCACGAGTGTTGAGCGACAAAAACAACTCAGAGTTTCTTGGCAAATGAGAGAAGGAAGACTTTTTCTTTGGGAGATCACTTGAGGTGTTTCCAGGACAACCAGTAATAATAAGTGGACTCTGAAACTTTCACTTGCTCTATGATATTAACACATTACTACTCTTCTTTTTCCGATAATAAAATTCACTTCAGCCATCCTATATTCCTCCAGCTGCTGCACAACACGAGCAGAGAATACCGTTGAAGTCTTGCAACGGCCTTGAAGCTAAAACAGCTTAGCATCAAAATTCAGGCCAAACAAGCTCCAACACTCATACAAGTTTAAAATCATGTAGGCAGTAGGAGCTTATCCCGTTGAAGCCAACATGAGCCAAAAAAGCAGTATGAAGACACACAAAAACATCAGATCATTTTGTCAGATCAACAACTTTGAACTTTGTTTGTGGAAGCTGAAAAAGGAAACCCAGTTTCCTTTCTTAGACATTTTTCATGTTGAGTGAAAGAAGTGTGAACTGTTACCATGTGAAGCACATGAACACATAAACATCTACCGGCATCTCATAGCAAAGGATGAACAAAGGATGAACAGCTTTAGGCTCCACATACCAAACCGCAATGCACAAACGCCACAACGTTACTCTGTTTAACCATGCATTGCTGGGACACCAGATCATCATGTTTTTGATAAACTGTTCATCATCTAGGGCTGCACGGTGGCGCAGTGGTTAGCGCTCTTGCCTCACAGCGAGAAGGCCCCGGTTCGAATCCCGGCTGGGACCTTTCTGTGTGGAGTTTGCATGTTCTCCCCGTGCATGCGTGGGTTTTCATCGGGGACTCCGGCTTCCTCCCACCGTCCAAAAACATGCTTCATAGGTGAATTGGTGACTCTAAATTGCCCCGAGGTGTGAATGTGAGATTGACTGGGTGTGTGATTGAGGCCCTGCGACAGACTGGCGACCTGTCCAGGGTGTACCCCGCCTTCGCCCATCAGTAGCCGGGATAGGCTCCGGCACCCCCGCGACCCCGAAAGGGAAGAAGCGGTCGAGAAGATGGATGGATGTTCATCATCTACAAACGCTCTGTTTACTTTTCCCCTTTTTCTTTTGATTTGCATTTGCTTTTGTGATTGCTAAGCTCCGTTAAAGTTAATCATTACTACCAAACTCCAAATGTAGAAAAGCAGTAATCTTAGAGAATATCTAGATTTTGACTATTTCAATTGCTGTTAAAAATAAACTATTTATAACACTGATCTCGCTGATTTGTCATCTAAACAAACACAGGAAAATCTAATCAAGCCACGTTTTCTTACACCATTAGTTCCACATTTGCTCCATGATTAGTATTTACTTTTTTATTCAAAACCTTATTTTAAAGTGATTATAATTGACTATTTCCTATCATGGTTTAACCTTTCTAGCTAAGTGTTTGTTTGTGCTCTTCAGGTCTAATTTGTGTATTAAAATAGTGGAGTAAAATGATTTGTTATTCTTTGGTAGGTATGCTATCCATCAGACAAGCAGGTATTTAAAGAGCGGGAAAAAGGAAAATTAAATAAGCAGGTGTTTGTTTTGGCCAGAATGGAAATAACATATTTTGTCATTGTTTTTTCTGCTCAGCAAGGAGTTTAAGTAGTGCTTTGTTAATGTGCATTTATTACATTTGCAGGGGGAAAAAATCAAGACAAGGCTCCCTTTTCCCTTTTAATACAAGATGAACATCATGTTTTTCCCTGCACCACTGATCACGGTGATGATACAGTAAAAGCCTGCCAACACCTAGACATATGGTATTAAAATGCCAGTCTAAACCCCATTCTCCAGCCTACCAAATTTGTTTACATCCTACATAAGGTGAAAAACAGGTACTTTGACATGCTTATAAAGCTAAAACCTGAGGTGAGATAAACATAAGCCCAGAATGACTCTGGTCAAGGTCCTTTCGTGCATGTTCAGTTGAGTAACTCTGTAAAAGTGTAATTTATCTTAAATTGGGTTTTCCACACTGTTGAGTCCATGACGGAACATGATGAGCTCCCCTTTAGGACCAGAGGAGTGTGGAAAGCAAGCGTTCAATTATTCTGGAGTTGGAAGCTTATGTGCTCCTTTTTCATCAATGGTTGAGCGTGCGCTTGATTCACAAAAGGTAAAACGATGTATTTACTGGTTCAGAGGTCAAACAGAAGCCAAGTCTTTAAAATGGAAGATAAATGAGAAGTGCTTCTCAAAAGTTCTCTGCAGACAGACTCATAGACGGTGCAAAATCAGTTCAAACTCAGGTGGAGGAAGAGGAACATATTTACAGCCTGTAATTAACTGCCTGCACCACCAAGAGCACAAATAGAAAATGTGTTTTTTAAAAACATTAATTATGTGTATTACTCTCCCCAGGCAATAAGTGGCTGAGAAAATCTTTTTTTTTAATCGATTTTGTCTTGGTTGGGTTGTGAAAGGGTTAAGTAATTTCTGATTTATCTATATGCTGCTGACTCGATGGACCTCATCAGCCAGTCGCCTCTTATAAGGACTGGAGGCACCAAACCTCTGATCACACGGCACGCTTCCTTAGGCAGTCAGTCATTAGACCTGGTTGATAAAAACGCCGCCCTGATTAAGCAAATATTAAAAATCTCTAGATGGAAGGCACCTGCAGGAGGAAAGCTGTTGACCCACACTCTTTTATTTTTTTGCTGGTGTTGGTAAGTAATGAGAAAGTAATATTCATTTTTTTTTATTTTTTAAAGAAAAAAATGTGCTAATTTAAAAAGTTAAGCAACCAAATGGAGTTTTCACATGGAAAAAAGAACAAAATTGCAGTAAAAAACCCTTTAAAGTTCTAAACTGACTGAGACATCTCGACATGGAGAAGTGAGATGATTGAGTGAACGGATTTTGAGGAGGGAGTGGAATGTCAAAGAACAGATAGATATAGATGGGAACTGGAGGGGAAAGGAGGCAGGTAGGAGGCAGTGCGAGCTGTGAGACACACCATTAGGAACAGATGCTTTGAAAGAGCCACTTGGCATGGGGCCTCATAACTTGGAGAGTATTTGACGCCGTACTTGAGTATGTGTCTGAATCTGTGGCCACAGTGCAATAAGGGCATCCATCAGTCACGATGCTGCTATGACCTGCTGAGAGTCACTATCTCACATGAAAGTTATCACGGGAACAATTATAGTGTAAAAGAGAACAACTTTGGTCTATAAGAGTATTTGCAGTGATAGTTTGGATTAAAAAAAATACTTTGATTGTATTAAAGCAAGATTTAAAGAAAAAAAATGAATGGTTTTAAATATTTTTTTGAGGAACAAGAAGAAGCATAACGAAAAGCAGAAATGGTCATTTTGAGACTTGTTTAAGCTTCAAGTCACTGTTGGCCTTTTATAAACTCAGGATTTTCTTTTTTAACCTTTTTCTTTATTTAACTCTAAAGCGTGTGTCAAAGTCAAGGCCCGGGGGCCGGATCTGGCCCTCCGTGTAATTATATCCGGCCCTCCAAACCATTTTCTTTTATTGTTATTAAAGGCCCAACGTTATCTTGCGCTCATTTCTTACTAGTATGTGGTACTAGTACTACTAGTTGAAAGTTAATTAAAGTTTAAGTTGATTCATTCTGGAATAATATTCCTCCCTTTTTTTATTCATAGTAATTACGTTTTTAAAAATGTAACTTACATGTACACTTGTGGTGGGCTGTCGGTCTGTCCAGGGTGAAGTCCCCTTTCATTAGCTAGGATAGGCTCCAGCCACCTCATGAATCCAAAAAGGGATTAAGGGGGTTTGGAAACTCAATGAATGATTTCCATGTGGAAATGAATATGGTTGCCTTAAATTGACATTATTGTTGCTCACAAAGCTAAAGAAAAAATATTCATTCATCAATTACCATGTCTTTGAAAGTCATCTTGATAAATGTATGTTTGTGAAAACGCATATATAACCATTGTTCATGACTTTATCATCCTTCAAAATGTAAACACATATATATTTGAAATGGCCGAACATAAAGACATCAAGTAATCAAAGAATTGCCTATGCAAATCATTGCACGCACCCCTCTTTAAATGGTCACAGACCTGTGAGGCCCTCCTGGAAGATGACACTTGTCACTTAGCAGAATTCTTTATGTACAGTGTATCAGATTTATGGTTGTTGTTGTGTGAAGTCAAATTTTACTGTGTGGGCTGTAAAGTTGCTGGTATGCAGTAAAATTGGCATGTGACTAAAAAAACACTTTAGAAGGAGGTCTGATTTTATCAGAAATTGGTGTAAAAATATGTGATTTTTCCAGATTTGTTGCATAATATATCCATGTGTCTGAGATGTATATTTTAAAAAATCACACAATGATTTATGATTTCACTCATTTTTTTTAACAAACATTTCAACATTAATTTGTTGCATTTCCATTCTTAATTTAACATGGCGATACACCATAGATCATATAAATTATCTTGGTGTTGTACTATGGCAACTTAAACTGCTATACATTTGCACCATGCGACCCATTCTTGACGTTAACCTGATTTAAACTTCAACTTGTAACCCGAGGCTTGTAAAAGTGAAAGCTCCCTCCTCATTTGTGTCATTTAACCTGTTTTATAGAAACAAACCAACAAACAATCTTTAAGGAGGTACTTAACCTACCCTGTCCCCCTCCCTCCCACTCCGAGCCCCCCTACTTGCTCCACCGCCCCCTCAACCTCCAATGTCTTTGGAGTCATCCGTACCACAAAAAAGCCTAAACAGCTTTTAGCAGTCACCAGGTCTGAGGGCTGGAAAAGCATCAAGCACAGCACTGAAAGGATCTATTACAGTGAAAAATTTAGGGGAAGGCAGAGAGCGACCAGACTGCTGTCTGAGAGGGAAGAGCACAGTGAGGACGGAGCAGGTAGGTGGTCCTCAAAATGAAGGCTGGGGGAGAAAATGCACTGAACAGAGCAAAGAGCAGAAGCTGCAAAAACCTTTTTTGTCTGCTAACTACAGCGAGATAAGTGCAATGCATTTGCCATTATGGCTGGGGATGGCAGTAAGCAGAAAGGATCAGAAAGTTAAAACATAAAGTTGTGCATGTGTGGATGGTTGAGACTTCCATTTCATCCTCAAATATCTGTGCTTACACTGAAAAAGCAAAACTACTCTTTATGAAATACGAATTTAATAGTAGATTCTCAGATTATTAATTCATAAACATGTTTTTGAAATTTCTCTAGATTAAGTTACACACATAGCACAGATTCCATAGAGTAAAAATCTATATTGCAAGGCATGCTGCTTCTCAGTTTGAATTTCACTGCTTTAAATCTGGGAGGCTGGATCATGGCAATATGGTCAGAGCTGTGAGGTTGTGGGGTGATGACTAACTTTAGATGGAGGTATCAAATCAATATGTAACCCGAGATCCAGGGACCTGCCAGAAGGGAGTAGGTAGGAGTTTGGCAGAAGATCGATTTCTTTTTACTTTAAAGAACTCTGCAGGGTTACAGTTCTTTGCTTGGCCTCCTTTAAAACTGTTAGGGTAAATAGAAACGATAAAAACATTTCATGAAATACGTTTATGGAAGAAAGCAGATTACCCTGAGGATTACTAACTGCACAATTTAGATTAGGTCACTTTTTTTTTTTTTTTAAATGCATCACGTCACAGGACCTGCTTCCAGAAGCTGAATAAAAAAGTACATCCATGAGGCAGTTCACGTTGCACCATTAGACTCAAAAAGACATTGGCAAAAAGCCTAGTTTTGTTTGAGTTACAGAGCCGAAGCGGCCTTCCATCTTGTAATCCTATTCTGTAGCCGGGGAAATGCAAAGCATGCAGTCAAGGACATTTGAGAAGCTTCCAAGTGCCATTTCCAGAGTATGTGGTCAGTGCAGAAGTTATCCGTAATGCATGTAGGAGACTCAGAAAATATGTCATGAACTATTTTCTGATTTGAGTGGTTGATCTGAGCTATTTTTCCAAGTTGGTGTTAGCATAACAATGTTTTCATGTACTATGATTTTTTTGTTTATTATTTTAAAAGCATTTATTAACGTATAGTGTAAGAAAATAAGCTTTTTTTTAAAGAAAAAAAAGTGAATTTGTTAGGCAGTACGGCAATGAAAATAAATAAATAAAACACTATTTTATTTTGTAATCTGGCATGCATGCTATTTGTTCCTGTAAACATGTGACCCAAAGTGACAGTATGGATTTCAAGTTCTTTTTTTCCATGCGCAGTGAGAATGCTAAACAGCTAACATGTCAGTCAAACATTATTTTTATTAGTATAGTATTAGTATAGATACACTTAAATTATGTACAAAGTTATGAGTCATGTCTAGTATTACGCTCTTTCTAGTGCGTGTCTTTACTTTGTCACTATTTAGGATCTGAAATAAATAAAAATCCTCTTTGTGTCATTTTAAGTTTACACCCAAATGTGACATTAGGTGCAAAAGGTGATCTTTTTGTAAAAAAAAAAAAACATATAAAACTAATGAATACATTATTTTTGGCACTAGTTTTTTTATGTCAAACACAGAGGTGCAAATATTTGTCCATAGGGTGAAAATATCAACGATAGAAATTATTGTCAACAACTCATTAAAGACATAAAAGCAAAACACTGAAGATAATCTGCATCTGTGACTGCAGACTTTTACAATGTAAATAAGTATACTTTTTTTGGGGGATGTAGTGGGAAGTAGGAAGTCCATATTCAAGTATTTTTTCACCGATTTTTTTTTTTTTTTTTTTTTAATGGTTGTAATGATTAAAACATTTCAGGATGTTGTTTGTTGAACACTTTTAACTAAAAATTATAATTTATCAGGTTGCAATAGCACAAGAATTAGAATCATAAAATCCACTATCAGAATCTTTAGTTTAATCCAGGGCATGTTTAGTGTTGTTGGACTAATGTTTGCATGTTTAGTGTTGTTGGACTAATGTTTTTACAACATATAGGTGACATATGTTATGAATTAAATAAAAAAATTTGACAATGAATTAATTTATTTGCAAGTGCTTAAAAAACTAGATGACACTGAACAATAATACAAATTTACATAGAAAAAGTAGAGGACAAAATCACAAAAGACACAAAAATTGGATTCTAGTGTAATTGAGAAAATGCCAACTAATCTCCAGAAATTGCAACTGTTTTTATTTGTTATTTGTGCCCATTGATGAAAGTATTTGAACCCAAATCTATCCCCACATGATAGTTTCTGTCGGGGGGTTGTGTTTTGCACTTGAAGACAAAACCTTCATCTTTTTTCCCTCCTAGAATGCTTCAGCGTGAGTTGGTCTGAGTTAACATGTCTGTAAATGACTCCTGAGAGAGTTTAGGTCAACAGCTTCTGCAAGTTAAATCAGCTGCTGCCTCTCTCTGGCTGGATGGAATAACTGCACTAGTGGTGTAACTAAAAATACCTCCCAAGACATCCAGGGCAAATGAAGCCACTTGTTGATATCCATAAACCCTTTGAGTATCATGTGCTTGTTTTAAAAAGGACTTTAATTTAAAGGCCAGCAACCAGAGACATGTTTTTCTTCCCTTTGCAGAGCCTTCTGAAGCTCAGGAGTCGTTCAAGATGTGGAAGAAGACAAAGGAGGCTGACCAGACTGCCACTGGGCAGGCGGGTAAGTGTCGCAATCAATCAGAGGTTGGTGTTTGAGCTGTCTCCACCTCACTTTCCTTCACCTCATCAATGACATGGACTACATGATCCCTTTTGAGTTAGTTTAAACCACACAGCCTATAAAATCCTATTTTTTGAGAATTGTATCTATGAAACACAAACCTGCAAGATATGGAGATCACTGGCAAGACTCACAACAAGATGACTAGAAATGGATTATGCTAAATCAAGAAGCAAACTTCTGATAAAATACAGAAGAACAGCAACAAGGAGAAGCAACACAAAAAAATGTGGACTTTTCAAATCCCTGCACTTCAACAAGGATGTCAGGAAACCTTGACAGCAAAGACTTTTTCTTCTGTCTGGACAAAGCAGCCATTACCGCTTGTGAATAGATATTTTTCTACACAGAAAAGAAGCTTTTACAAAACCACTCTGATTTGAATGCTGCGGCTGAAGTTTCTCCACGCCAAGGACAGAACTATGAAGAGGAGGGCCACCGATTATCTGTCATGTCAGAAGCCAGAAGTTGGGATCCAGATAAATCACTGAACAAAGCCGAGTCGGGAAACAAAAGCATCTCGTCTTCGTAAAATGCAAGAATTCCTCAAAAGATTTAATGAAACACACACTCGTGCTGTCACAAGTTAACAGCAGTTAGATGACCATATAGGCTCCAGATGAATTCGAGGCTTGTTTAAACTTTCTGAAAATTATTTTTTGAAGTATCTCAAGCACTGCACAGGATCATCCTGAGATGTCTGCCATGAGAAAACGCGTAAGCAAGTTTTGTGTTGAGTGTAATCGAGGGTTGCACAGCACAACCACCTCACATGCTGCTGCAACACCACAATGTCATGTGTGTCTCTAACAATCCTGTCTTTTTATTGCGTGACGTGTCTCTGTATATCTCCAGTCTGTCTGTCCCTGTGCATCCCATTTCTGGGACATACTGTACATTGTGGTCTTGTGTGTTTATTAAGTGTTGATGATCCTGTCGAAGTTCCAGCCTGCCATGGTGCTTTTGTCAGGATTCATATCTCCCTGTCCTTTGCCCTCTCCTGCTGTCACGTTACGTGTTAATTCGACGGTTCTGACGGAGCTCACCCTCACTACAAAGGTACGCGAGCTGACAGAAGTCGATTCCCGCTGCTGTATACATGCATGAATCCATGTTGAGTTGAGTGGGGTGCATGTAATATGTTTAGGTCTTCAGTGACCTGTGAAAGGTGTCATCCAGACATGGATGATACAACTTTCAGTCACAATGGAAGCATTTAGTTGTGACACTTTCTGTGTAAACTATTATATCGAGAGGGAACAACAATTTATTACAAATATTTATATCATTTAAAGTGAAAATGCCACTTTTCTTTTTTTTTGTAAAAAACCTCAATTCATGTCAACAATTAACAAAATCTTACTCACAAATCCAAACATGTAAACTCTATACATTGTAAAGATCTTCAAACTTATAAAATAGGTGAACTTGGACTTACATTTTTTCAGTTATTTATAGAGGAGATTCAATTTTATTTAAAAAAAGGAGACAAAAAGTCTGTGTCAAGAAATTACTAAAGTTAAAAATTAAGAATAAAAATGAAAAAATAAGCTAAATATATACTTGAATTTAGTTTTTTTATGGATAATATTTTGCACAACTAAGTAACAACAAACAACAGTCATGCATTTAATTTCAACTACTTATAAACAGCCCTTATAAATCTTAAAAATCAAGCAGAACTAAATAAATCACAGTTGTCATGATCCTTTCAGAACAGTACAGATCAACAGAAATCAATTGAGTCTGGTTTATTCCAATAAATTCAGAGTGAATTAACTATTTTAGGAGTAGGCTTTTTTAAGTGACTACCGCGATTCATCAGAGGGGTTTTGGTGTGATTCCCATAATTCCAACAGAGATCAGTGGAGAGGAAAAATCCCCCTGTAAAGAAGATTACAAAGAAACCTCCAGCAGAGCCAGACTCAGTATAATAGTACATTTTATGACGTGATTAACAATAAAAGCACTGCATTTTAAAGGTCATGACCTTAGACTGAACACTCAAACGATCAAAGGTGGGAAAAAAGGAAAAAATCTCATCTAAACTTTGTGTGACAGAAAAACAAAACACATTTGGCTCCTAAAAAAATCATGTTAAGCAAAAATGAAGCAGTAAAAACTCATTATACAATTCTAAAAAAAACTATTTGAAAGACAACTCAAGTCCTGCAGTGTCTTTAAATTCCTACAGCTGATGACCAAATACTCTTCTGCTGTTCAGTGATAGCGAGTTCCCACATCTTACAGCTATGCTCTTCCCTTCAGTGATTGTTCTGCAAACAGCCCATGTGCATTTAGATAAGATTAAATATTTTTTTTCTGTTTTATCACTCCTACCCACACAGCATGTTAAAATAACCCCACAGTCTTTTTAATCTCTCTCAACTGAGTTTCCACCACTTTTAATATTGACTTTTGGCAGATCTATAGACTGAACAAATTAAAATATGTATCTTCATTTGATGGAATACATTTAGAGATGCAACCATATTTTATACCAATCTGATTATTTCAATACTGGAAAGCAGACGTTTTTTTCTTACATAGTTTAGGAATTTTGTCACTGCATTGCTGCAGAAGATATGTTATACGCAAAATGTCTTAATTTATGTGCTCTAAATGACTAAAATAAGTCATTTATTATTCATAATAGCATTTTTCCCCCTGATAGCAATAACATATATAAATACATAAAAAAATAAGGCCAGAAAAGCAGGATCACCCTCTCATTAGCATTTAAGGATTCTGCTCTCAAGATTGCTAGGGGTCAGTTCCTCCACTCATGAGGGCTTCATGGTGCTGCACTTCAAATATTGACATGTGAACTACATGCACAGCAGGGCATTATGGGAATTATTTAAAGGTTACTTAAAAAAAAAAAAACATTTAAAGATTAAAGACTTTTTAAAGCTGATTTTATACATTTAATAACAAAAAAAATGGTTATATGTAACTTCCAATAGCAAATCTCCTATTAATATCACATGTTAAATCAGTTAAGCACTAATATTTAAGGAAATGCACTAAATTTGCACTATAATCCCAAATGTTTACTGTGTTTGGAAATCATGTGAATACAGAAACCCAGGGAGTCTATATCAGGATTAAATGCTACCAAATCCAAGAACTCTGCAGTCTATGAGGCATAGTTATTCATAAAAACAGCTTCTGGTTTCACTCAATTGGGTGAATAAATTTGTTTTCTCTCAAAAGGCTTCTGACTGTCCTGTGGCTGTTTTCTCACAAAAAGCATTTTTCAATTTATGCGCACTCTGTGTTTACCATGTTCTCAGGGTGCAGGGTCAGGGCAAAGCAAATGCACAAGGAGAGCAGAGTAGGTGGGAATGTAAATGCATTGACTAAAGCTTGAGGTTCTTGCAATAAAAAAAAAAAAAAATACACAAAGGTCTAAGATTTGTGCAAGTATTGAGAGCGAGGTCAACAAACCCTTTTCAGAGTCATAGTTCCAACAAAGCAAGAATTTAATTTGATTTAGTAAACTTTGCAAAAAAACTCAAAATATTCTCTAAAAACTTAATACATTAAAGTAGATGGTTTTGATATATGGTTGTGGCATTTACAACAATATTCTGTCTTTATTTTGTCTAGGAAAATAAAATGTATTCAAGTTTTTGCTTAAAATGTATAAAGTCAGTCGGATGAGTGACTCAACCTGAGTGTTTTACTTCTTTTTTTTTAATTTAAGTAAAAGATATGTGTTTTTTAAGCTTGAGTGACACAATATTTAAAAATAGCATCTTAATAAGACATTAGCTTATCTTATCATAATGTATATTCATTCTATAATGTGTTTTTATGAAGGTAATTAAACCCAACATATATGATGACTGATTCTATGTTGTTTGATTGGAGAATCCCAGCTGGAGTCTCACTTTTTATTTATTTGGGTTTTAACCAGAGGTCTGCAACCTTTATTGCTAAATAAATCACTTCGACTAGTTTCTTTCTGACCAAAACCCAGTAAAAAGCTGTGAAGTTCAGAACTATCCCTGCTTTTGAAGCCAGAAAGGCATTTATTTACAAAATTGAGCTTTTAAAGTTTGCAATAATTAAATTGTGGTAGTATTATATTTTCTATATAGAACATTTTTTTTATAGCAGAACATTCAAGTTAATTTCTAAATAAAATACACTTCATATCAAATAAGATTCTCCCACTGCAGCAGATTTACTAAATCCATGACCACCAAACAGCATTCTCAATCAATAGGATTTAGGTGATGCTTTTTCTTCTTTTATTTTCAAATACTCAAACATTGGTGTAGAGCAGGGGTCTCAAGCTCAAATCAGCCGGGGGCCGCTGGAGGCGGAATCTAGTTGAGGCCGGGCCGCATCAGGATTTTCATAA
>NC_050516.1:19907633-19923191 GCF_002922805.2 Oryzias melastigma
AATCTTTCATATGAAGACGCGGGCCGCAAATCATCATCCTGCGGGCCGCAGATGGCCCGCGGGCCGCGAGTTTGAGACCCCTGGTGTAGAGTCAAGATTTCTTATTAAGATACATGTGTATGTCAATATAACTATATTCTGTAAAGACCCACTCCAATGCAAATAGTGTTTTTTTGCATTTTAAAGGATAATCAAACAATGCAGTTGGTTGCGTAATCTATGGAATGTATTCACAAAGCTATGACACACTTCCGGTTCCTAGGTGGCATAGCGGTTAAACTCCCGCGCTCACAATCAAGAGGTTACCAGTTCGTATCCCACCGGGGGCTTATTTGTTTGTTTCTTTTTTTTTTTTTAATCCCAAAACTGTTCATCCATCCATCCATCCATTTTCTTGACCGCTTCGTCCCTTTCGGGGTCGCGGGGTGCCGGAGCCTATCCCGGCTACTGAAGGGCGAAGGCGGGGTACACCCTGGACAGGTCGCCAGTCCGTCGCAGGGCCTCAATCACACACCCATTCACCCACACAGCCACACCTAGGGACAATTCAGAGTCACCAATCAACCTATGAAGCATGTTTTTGGACGGTGGGAGGAAGCCGGAGTCCCCGGTGAAAACCCACGCATGCACGGGGAGAACATGCAAACTCCACACAGAAAGGTCCCAGCCGGGATTTGAACCGGGGCCTTCTCGCTGTGAGGCGAGAGCGCTAACCACTTGCGCCACCGTGCAGCCCCAAAACTGTTCAATTCTGCTAAATAAATGTTTTTTAAAAATAGACAGGGCCAATAAATGACAAAATAGCAATGTGGGGGGTGCTTGTTTTGATTTTGGTACTTTTAAAGGATAATCAAATAGTGCAGTTGGTTGCGTAATATATGGAATCTCTCCACAAAGCTGTGTTACATACTTTTGGTTCCTAGGTGGCATAGCGGTTAAACTCCCGCGCTCACAATCAAGAGGTTACCGGTTCGAATCCCACTGAGGGCTTATTTTGTTTGTTTCTTTTTTTTTTTTTTTTAATCCCAAAACTGTTCAATTCAGCTATATATATATATATATATATATATATATATATATATATATATATATATTTAAATAGACAGGAGCAATAAATGACAAAATAGCAATTGGGGGGTTGTTTGTTTTGATTTTGGTACTTTTAACATACTCCTGTAGCATTTTTCTAAGTTTCTGAGTAGTGCTTCATTCAAATTGATGTGAATCAAGAGCAAACAAAAAAGAAAATACAGTTTGAAAAAGCTTGTAGCTGTGACGTAGGTCCTACAATCCACAGATTCTGATGCATCCATTTGGACACAAAATATCTATGTTCCTCGTCTGAGATGACATCTGGCTGAAAACTGTACGGCTGGATAGCTCCAATATTGCTTACCATTTTTGTTGCACCTGTAAAGTTAGGTTGTGAGGGGCTGTAAACAAGTGGGAGAGCTTGTAAACAAAGGGATGATGGGAAAAGAGGTGTGCATATATAACAACTTAACCACAATAATTGAACCAAAACTACAAACTCATTATTTCTTCAAATTGTCAGCTTTTTTCTTTAAGGATAGAGAGAGACAATGGACCGGTGAAAGGGCCACAGGTTGCAGACTTCTGGTTTAAACAGAAGGTTAAGCATTGAAGAACTGGATTTGAAAATTTGGGGAAAACACGTATTTAGTGGGAGCTTTTTAATTTTCAGGATTTATGATCTTAACTTAAAGGAATGACAAAAGAGTTCAAATTCATCACTTGAACTGAATCATTTTGCAATCTCTTCATTATCTTTGTAACCACTCATCTTAACTTGGTCTGTATGATCAGGTTGTCTCATTACAAACTTGTTTTTTTTTTTTTACTATTATTAATTTAGGCATCAGGAAGAAATCAAAGGTGCCTGGTGTTATGATAACACAATATTTGGAAGAACTTCCAGAAGGAAAGACAACTCCAGATTTCACTCGGAAGCCCATCGCACTCACCATACAAGAGGGTATGTTTTTGTGAATTATGAATGAATGAGTGAGTTAAAAGCCATAACATGTTATTTTTTGTTTGTTTTGTCAACAGGTAAACATGCATTCTTTAAAGCCATTGTAGTGGGTGATCCCAAACCCACTGTGACATGGGGTAGAGCAAAGGGAGAAATACTTTTTCACCCCAATGTGTGCTTTCAGAGGTATGATGAGGCAGCTCAAGAACATTACCTTGAGGTATGTTTCACTTCATCACAAGTCACTAAGAAATCGTGATCTAAAATCCTACTACAAGTTATTTATTAAACCATTTGCAAATGACTAGAATTACAAAATAACATTAACTCTATGTCTTAGTTCCCAAAAGTGGCACCAGAGGATGCTGACACCTACAAGTGCTACGCTACAAATGAGTTCGGGAGAGCTGTCTGCACTGTTGTTCTTAATGTTATTGAGGGTAAAATATGAATAGTTGACAACAATTATTTGAAATGATCTTCAATTTTAATATTTTAAAAATATGAGTTGCATTTAATCCTGGAAAATCAGTTTTTATGATTTTTACTAAATATATTTGTATCTTTTTTCTTTTTTTACAGTTGGATTCTCAATGACCAAACAACTTCAAAAAGCAAAAATGGAAGGTGAGGTTTTAATTGCAGCTTAATCCATGTTTCTATGTACAGTCATTTAAGTTAGTCTTTACTTTATTTACTGTATATTTTACCAGTATACTAGTGGAATTTCTGAATTTTTTTGGATTTTTCTTATCAAATAAATATTTGGAGAATTTGTTTTAACTTAAGACCTTCGTGGGCAGATTTTTTTTTTTTTTTCCCAAACGATGCTCACAATTACAAACAAGACTGCTTTTGTTTGTTCTGCTGTGCTCTTCAGATGTTGGTGAAATCAAGAAGAAGCTCAAGGCACGGTGAGGAAACTATTACTTTTGGTGTTTAACATCTGGCCAAATCAAACAGAAGATACACATAACTTTCCTCTCTTCAGGAAGACAGATGGGTCACGTGAAGACAAGCCAATGGAGCCCGAGGAGAAGGTTTGGGAAATTCTGTTGAGTGCTGACAAGAAAGACTATGAGCGTATCTGTGTCGAGTTTGGCATCACGGACTTCCGAGGCATGCTGAAGAAACTGACGGAAATGAAAAGAGAACGAGAGGAGGAGATAGCTCAGGTACACAACCCACTGCTTCTCATTAAACTCTATGTTTTAGTATTTAACTTTTTTGTTTGTTTTACCCTGCACGAATGAAATCTGCTGTTCTCTTCTGCCACAGTTTATCTCACACATCGGGACACTAAAACCCGTTGAGGTCAAAGATGACGACTGTGCAACAATTGAGTTGGATATGGACCTGGTGGATTCTGGCAGCAAAATTTACCTGTACAAGGTGGAGTATTGACAACTACTGTTTTGTTCTGTTTTCTTTAGGTTTTTAGCTCTTGCTTTTGCAGAAATCAGATTTCACTGAAATAATTTTATACGCTGCAACTGTACAGGATGGTGTAATGGTTCCAGTTACCAGAGAGGAGGGAGATGGGAAGAAGCACAATTTGAAACAAGTTGGCAATAAGTATGTTTTCACCATCAAAAATCTGGGTAAAGACGACGCTGGGCTTTACTCTGTGGATGTTGGTGGAGTAAATGTGTTTTCCACTGAATTTAAAGGTATGTTAAACATGTTTTCCACATCTTATCTGTTCCTACAACTGATTTCTTAGCATTTATTTATTTTTAAAGATGAAAAAATATATTTGAGTGACCATCATCATGTCTATTTTCATAAAAATTAGGGGTGTGTATTGGAGCCGGACAATACAATACATATCACAATATGTATGTCACAATACGATACATATCCCAAAAATACACCAGAAAAAAAATTTTCACATATAAAAGTATTGAAGTAAGTTAAAATTAAGTTCTACATGTCTCATTGAACTATGTATTAGCAAAAATAATGACTAAACATCCAACACAAGATAGTTCAGGTGAGATTTTGTTGTTGTCTTGGTGGGAGCTGTAATTGAAAAACAAAAATAGGACGTTGAACCACATTTTTGCTCATAAATAATTAATTAAATATAGTCTTGGCAGCATTTTAAATGGTCGCAAGCATCGACAAATATTTCTATGGACTGATTTTTTTCCCTACAACCCTAATAAAATGTAATCATAGTAATAACAAAAATACATATCATACTGTACTATCACTCTTCATGCCATACAAGTAGAGGGCGCCGTGGGTCTTGGGTTTACTGTTGCTTAACATACATTATATTTTTCAGCCCCAGTGGATGCAGATAAACTGAGATATAAAACTCCACACACCTATATAATAGTTGATTTCAAATCCAAAGGAGCATTACCATATAGAAAACATATTGAAAAAGATACGCTTTTCTTTTTAGACTAAAATTGGGCTAAAACATTGAAAAATAATACAACTATAACTTAATTTTAGATGATTTTGTAATAAGAGTTGAATCGGGAAGCTGTAGTATTTCAAAATTAAATGAATTCACATATTTTGTTCTGAAAACAGAAACCTTGACCTCAAAAAAAAACTCTTTTATGAGTCAGCAAAGCATGAATATAAAATCATTCCCTATTAAAAGGTTTGTTGTATAATCATAAATTAAAATAATTTTAAAGTAAGATGTATTATATTAAAAGTTCAGCATTGCTCTGGCCTTCGTATTCACACTGTCTGTTCAGCTTGGTAACTTTTTCCTATTTGGACCCATTCCTAAAACTTTTCTCATCCCTTTGTCCAAATGTTCAACTAGCTAAAGCTGCCAGTGAAATAACCACAATAAAAAAAGGACCATCATTTGTGACCCAGTGCGAAATTATTTGAAAAAAAAAAAAAGGAATTTAAAAATGAACAGAATCGATGAAAGGCATTTAATGGTTTGTTTCTTCTCTTTGTGTCTTTTCTTAAATCCTCACAGTGCCTGAAGTTGACTTTGCAGTCAAAATACAAGAGGTCAAGGCAGAAGAAAGAGAGGATGCCCTTTTTCAATGTGTTTTGACCTCACCGATGAATGAGATTAAATGGTATGGCAAAAGTGCTCTGCTCTCAAACAGTGAGAAACACGAGATTATTGTATCTGAAGATAAACTCATCCACAAGTTGATTGTGCGAGACTGCCTGCCTTTGGATGGTGGGATCTATGCAGCTGTGGCTGGAATCAAGTCATGCAATGCCTGGCTTATAGTTGAAGGTAGGACACTTTTGTTTAGCACAAAGATGATTGTCCAGTTCATCCCAATTTAGGTGCTCCGCCATGAAATGAGTATAACGACCCATAGAAATGACAAACACATTTAATTGTAACTTATTTTTACAGCTGACAAAGATCCTTCAAAGAAGTCTAAGAAATCAGCTCGCAAAACTACTTTGGCTGGAGCTGGCAATGATGACGAGCTGTTGAGAATTGCTAAAGAACAACAAGAAAGATATCAGAAAGAACTGACAGAGAAGATGGACATTGCCAAGAAAGCTCAAGCAGCAAGAGACGCTTTAGAAGCAGCGGCTCTTGCGGAGGAAGAGGCAGCTAAAAAAGCTCGCGATGAAGCGAGAGCTGCAGCCAAGGCCGCCGCAAAGGCAAAGAGAGCCGCGGCAGGCAAGGATGGAGCTGTAAGAAAGTCCAAGAAAAAAGAGGCTGGTGCCGGGACCGGCTCAGGTCCTGGTGATGGAGCTCAAGCGGGAGTCGTTGGAGGTGGTGCTGGTAAAGGTGGAGCTCCTGGTGTTGGTGCTGGAGGAGCAAGCGGTTCAGGAGGCGCCACAGGAGCAGGGGGTGCGGGAGGAGCAGGGGGTGCAGGAACAGCAGGAAGTGCAGGAGAGGCAGGAACCACTGGAGCAGCTGGAAGTCCCGGTGGTCCAGGTGGTGCAGGAAGTCCTGGTGGTCCAGGTGGTGCAGGAGGGGCAGGGGGAGCAGGAATGGCAGGAGTAGGGGATGGTGCTGCTGGTGCAGGAGGTGAGGGTTTAGAAGAGGATTTCGAAGAAGATGAGGATTACGATTCATTTGAAGATTCGGATGAAGACATAGATGCAGAGGGCACCAAAAAAGAAGGTGAAACGGTAGATGGTTCAGGTGTAGGAGAAGCAGGAGAAGCAGGAGAAGGAGGAGAAGGAGGTAAGGGAGGAGAGGAAAGTGAAGCAGGAGGAAAACGCAAGAAACGAGTGAGAGCTGGTCCACTTGTTCCGGATACAGTGATAGGTAAGATGATTCTGCATGTTCCTAACTGTAGAAACAATGTTTTGCTTTTTTCTGTTGAGTCTTTTAGCAAAAATAATTTACTAGTTAATGTTTGTAGAAAATAATTCGACTTTTTGACTTTTGCACATGGCTTTACAACATGACTACTTATGCATACAGTTTCTGTTTATCAAACTATTCTATTTCAAGGAAGGTATCAATAGGAAAAAAAATATGGGAAAAGACAAAAATATGTGACTAAAAATAATTTTGAGGTTTACATTAATTTTACTGAATCTAGTAAAAATAAGGTTCTTGATTCAAGAAAAACTTTCCTTTTTTTTGTCTTTCAATAAAGTTTTTCAGGAGCAAAATAAACTTAATTTGAGAAAAAGTCTCAACGAATAAAATTTTCTTTTAAAAGTAAAATTCTTTGTAAGCCCATTATTCTTTTTCCATTGGCATATTTTTTATTCATGGGGCAATCATTTTTTACTTATTTCTTTAGGGTCTGTTTTGTTAGAAGAAAATGTTAAAGCTCTTATGCTTTAGATTATTTCACAAGCATCAAAATCCTTGTGTAAAACAATAATTTTTGCGTCAAAAACAAGGATTTCTATGTATTTTCAGAGACTTTCATTTAGCGAGGATTATTACTTATCAAATGACACCAATGACTTACAGTTTTGGTATCTTGGTATGGAGTTCTCGATTTGCTACTGTTCTTATAATATGTTGCTTACATTTTATAATATGTTTTCGGTTCTCACAAGCCTGAGAATCTGTCATATCAGATATGCATAAATATTAAAATAATCCTTTATTCTACATTTTTTACACAGTCACACATTTTTATATTTACAGTTTTTTTTTTTTGTTAATATTGTGTTTTGTCATACAGACGTGTTTGTCTGGTTGTTAATATTTGTTTCTGTCACATATAAAGGATTTTAACTAAATACCAAACAAAACAAAGATTTGCAAGAAATCAGAGCTGTCATTTGCAAAAAAAAAAAGTGTGACAATGAATCCACACATTTCATATTTAAACAAATATAATCAATTTTACACAACCTCCATTCAATCTTGTTATTGTTTTTATTCAACTTGTTCTCATGCGTATTTTCCTTTTATTGTTGTTTTTACCATTAATTATTATCATTTTCAGAAATATTTCGTAAGGCATAACAACAAGAACCAAATGAGAAAAAACAAAGAAACAATATTGATTTATTGAAAAAAAAAAGAAAAAAAAAAGCAGAGAAGTTGGTGTTATAAGAGAAACAGGCACTGGACCTGCAGCAGATTTTGTTAAACCCTCTGAAAATGTTGAGGGTGCAGCTGGAAGTGAATCAGCAACAGCAGCTGCTGGATGTTCAGATTGTGCATGGAAAGGTCCGTTGATCGAGGAGACGGTTTGTGGTAAGAGGGCTCCGTTACTGCTGCATGCAAAGCAAAACCATTCAGTACAATGATTTCAACTAAGAACAATAAAAGATTCATTGTTAGCACTTCTTTTAAACTGATATTTTTTTTCTTAATCCATAATAAAATGAGAATAAAAAATGTGTTTTTTTTGTGAAGTTAAATCAAATCATTCTCTTAAATAACATTTTTTTTCCAAATGTATTTATTTTGCCCACAGGTTTCACATCAAGAGAAACTTTACTGTTTGTTTGAGTCGACCTTGTCTTTTGCACGTACTTGTTTGGACGCTCTGAGTGTGTGATGCTTACCGTGCATCTGTGCTCCGTGTTGCGTCCGTTTTAACATTTGTGCTTGCCATCTTAAATGTCACTTCAGGATGAGCCGGTGCATTGGGGAAAAGGACATATGATATAGTAAAAAAAAAAAACATAGTCCCAGTACAACAGAACGTACATGTGCCTTACTTGAAGGAGACCTTGAAGAATGACAGCACTGTATAAGTGACATCTTTTGTTTCTTTTTTTGTTTGTTTTTTACTAAAGAACTTTTTAAAAATAAACTCTGCAAATGATCAAAGGACTGTCAGCATCCAGAAAGAGATTTCTGTTAGTACCTTGGATAATTTCACATAACAGTAACCACTTTCTGTAAGTTTTCCTCTCAAAGTTCAAAAAAAGGAAAGTTGCATTTTGAGTTATTACAAGACATAGTTTTTTTTTTTTTTTTTAAGCTTTGAAAAATCGTATCTTCCCTAATAATTTAAACATTCATCTTATCAATTATCTGAGGGAAACATAACTGACCGACATTTTAATCCAAGCATAAAAAAGGCCACATTTACCATTCTTTTTAAGTGAGGTAAGTAATAGCATAGGATCTTCGATTTCGACAGTACTTTTTCACATTCTGATTTGATCCTAATGTCCCGAACATGACAACAATGAAGTTGAATCTCATTTTTGGTTTATTGATGTTTAATCTGTTCTAAATCTGATCTTAGTTCTACAGATACATGCTGTCACTATATAGAATCATGCCGTTTGGCTTTCTTATAAAGCTGAATATCCATTCAATAAATTAAGAAATATTAAACAACTGTGAACATGTAAATTCTCAGACCCCGGAGTTCACTTTCAAGCTGGCCTGTCTGACTGTAAAGCCAATATCGGAGAAGCAGCAGAGCTAGAGTGCAAAGTGAACAGAGAGGACTGTGCCGGGATCTGGTACAAAGATGGAGCGGAGGTGAGCCCGGAGTCTAAATGCAAATGTCAGTAAAATATACCGGCTTATGAATGTAAAGACTGGGGATGTGTTTGATCTTCCAGATTACTTCATCTGAGGGTGTGACCATTTCAAAAGACGGATGCTTCCACAGGCTGAAAATTGATAAAGTCACAGAGGAACATGCTGGGAAATATAAATTTGAAGCCGATGGACGGAAAACAGAATCGGAAATTGTTGTTGAGGGTGAACACTCTTGTTTTAAAAATATTTTTCTTTATGCTTTGCATAATAATCAGTGTGACTACAATCTACATGTTTTTTCCATTGGTTTTAGATCCACCCAGGTTTGATGCTGAGGAGCTGGAAAAATTTAAGCCTACTGTAACTGTGAAGAAAGGACACAAAGCTATTTTCAAAATAGCTTATGTTGGACGGGAACCTATTAAAGTGCAGTGGTACCTTGAGGGTGAAGAGCTTTCAGAAGAAAGCAACATCAAGATCGAGCACTCAGAGGGGAGTAGCCAATTGCTTTTGTTGAAGCTGCAACGCAAAGACAGTGGAGAAGTCAAGATAAAACTCAAAAATGAGTTTGGCACGGTGGAGGCCTGCAGTGAGCTTAATGTACTGGGTATGCTCAAAACCAATTTACCAGAACAATGATTAATGCATGCTATTTCCAACATTAATATTTAACTAAAGCAGTTTAATAGTGTGGATTCTTTTTTTGAGAAGATGTCAATGTGCTGCTTTCGATTAGATAAACCTACTCCTCCAATGGGACCTCTGGAGATCGTTGAGGCCTCATCTTCTGGAATTGAATTCAAGTGGAAGCCGCCAAAAGACAGCGGTGGCTGCAAGATACAAAACTACATCCTGGAACGACAGCAAATTGGCCGTAACACCTGGAAAAAGGTGGGGCCGATCGGCCCGGTGGCCTCGTACAAGGACTCTGATGTGGACCACGGCAGGAGGTACTGTTATCGTATCAGAGTGGAGACAGAAATAGCAATCAGTGAACTTATGGAGACAGAGGACATTCAAGCTGGAACAAAAGGTGAGGAACTGTTATAACTTAAGACAAATAGAAAATCAGATATGTTAGAAATAAGATGGTCAAATTTGAATCGAAACATCCACTGGAACACTTAATTTATGATTAGTTCTCTGTTCAGTGTAGGTATATAGCACAGCTACACACCGTTCATGACACTAATTAACCTTTTCTTAAAAATTTATACTCTGTCAACTATTTTGATCATCCTGGGCTTGTGTTTATGCAAATTTTGAAATTTCTAATGTCTATCAAGTTGTTTGATATTCAAACTCAAGCTCAGACATACTTTTTTTGTTCACGTACTGTAGCATATCCTGGACCTCCATCAGCACCAAAGGTGGCCAGTGCTTTTAAGGACTGCATCAACCTTACCTGGTCTCCACCTGCCGACACTGGGGGAACCAACATTCTGGGATACAACCTTGAGAAACGCAAGAAGGGTAGCAATCTCTGGGGTCCAGTCAACCCGCATAATGAGATGATTCCAGGTCCAACAACACTGATAATTTATAGTTTATCTAATGAACGTTGCTGTATGATTAACTGCATTGATGTTCTCCTTTCCTGTGCAGCTAAAGGATATGCAGTTAAAGATGTGGTTGAGGGAATTGAGTATGAATTCCGCGTCGCTGCAATCAATAACTCGGGCGCGGGGGAATTCAGCACGCCGTCTGAATTTGTGTTTGCCAGAGACCCTAAAAGTATGCAGAGATGTACCAAAATCGTGACAGTACTAAAATTAGTATTTTGTCTGAAAAAATATGGGATGTGAAGACAAATCTTACTAAACCTTGTGTTACAGAACCTCCAGGAAAAGTCACAGACTTGAAAGTGACTGATTCCACATATACCACGCTGTCCCTGTCTTGGACCAAACCTAAAGACATCGAAGGAGTCGAAGATGAAGCCAAGGGATACTTTGTGGAGATCAGGCTTGCAGAAAACACAGAGTGGGACAGATGCAATACCAATGCCATAACCATGACTTCATTTACAGTGAAGGGAATGAAGTCATTGGCCATGTACTGGGTGAGAGTCATTGCTACAAATGATGGGGGAGAAGGAAGCCCTCAGGAACTGGACAACTACATCCTTGCTATGCCCCCTCCTGGTAGGAGAACTCACACTAAACATGCACATTCATGACTACAATCTTAGTTACTAAAAATATAAAATTAGAGAAAGAAAAAAGTTTTATCGTTTTTTTTTTTTTTTTTTTTTATGTGATGTTGCTTTCAAGGAAATGAATCTGTTCCCATTTATTTGACAAAAATAAATCTTTATTACTGTTAGGAAATGAAAAACACACAGACACACGTGCAGTTCACATGTTTCTTTTTTTAATTTTTAAATAAATACAAAGTGACTAAAAACATCCATCTTCTAAACCATACAGGCATATGTAATCGTCTTTGTCTCTACTCTGCGATATGTTGTTATTTTTGCTATGTGCTGCACCAGGAAGCCACAAAAGAAATATATATTTTTGGAACACTTTCACTTTATTCTGGTTACAACAAAATATGGTGTCATGTATCAAGTTTTTTGTTTGTTTATTGACTGTGAAATAGAATTGCACTGCTTAATTTCAATAAATAACAGATGTCTAGTATTTTTACAACCAAAAAAATACATTTTACTTTTTTTTTTTAAGTTAATGCTTTTTTTCCATTATTTATCTTTTAAGGACTAGTGTTTATTTTTTTATTCTATTTTTTAAGCTAATTTACTCACTGCCTTCTTCTTCCTGTTAACGCAGTGAGACCACGGTTTACAGATGCAAAAGTTAAGAGTTTCATGGTGGTTCGAGCTGGAAATTCTGCGCGTTTCAATATCAACTTTGAGGTAAGAAAATAAAAGTAACTTAAATAAAGAAAAAAATATCAAATTCTCCTCTAAATATGGTAATCTAAAAAAAACATTTTTTTGCAGGCTTCCCCTTGGCCTGAGGTGATCTGGCTGAAAGATGGAGCGCCAGTGTCTAAGAAAGTCACAGTAAGCAATGCTGAAGGTGCATCTCAGCTTCTAATTGCATCAGCCGAGCGCTCGGATACGGGAATTTACACCATCATTGTGAAGAACATTGTTGGACAAGAAACATTTAGCATTGAAATCAGGGTCACTGGTAAGTCTATAAAAATATCCCTCTTTTCTGTTCAGTTATTTGGGATGTGCTTAGAATGCTTGAGAATAAAATGATGTATTTGAACTCAAGATGAGCCGAAGCCCCCAGGCCCCGTGGAGCTGGACGAAAACGTGCCAGGCACTGTGACCGTTTCATGGGCCGCATCTCCAGACGAGAAGCGTGACGACCGGCTGCACTATATGGTGTCCAAGCGTGATTCTGTCAAAAGGAGCTGGCACACCGTCGCTGATAGGATCTTCAACAATAAATTCACAGCTTGCAACATATTGCCAGGCAGAGAATACCAATTTAGAGTCTACGCCAAAAATGACATGGGCTCCTCAAAACACTCCGAGTCACCAAAGTGGCTGATACCCGCCAAAAAAGGTATGTGAAAATACGTCTCGTCTTGAGTATGAATCCTAAAAGCATGTGTTTCTCAATTTATTTATCACAATGAATATATTTGAATTTTCGTTTGACTCGGTGCATTGTTACTTTCTAACAGAAAAGTTTACAGTCACCATGCCAGAGTCCAAACCATGTGATCTGCAGTGTGCTCCCAAATTCATCGTCCCACTGAAACAGCACACCGCTCCACAAGGATACGAATGCTACATGAGCTGTGCTGTCAAAGCAGACCCAACACCTCATGTGACATGGCTTCGGAACAGCATCAGCCTCAACACAGACACCAACTACTTCATCTCCAACACCTGTGGGGTCTGCTCTTTACTCATATTGAAGGTGGGATCTAAGGACACAGGGGAGTACAAGATTGTGGTAGAAAACCCTTTGGGAAGGGCAGAGTGTTCCACCAAGCTGACAGTCAGAGGTAAGTCAGGGATTGGACCTGGTTTATACTTTTCTATCATGTGACCTTCTTAACCAATCACAATCTTACTTTGCTTCTTTTCAGAATAAGTGAGCTGACAGAAGAAAGCCACATCTACCATGATGATATTTTGAATGTTGTTTTGATTTAAGTAAAGCCTGAGATGCATTTTAAATGTGTTATAAAACTGATTAACATAATCAGCAAAAATGGTGCAAAATTAGGATCATCTCAGGGAGTGGAAAGCTGCAAGAAATAACCCTAAAGCTGTGTTTGTTCTTCTTTTAACAACCTTAATAAAAATCAGAAAACTTGGGACAAAATGTTAATTGTTGTTTTGTTGTCTGTTGTTTTTTTTGGATAAAATTTCATTTCTGGTACTTTAATTATATCAGAAAAGCTTTTTTGTGAGCCATTTGTTTGCCCTTATATTTGCTAATTTGAACATCCAGGTTTGAATAAAAGATTAAACTTGTCGTGAAGAGGAGGCTGTGTAGGACAGCTGCTAATACATACTTGAGTAAAAACAAACCAGTAACAATTCAGAAAAATGCAAATTATTTTAAAAGGTGTTTTGACACATTTGCTTTGCAGCAATGGTTTTTCTAGGAAGTCGCTGCTCCTCAAGACGATAGGTGGCCCCATTAGACTGCTGAGCTCCAGCCGCCTCCCTTTAGGTGTCAAGTTGTTCATTCGTGTCGACCTTACAGCTGAAATGACGTGAACACAAAATGAGGATGTGACTTTTTCATTTGTATTTCATTTTACCTCCCAAATATACATATTTTTTGTGGATGAAAATATTCTTTTTTCTTAGTGCGTTACAATTATATTTGATCCAACCAGTGACTTAAACTCCTTAATGTCGCCTTTATTTCCATCACTGTAGGTATGTACCATTAAATTAGACTTTTTTGTCAAAAGTTTCAAGGTACTGGTGCTTCTTACTAACAGACACCAGATACTGTGTGTGGATTTAGGGTAAATTATTTTCCCAACATTTTGATGTAAACTGTTGATCTCTGACTTAAATAAAAAATATTTTACTCTTAAAATGTTAACCTGGGCAAAAATTCTTGACATTGTACATCACTAAAAATAGATCCCTGGGCCGAGCCTTGATGTGGAACATAATTATGATAACTGATGGCAGTTGTCCGCCTTCACGCAAGTTTATGAGAATAATTTATGCCCAGTCCTCTTGTATTACCACTCTGGGCAGGTTTTTTTGAGGTGTCACACTGTATTCCGTGTTTAGCCTCACTGAGAAGGAAAGGGTCAGTTGGAGTTGCACTCTGGGCAAAATGTGACAGACGAACGTAGAACACCGATCATTTTTTATTTTTTATTTTTTTTTTTATGTTATCTTCTAATCGCTTTAAAAAGACATAGAAAAATTAAAAATTTTGTAAATGAAAATCCTAAAATTATGCAATAATGTCACTGCCAATGTGACTTTCCTGTCTAATAACAGCAACCAAAAACATGTTGCTACCACTGTACAGCAATTTTAAGGGGAGGATTGCAGAGATTCCCAGCAGTATTGCTTTGGCATCTCCTCTGCATGAACCTGCAGCACTATAAGGCTAAGGAACATGCCGGTAAACCTATCTCCAAGAGCCACAGTGAAAAATTAGAGGGCTATGTTGCTCTGAGTCTTTTTAAGACTTTATAGCTTTGTAAAACGAAGAGCACACGCTTCAGAATCAACCTGGAAATTTGCTGGCAACAGACTCCAGTACACAGCTGCTTACGTGAGAAAATAGTAAGTACATTTAACAAGAACTCCACGTTTAGAAATTTTAGCGTGTATTTAATTACTTCTTTTTAAAAAAAAACCCTTTTGTTTTCATGTAGCTGATGGTATTTTGCATGTTCCCACAATTTCTTTTCAAAAGTATTTGTTTAAAAGAAAGTGTGCATAGTTCTGATATTCAGAACTTCATAAACAAATATCATCATAAAAAAACAAACGTATTTTTGAAGAACTTACTACATGTTAGTGTAAACTAAATTATATCAACTTTACGCTTAAACATATGCTATATTATGTATTTGATGAAGTTACTACCAAATTCAAAAATCATATGAAAAAACAATAATGTAAATTATCCATTAGAAATAGAGAAAAAAAAAACATTAATGTTTTTAAACTGTTGTGCATAGTTTTATGAGAAAACTAACAAAATTAGCTATTATGAGAGCTTCACAATTTGACTTTTGTACCTTCAGCTAAAATACAATTATATTGAAAATATATTGATTTAAAGTGGTAGTTTTTGAGGCTTTGAGGCAAACTGCAAATAGTGGAAAGTGGAACAACATTATTAAATGAATGACTTATGTACCTTAAGAAAAGTCTAAAATTGGTTCTTACTCAAACAAATGTAAGACTAGAGTCTTAGTCCTTTAGGGCAAATCTTAGATTACAGTGCCTTTATTTGTTTGGGTTTTTTTTCTAGATGGAATATAACAAAAATGTATACATTTACAACATTTTATTGTTTTTTAAAAGTCAAGGCAATAGCAAGAAAAAAAACAAAAAAAAAGTTGGGATTAAGGAACACAAATGATTTTTGAATACATTTGAGTTCTACATCAAGTTAATGTAATAAACTGCATTCAAATTTCACCACAAAACCTGCCATATATTTAACTTATTTTACCTTAAGAATATCAAAAGTATTTA
>NC_050516.1:19923419-19931312 GCF_002922805.2 Oryzias melastigma
ATTTATAAAACTATTGATTAATTCCTTATATACTAGTAACACATTATGTGAGCCAAATATACAAGAATCATAATACTAGTGTTACTGGTATGCTGCCCTACTGTGTGCCACATTTGGATGATCTTTTCTAGGACTCTGTAGCTGAAGTGCAAGTACTTTGTTGACATTGAGAATATGATATTGCGTATTTGAAAACTGACCGTGCCGATATTGACACTGTTTATTAAGAAACCATGTAAATATATTTTTTTACATTACAACTTAAATCATTACAGTGCATTTTTATGATGAATTGGTGATCAATTTCCAACTCAGAGGAAATTTTATAAAAGTGAATTCCACTTTAAACCTTTCTAAAGGAATTGTGGGAGTGGTCCTGACAAAACATCCCAGCAGGACTGAAATATTTTGTGTATGAACATAAAACTATGTTTTCAAAAGTAAAAGGAAGAAACTTTTACTTTGCATAACAGCTCTTAAAAAAACATAAACAATATAAATATATTTATATATAAATAATTTATACACAGACAAAAGTTGATCAAGATGTTTAAGATTCCGAAGGCCAAAGATGGACATCCAACCGCTCCAGGACAGGGTAAGACATACATGATTCATTATAGTATTTTATACATTACTGGACAATGATTGGGCAAAAGTTGGATAGTTAAACTACTAGAAAGTATTTTATACTTTCATGCCATTAAGATTCCTGATACCAGCTGTATAATACATTTTTTCGTCCACCTTATCTGACAGTGAAAATCAAAAAGAAGTCTCGGGTTCCTGGAGTTATGATTACTCAGTATGTGGAAAGTCTTCCTGAAGGCATGTCCACTCCAGATTTTACTCGCAAACCTATTGCACTCACCATTCAAGAAGGTACTGTTCGGTGTTTTTAAATACCTTTGATAATGTAAAGCTTTTACAGACAGTAATACAGTTTTACTTTTTTTTTTTTCTGCCAGGTAAAGTTGCTGTTTTCAAAGCGATAGTTACTGGTAACCCAACACCCGCTGTGACCTGGGTAAGAACCAACGGGGAAATCGATGGGGAGAGGTACAAAATAGTGTTTGATGCAATCTCTGGCGAACACCAACTGCAGGTAAAAATTTCTAACAGTACAAATACTGTGTAGCAGCTGTCGCTTTTTAGAATTTTTCTAAACATTTCTGTTAATAGATGCCTGATGTATCTGTGGATCAAGCTGATGTCTACAAGTGTTTTGCCAGAAATGAATATGGAAAAGCAGTTGTTACGGTCACTCTGAACATTATTGAAGGTGTGGAATATTTCACTCGAAACTTAGAAGGAATATGTTACACCTACATTCTAACTGTGCTTTTATTCTCTGGATTTAGTGGGTTTTAAAAAGAGCAAAGCCATGCAACAATCAAGAACAGGTAAAAAAGTCTTCATCCCTTAAAGAATAACTTGTGGGATTTTGTTAAATGCTTAACTCTACTGTTGGTTGTGTTGCAGCTGTCCGGGAAATACCAGAAGATTTCAAAAAGACTTTGAGAAGCACGTAAGTAGATTTCTAGATATGTAAAGATTTTTTAGGTTTGCATGATTGCTCAGACTGCAATTAAATATTTGTTTTAAATGCCAATACAATTTTCTCATTTTAGGGCTGACATTGAACCAAGAGAAGAAAAAAAGCTAGAAATTGATGACAAATTCTGGGAATTGCTGCTGAGTGCAGACAAAAAAGATTACGAGAGCATATGTGCGCAATATGGTATCACCGACTTCCGATGGATGCTCAAGAAACTGAGTGAGAAGAAGCAGGAGAGAGAGCAGGAGCAGCAAAAGGTTTGTTTCAGCCTCACTTGACTGACTCAAGCCCATTAAGCGGCAGACATTTAGTAATAAAGAGAACGCTGCCCTGACATTTGTCAGTGATTTGATTAAATGTCCCATAAATGTCCCTCAGGGCTGCACTGATCAATGTTTTAATTAACAGCAAATTACTTAAACTAACTTTGATACGTTGGCTTGCGGTTCTAACAGTGTAAATGAAAATAATGTCAGTTTTGGAAGAAAAAAGTATGAAAGTGCAAAACGATTCCTATAGTTTTTAAGACTAAATGCTAATGTGTGATTGTATAACTCATTTTGGCTGTTCTACATAAACTCACTTTTTTTCTACACTCTGAACCTGTGCTCTTTTATTTTGAAATATAGGTTGTTGAAAAACTCTGCAACCTAAAACCAATTGAACTGAAACCCACTGGGAGTGCAGAGTTTGAGTTTGAGATGTCACTCAAAGACCCCAACAGCAAAATATTCCTATTCAAGGTAAGACATTTCACTTAATGCCTGAGCTATCGAGGCAATCATTTTGAGTGCTTTAAAAATATGGTTAAAAAAATGAACTATGGACCAACAGGACCTTGACTTTTAGTTCTCTGAAACTAAAATCTACAGCTTCATTCTAAATCCAAGAGACAAATGACAAGTAGAAAAAAGACAGTTGCAGAGGTTGCCATACATTGGAAAGACCTGATAAGATCATTATTCCATGATATTAAATAATTAGGTCACAATGTTTTAGGATGCTCAAATAGTGACCTGATGTGTTCGCCAACTATCTATCCATAGCGTGTCCAAGGAGTCAAAATGGCGGTCATATTTGTGGAATCCCAGTAGATCAAATGTCAAAATATTGTAGTTTTAATTTGTTTGAGTCATATAATAGCACCTAAAATCATGTAAGATTATTGTTGTTACAACTTTACTGTCTGTCTGTGTGTGAACAGGATGGAGTCATGATTCCCTTTGATGCTGATGCAGAGGTAAAGCATGGACTGAAGCGCGTGGGAAACAAGTTTGTGTTCAGCATAGATGGCGTAAACCCAGAGGATGCTGGATTATATCAAGTGGAAGTTGATGGAGTTAAAATTTTTTCCACCGATCTAAAAAGTGAGATGATGCATCTACTTTAGGATTACACATTCGATCAAATGGGTCTTGTCTCATAGGACAAAGGAATAATTACGTTACTCTACCTCTTCTTTTTCCATAGTTCCTGTCGCAGACTTCTTGGTGAAAATTCAGGATGTGAAAGCAGAGGAAAGAGAAGATGCTGTGTTTCAGTGCGTCATCTCCCACCCAATGCAAAAGATCACTTGGATGGGGAAGAACCTTGCAGTAGAACAAGGTGAAAAATATGACATTACTGTATCAGAGGACAAGCTGATTCATACTCTGGTGGTCAAGGACTGTCTGCCACTGGACAAAGGCATCTATACGGCTGTGATTGGTCTGAAATCTTGCAGTGCCTGGCTAATAGTTGAAGGTAAAGTTTAAAACATTACCTATTTTTTTAGATCTTTGATCAGCCTTAAAATACTATTTTCTTCTCTATATTTGTCCTAATAAATATAGACAACGAATTACACCTGAGTTTGATCATTTTTGTGTCAAAAGCTTCTCTGAGGCGTGAACCTTTTTACTGACTCTTTTTAGCTGACAAGAACCGAGGAGCCGGTGGGAAAAAGGCAGCTCGTAAAACGACTAAAGCTGGTGGAGGAGGAGACGATCTTCTAAAGATCGCACAGGAGCAACAGGTTAAGTTACAGAAAGAGAGAGAAGAGATTATTGCCAAGGTAAAGGAGGAGGCAGCATCAAAGTCTGCCGAAGAGCCAGAGAGCAAAGATCAGACACCTAAAGTAGAAGTGAAGAAAGAGCCGAAGGTAGAACTGCCCGCTAAAGGAGATGACGATGTAGGGGAGAAGCCACAGGAACCTGCATCAACAGAGAACAAAGCTGAGGAGGAAGAACCCGTCCAAGAGACGAAAAAGAGAGTGAGAACAGGCCCACTTGTTCCCGATACCGTGACTGGTGAGTTGTGTCAAAACTGGATATTTTAACCCAAACTTAGAGTTTTCTTATGTTCATCTAGAATTGTTAATGTGATCATACCATTTCTAGACCCAGGAGTTTACTTCACCAGTGGTCTCTCTGATGTGACTGCTATTATTGGAACTGAAGCAGAACTGGTCTGCAGGCTCAGCAGTGAAGACTGTGATGCAGTTTGGTACAAAGATGGGAAAGAGGTAAGCTTTGTTAAGAAACAAACTTAAATTAATTGGGAAAATCTTCGCAATGTTCATATTTGAATGTTTGAATTTCAGATAGCAGAAACAGAGGATATAAGCATAGTTAAAGATGGAACTTACCGTAAGTTAGTAATTAAAAACTGCAAGGAAGAGGATGCTGGGAAGTACAGATGTGAAGCTGATGGGCGTAAAACTGAAGCCATGTTTATCGCTGAAGGTAATTCAGGAAAAATGGTGAAACCGACGTGGAAAACAGATCACATCCCATCATATCTCTTGACTGTTAAAACAAACTGCTTTCATTTTGTTCTTTTTAACAGATCCCCCGAGATTTAACAGTGATGATCTTGCTGAGTTCATGAAACCAATTACAATCAAAACTGGTAAAGATGCAGCTTTCAAGCTCACGTTTGTCGGAAGTGAACCAATGAAAATTCAGTGGTACCACGATGGTGAAGAGTTGGTAGAGGACACTAATGTCAAGATTGAGAAGTCTTCTTCACACAGCCGCCTGCATCTAACCAAATGCCAAAGGAAGGCCAGTGGAGAAATTAAGATTAAAGTGAAAAATCAATGGGGAACAAATGAGGCCATCACCCAACTGACTGTGCTAGGTACAATTTCTCAGTTAGATTCCACACACCAATTGTTGATCCATAACCCATGCAACTATCTAACATATTCAATGTAATGTATACTTTGGACAATACATTTAATGTACAGATAAACCAACACCACCATTGGGTCCTGTGGAAATCATTGAAAGCTCATCGTCTTGCATTGAGTTTAAGTGGAGGCCCCCCAAAGATAACGGTGGCTTACCTATTACCAATTACATCCTGGAGCGGCAGCAAGTTGGTCGCAACAGCTGGAAAAAGCTGGGAAAGATCGGCCCAGAGGCTAAGTACAAAGACACTGATGTGGATCACGGCAGGAAATACTGCTACCACATCAGGGCTGAAACTGATCATGGGATCAGCGAAATGATGGAGACGGATGACATCCAAGCAGGGACAAAAGGTGAGGCCTCTTAGAAACAAAAAACAGTCATTACTGATCAGTTAAAACATGTTTACTATTATCATTATTTTTTTCCAGCATATCCTGGACCTCCATCTATACCCAAAATTGTGAGTGCTTTTAAAGACTGCATTAACCTTGCTTGGACTCCTCCTGCTAACACTGGTGGTACAAATATTTTGGGCTACAACGTGGAGAAACGCAAAAATGGCAGTAATTTGTGGAACATGGTCAATCCACCAGACCAGCTGATTAAAGGTCAGGACTGTCTTACAATTCTGAATTTATACCTTTATTTTGTTTTTGTTAAAATCTAAAACTAAATCATCCAATGAAGGTGGGTGTGTGTTACATTTTTCTTTTAACGAAGTTTTGAATAAAAATGTGTATGCCAACAGAGAAACACTGTGCTGTGAAAGATGTGGTAGAAGGAGTTGAATATGAGTTCAGAGTATCAGCTGTCAACACATCTGGGGCTGGAGAGCCAAGTGGACCTTCAGAATTTGTGATTGCAAGAGATCCAAAGAGTAAGTAACTAGTTAGTAAAGAACTGTAATCATAGATAGTATCATGTCAAATTGTTTATTTTAATTAATACAAAGATTCACAACCAAACATTAGTTTTTTTTTTTTTTTTTTTTTTTTTTTTTTTTTTTTTACTGCATTGCAGCTCTGTGAAAAAGGGTTGCAGACCAAAACAAAAATGTTTATCAATTCAGCATGAGATGCAGATATAAAAATATGAACATTTAATTGCTAAATTGGTTTTGGTTACAGAACCTCCTGGGAAAGTAATTGACCTGAAAGTAACAGACTCCACATATACGACCTTAACACTGGGCTGGAGCGCACCCACAGAAGAGGAAGGCGTCCAAGATGAGGCCAAAGGATACTTTGTGGAACTTAGACCAGCAGAAGACACAGAGTGGAGTCGTTGTAACTCTAGTCCCGTCAGTCTGACCTTTTTCACAATTGTGGGGCTGAAGTCTATGGCCATGTACTGGGTAAGAGTAGTCGCCACTAATGAGGGTGGAGATGGTGAACCACAAGATTTAGACAATTACATAATTGCAATGCCTCCTCCAGGTGAGACATTTGAAGATCTTTTTACAATCTGAAATTGTGAAAATTAATGGCTAAAAGACTCTCCTTGTCACCACAGTGAGACCTCAAATCACTGACAGAAAAACAAAGAACTTCATGGTGGTGAAAGCTGGAAACTCTGCTCGAATCAACCTCAACTTTAAGGTTATATTTATCCTATTTTTTTCAGCACTAACTTAGATGCATTAGCACGCCTTTACACAAGGTTTTCTCAACCCTTTAACAAACCTTTGGTTTTAAAGGGTTACGATGTTTGAATGCTCCCTGAACTAACAACTGAATTAAGAAAAGGTTATGGTATTTATTTTGTAAAACACATTTTAGTAGTGCAAAGGCTTTGGAAAAATACATGTAAATGTAATGTTAACAAGGCACACAGACATTCACAAAGTGCAAGTGCAACAGTAAGTGTTCTATTTCAAATAAAAAGAGAATATAACATCATAGCGTCACATTGAATAGTATTTAGACATTTGTGTCTTGCACAGTAACTAAAAGCACCATCACCATGTTTGGTTCTGACTCTCGCTTCTAACAACTCTTGGTCCCTGTAGATCTTTGCATAAAATGCTAAAATATACCTCAATATGTGATTTCTTTTCTACTGCTTGGAAAAATAAGACGCCTAACCTTTAACCTGTTTTTGGCCCCTCCTTATAACAGGCCTCTCCAATACCAACAATCACATGGCTCAAAGATGGCTTGCCTATTGCAAAACATGTGACAGTGAGCAATACAGAAACATCATCCCAGCTAATGATCCCCTCATCGGAGCGCCACGACACCGGGATCTACACGGTCATTATCAAGAACATTGTTGGTCAAGAGACTTCCAGTATTGAGATCAGAGTCACAGGTACAGTCTGAAACAAACAGTTAAAAAGTAGCTATTAAAAGTGTGTTGACCACAATAAAGTATTAGATGGTCAAAGTTTGGAATTTTGTTTCAATTCAAGAAGCTAAACTCAAAATTGTATCATCATAGTGATAGAACTAACAATGTTTTGCTTCTCCAAAGATGACCCAAAACCTCCTGGTCCAGTTGAGCTTGAGGAGAATGTTTCAGGAACAGTGACCATTTCATGGACTCCCTCTCCAGATGAAAAGAAAGATGACAGACTGCACTACATGGTCACCAAGCACGATTCTGTCAAGCGCACTTGGCAAACTGTGGCGGATCATCTCTTCAACAATAGGTTCACTGTCATCAACATCATGCCGGGCAGACAGTATAAGTTCAGAGTTTATGCTGTTAATGACATGGGCCGCTCTGACGCATCTGACTCAGCAGTCTGGGAAATAAGCAAGACGAAAGGCAAGTGTCAAGAAGAATCCTTTGAATGATACAAAGAATAGAATTAACAGGGACAGTCACTGGTTAAATATATGAAACCTAAAATCCAGATTAAAGAATGCATTGATAAGTGACTAAATAAAACAGCTTCCAGTTCAGATCAATTATTAATTGGTTTAAGTTAGTCAATTACATTAAGTAAATACAATCACAACACAGTTCAATTCAATGCTTTTGTGTGTCTACATACTGGGTTCAATACATACAGGAAGCATGAGCATGATCTGCTGTGTTTCAACACTATAAGGTGCTCAATTCTATAGTGGTTAGTGCTCTCACTTCACAGCGAGAAGGCCCAGCTAGGTCCCTTCTGTGTGGAGTTCACCTTATGGCACTCTTGTGGTGTCCAAA
>NC_050516.1:19931461-20058147 GCF_002922805.2 Oryzias melastigma
GATTTTACGAAAGTAAAAATTGAATAAATATTAAACATTAACAATAAAAATAGACATTTCACTGCATTTATTTATGACTCCACTGTGTTCTGATGGTGAAAATGCGAATGGTTTATTCAAATATTGCTTTAAACATGTTTTTTTGTTCAAAATTGCTCAACCTCAATGCATTGTGGTCTATATCTGCTAATCTAGTGAGCATCAATGTACGCAAAGACTTCTGGGAAATTTCAAGTGCACTTGATTTGGAATTAGTAGATTCAGACAGCACTACAAAATGGCAAACACACTATTTAGTGATTAGGGGGGAATTCGGACACAACCTCAGTCTTCTTCATGCAAGTTCCAATACATGCTTCTTAGATTAATTGTTGATTCTGAATTGTCTATTTGGTTCAAAAGTGAGTGTGTGTAGATGTACTGGCATTTAGTTATTTAACGTGCACCCCACCTTCACCTCTGTGCCCCTTAACAGGAATAAACAGGAACAGAAAACTGATGAATGAACCTTGCTTTAGTCATTAGATTTTTTTTTTATCAATAGTCCTCTAATTGCTATCTGAGAACTCTTGATGATATATATACTTTAGTTTATAACTCCATTTACCCATAAGGACTGGAGATGCTACCCGTGACACCTAAATAACACTCTTCGACCTTCTGAAACTCTTTGACCATTTATGCAATTTATGTAAATCTTTTGATTTAGACACATAGAAAGCGACCTTGCATATTGGCTTTGAGCCGAAATCCAACACTTGTAATGTGTCATATAATAGTGTAAAGCAAATTTTCTCCTCTTCAGACTATGCTGAAATTACGTTAATTGCATCAATGGTTGAAAAGTTATGGTTGTTGAAAGGATCTCCACACTGGAGCAAAAGCTCCGGTATTAAAGAGTTAAACTAATCTAGTTCGAAAGCAGTAATTTACAAGAAGTTCTGGAGGTCTGAGTCTAAATGTTTCCTTTTAAGAAAGAGAACAAAAACTACCAAGATGTCATTATGTCTAACACTCTTGTTCCTTTCTTCTATTCAGCAAAATTTTCGTTGACACCTCCAGAATCCAAGAGCTGCAACTTTGAGGCACCTCCTTCTTTCTCTGTTCCATTAAAAATGCACAAAAGTCCTGAGCGCTATGAGTGCCACATGAGCTGTGCTGTGACGGGAAACCCCAGACCCCATGTTACCTGGTATAAAGATAACATCAGCCTCAACACCGACAGCAACTATTATATCACCAACACCTGTGGAGTTTGCTCCATGATGATACTCACAGTTGGACCGAGAGACAGTGGCGTCTACACTGTAGTCGCAGAAAATTGTCTGGGAAGAGTGGAATGTGCAACAAAACTTGTCATTCAAGGTAAAAAAAAAAGGAAGAAAAATACAAACATAGCCTACATAGCTTTGTTTGTGTGTATTAGTATTTCACTGAAAGTGGGCATTAACATTCACTTTTTCCTCTTCTTTCACCAGGTTAGCATAACTCCAAGACCCAGAACTCTCATTTCGATAAATGGAGTGTCACAGAAAACCAGCTGTTGTACTTTTGTGTGTGCAGTTTATTTGAGCAAAGTGTGATGACAACTACCAGAAAAAGTAATAAAGTCAACACGGAGATCTATAGTCATATAAATAATAAAGAGGGCATATCATAGTTTAAGAAGTACTACTTTTTTATAAATACACTGAGGTGACGTTTACCTTTATAGGTAATGTAAAGGAGATAGTGTATATTTATGTACATTTCTCTGAGTGTCTATGTGTGAACACACATGTGTTTGTCCATCCTAAAATGCTCTACTGTGTAACAACAGCTGCAGTATATTGCCAGGGCTGAAAGCCCCACAGCTTTGCTATGAGCTCCACAACAAGTGGACCTCTAAGCAACAAGCCAGAACAACAGGAAGAAGAAAAGGTCACATCAAAATCCCCCACAGTCCCAGCACTGGATATGTAATGTCTCCATATTTGTGTTCTGACCATGATAACTGGAAATGGACCAGCACATTTCCAAGAACTTTTAATAAATCAGCCGGGTTGTGACAATCTTATGTCTGTTTTATCTTAATTTATTTGATAAGCTTCTTTCAAACTCAAGGTGTTGTACATAGCATAATAAAAAAAAAAAAATGAAAAAAAAAAAAAAAACGAGACACAACTGAAGCATCCATCTCCAACAGCAAATACAAAAATAACTTGATCAGCCATCTCAGAAACCGAGAGGAGAATAACATTAACGTCAAATTCTCAGTTTCAACCTTTATCCTAGAGATACCATGCCATACAACCTACAAATAGACCATCACAAATAAACTATCTTTCTAAACTTGAAGAGCTTCAGAATTGCAAAACGATGAAGCTAGTGTTTATTTTTTATTTATATTTTTATTTTGAGAAGCAGATTACCAGACTACCAGGTATTAGAATTGTATACAGCCTAGAGGGCATGTCAATGTTTAAGTTTACAAGAAAGCATATTTCAAAAATGTATTTAACTACTATCTAAGAACTTTTATCACTAATGTAAATAGTTAGCTTAAATAATAGGAGTGAAGGGTAAAGAAAAAATATCCTGTATCACATCAAACGTTTCGATATTCTATGGTTTGAAAAATGATCCCATTGTTATAAAGTGATAATGATTGGGATTGAGATGTCTGAGAACAGGCTCACTCACCGGACTTCATTATTGTGGACAAAGGAATTGACTGCTTGTGCAGAGACATCACAAGAGACTTACAGTTCATATTAATTGATATTGGTGAGAGATAATGAACAAAGACTGAAAAGAAAGGAGATTTTCTTTTAAATTGATTATGAATTACATGATTGGATCGTATTATTCATCTTTGCTTCTCAAGCATGAATATTTACACTTGCTTCATAGCCTCTTGTCTGTGTGATGAATTGTGTGGGTGTGTGTATTAAGCTGATGAAGCTGTGCAAAAGGGCAAAAAGTCAACAAGGAAAACAAAAAAGGGCAGGTGGAATCAGGATGGATTTGCATGAAATTGCCCAAGAGCAACAAGCAAAATTTGAAAAGTTGAGAGAATAATGGAAAGAACTGATTAAAGATGCTTAAAAAACTGCTGCAACCCCACCTGAATCCCTTCCAGCTACTCCACATTGGCAAGGCTCCAATTCTGGCTGAACTTTAAGCAACAAAAGCTCCTAAATTAGAAAAGCTATGAGTGCTTGTTCAGCATGATGTCATATGGAGGAGGAAGACATTGCTCTAACATTTTTTAATCAATGCACTTAAAGTAAAAATGGGAAAAGAGAACCCCCTTTTTTAACAGTTTCATGTCACACTGAATCTCACAAACTGTTTTTCTTTGATGGAAAAAGTAATTGAACCAGAAAGAAAGGTTAGAAACTCAACTGATGTGGCATTGATCTAAGAACTCACTCAAGGTGAACTTGGCCGTGGCTAAAAACAACTGGAGGACTGGTTGGAATGGACTAGTAGAAGAAGTGAAAATGAGCTTGACTCAAAACAGCTGGAGAAGTTGTCGTAAGAGCACCAGATACATTTTTATTCACAATAGTTTCTTTGTAGTAAAAAAAGAAATGGTTATGGTCTTAACTTATTCTTATTGACTAGTTTTGAAAAAAAAAACACAACATAATAGAGACATAAATGTGGTAGTTTACTATTCAACATCAAAGGATATTAGACTCCTATGGAAAAAGAATCATTGGGTGTAATAGAGAATTACTACAGTGATAAAAATGTATAAAGCTATGACTTGACTTGTGCTTTGTCGTCTAAAGATTTACTTACGTTTAGAAAAGACAGGTTTTCTAAGTCCTTCAAGCCTTTGATAATCAAAGTGGGCCAACATTTCAAGATGGCCTTTCCACCTCTGCAGTCTCTGTCTGTCAGTCGGTTTAAGGACAGCTTTGAGCTCAGAGATGGAGTAGGAGTTAAGATCTCAAGGGGGCCCAATCACAGCAGACTGCTGCTCAAAGATTGCCTGTGGATGGACACAGGGGAAATAAATATCCAACTGAAAAATCCATTTGCTGCTGCAGAGGCCAGGTCTCTGCTTATTGTTCTTGCTATGAAAACAGAAATCTAATGAGAGAAATGAGAAATCCAGAAGTACGGAGCTATAAGAACATTTACGTGTCAGTGTTTCTTCAACATATCAGAAACTCCACCTGAGGGAAAGATGAAGATTTCTGAATCCACTTAATCACTAACTGGGATCAAATGAAACTGTCTAAAGATGACAGCATTTTTCCTGTAGCCTATAACATTATGAACAGGCAGCAATCAGGACAGAGTCAGAATGTGAGACTAGAGGACGTTTCAGCCAGCAAACCAGTGAGCGTGACTCATGGAAAGAAACACAACTACCATCTGTGCAGAAACACCTGTCAGGGAAAAGCAACTCCCTGGAGACCTCTGATATCATGATAGCCGGCACATTGAGAGAGAAAGTAGAAAAAAAACAATCTTGTTTAGCATTCCTTTGCAAATCTCATGTTAATCTCTCACAGGATGTAATAACTAAGACAGAAACCTCTAGATACATCTTCACTCTTTTGGATTTCTCATCACCGCAGATTGGATTTTTTATTTTCTTACACTACTTCTAGCTTATGGTGTTAAATAAAGTAAATTATTTGCTAAAATAAATATAACCGACTATATTTATATTTAATGAGTTATTTTTTTTATAATTTTTACCATCTATTTCGGATTGAACATACAGTGAAGCAAAATCCCAGAAGAAGTGTGTTTGTGTGTCAGAGGTCTTATAGCAATGAATGAATGTGAGATGGAGATCCCAGTCCTTCATCTGCAGTCAAGTTCAAAAACTACCGCTATGACTTCAGTAATTGAGTTTGAATTAAGTGACAATATTTAGAGCTGTTTTTACTATATATATATATATATATATATATATATATATATTAGGGAGTTTTGCCTTTCTGTTATACTTAAAAACTATTTTTGCAAAACGATGCTTCGTGGGGTTTTCCATGAGGTAAGAATCATAAAATCAGATTAATACACATAATTTCACTCTATTTTTTTCCTTAAAACTTAAAATACAGATTTAATTTTTTATATATTTTTTTAATCTTCACATTCAAACCTATCCGTTATCCCAGGTGAATTTCCTATTGTAATAAATAAATGAATAAAACACAGCATCACGCATTCACCTAAAAAATCCCTATCTTGAGGCTGGTATCATGCGCCTCGTATAATATATCTAAAAGATGATGAACCAGTATCCCCCCTGGGTTAAAGTAATCCAAACAGAGACAATTCTCTACACTTCATTCTGCCTTCAGAGGACTAAGCCATGATTCAGAAATCTACACAATTTAAGCCGTCTTAGCTGTGGGTGATGTGACCTTATTTAATTTTGAGCTTAAAATTACAGGTATGTAAGTATTTTATTTACAAAAGTCACAGCAGTGCTTCAAACCTGTCGTTTTTTAAATTAACTGTTTTTGTGACCCTGGGCGGCGAAGCGAGCTGGCCCACTGAGTCCCCCCTTAACCCAATGTGGGCAAACACAGGTGGGGCCACCACGAAACTGCTGACAATCCTAATTGGGGCCCATATTTCCTGCCCATTTTTAAACCATGGGGCCTGCTTGGACTTGCTAGCTATGTTCTAGTGGTATTTTTCTGATGTTGGAGCAAACAAGAAAATTAGGTTTAAAATTGCATTTCTGAACATTTTTCTTTTCAAGTCATTGTGAATCAAGAGCAAGCAAAAAAAGAAATGAGCTTGAAATAGAGCTTCTTTGTGATGGGGGGGCACAAGCCCCCTGCTCCACTGCATTTTGATGCTACTCATGTAGGCAACTAAACCCATGTACATCTTATTTTTCCTCGTCTGAGCTGGAATTTGACTGTAAACTGTAGGACGTGAGGGACTGTAAGCTAACAGGAGAGAGTGTAAACAGATGGGTGATGGGAAGTGGGGGTGGGCTAGCTCTGTGCCAACAGTCCCACACACAACAACTTGGAGGCGAATTTCCAATGAACTCCAGCAGCTCTGCAGAAATTATGCCCTGGAAAACAACAGTTTTAGTTTACTTTTTTGCTTTACTTTACTTTACTTTTTAAAATTTTTGGCTTAAACTGCATAATCTTATTTAAGAGACCATCAGGAATACTTTGAAACTTTATGGAAGTGATGGGTCACCTTCACCGATGCTGTTTTAGGTCTACGATGCTTTCTGCAAATGCATCTCCTCATGGTAAGTGGTAAAATAGTTACTTAAATAGTAAGATAGATAATTTGCTGCAGTTTTTTTTTTTTTTTTTAGCAGTTTTTGCATTCTAAGAGTCATCTCATTGATTTAGTTTAGTGGGACTCAACTTCCTGCCTCGTTTCTTGAAAACAGTTTTAAAGTGTGCAGCTAAGAATAAATCAAAGTCTCGTTTTTTTTTTCTTTTCTTTTTAATAAGCAGAGTACCTAGATGCAGTCTGTCCCCTACCCACTCAGCCCTGAAGAGCAAGCATATATCATCTGACAGAAACGCTTACCTCACTTCCCCTCACAGGGCAAAAATGACATTTGTGCTAATCTTCACACGTTATCAGGTTTTACTCGCAGTTGCGCCGGTCTCTTAAAGAATTCTGGGTGACTTTTCAAATAGCCAGATAAGTCACGCGTATTTAACCTCTGACTGTGGAAGCCAAAAAACGTATCCCGCTCTGTGTTCATCCCATCACGGCCACACAAGCTACAAACATTTTTATAATGTGGCAGCCGGTGCAGTGTGGCGCTTTAGATACCACAGGCACGCTGTGAGAATTTGTTAACGTCGAGTACAGAAGATAATTGGAAGAGCTGATGCACTAACATCAATCTGGGATTGTTTTACTATATAAAATGTCTCATGTGAATGTTTATTGACCAATAAAGCCAATACTTGAGTAGTCAAATTTCAAAAATATCTCATGAAGTTGGCAATCAAAGGCCTTTGCGTTTACAGTTTGCCTGTTACCTGTGAAATTGTATCACTTATGTCCTTCAGATCAATAAATCATGGAGTTCAAGCTGTGGTGTTCCTCTCTTGTATGATATCATTTGTCCATCACGGCATTATTCCCGACACCCGACGGTAATCAAACCAGATTAAATGAACGGTCATAATGTATTTCTGGTGCCATCAGAAAAGCGATCGCTTTCATAGCGATGCGTAAGAACCTCCACCCTTTGCCGCGATGTAATATGGGTTTTCACCAACCGCCCATGTAAGGGTTTCTGTGCATTCCAAGCGTTTTATCACGGAACAAAAAGGAGTGTCACATTTGACGTTTTGCATAGTGAGAAGAGTGGGAGCTAACAGAGAATTATCTGTGCAAAGGAGGCAAGAAGTGAGTACGAACTTTATTTAGTGATCTACTGTATGAATATCCAGAGAACTAATCACGGAAAGCTAGCACTTATTTTATTCTATTTTTTTTTAAATTAAACATTTGAGGACATTAAAAACCTGTAAGAAAGCTGGATTTAGATTTTTTTAAAATGTATTTATGGAGACCACTATTTTATGTATGATTTGTATGCATTTGCTATGGACTTTGAGAAAAAAAATGAGCAAAAATATTTAATACATAATCATAAATCCTTTATTAATTCTCTAACCAACCCCGCTATAATTCACGACATTGACAATTATGCAAAGACTTTATATTTTCTTTGAAAAAGATACCAAACAATCTATACCCACTTAGAAATAGTCATTGTTTGGACCATTGGGTGGCTGTAGCTCTCAAAGCTACTTTAATTCCTTGCCATGGTAGTTTCTATATTGCTCTGTCCTTGGGACATTGTTTTGAGTCATAGTGTAGATAAATGCTTTGGATAGATTGGATTAAACAGCTCAACCGTGCCACATCACAAGAAACGTGACCTTCACAAGTGTCTCTGTGAGACTAACAAAGGACTGAGCAGGAATCTTAGATCAGTTCGCACACAGAAGTAGATGACACATGAAAGGCCTCTTTTTGCTGGGTTGTAGATGTTGAAGGACAGGCGTGCTCTTTCAATCCGACCCATCCTGATGCCTCAAAACGTAAAATAGCCTCTTGAAAAGTCAATCTTTAGATACAAATTATATGTATGTCTTAAACCTTTATGTGTATTAGTTTATTACTAGACATTCTAAACAAAAATGTCACTGACATCCACTGGCACTTCAGAGTTACTTAGTTTCTGACAGATAAGCTATTATTCAAATTATTTTATATATATATGTATATATTATAGGATTTCTAGTAAACCCGATTTGCCAAGACCTTGCAAAGTTAATTAAAAAAAAAAAAAAACGTTTTTGTGCCAACAAGTTACTTTCCAATACTTCCTGTTTTTCTAGATTAAAATGTAGTTAAAGTATTTCTGCTGTGTCTCAACATATGTACCCTTAAAACGTTTATGCTTAAAACATTTAGCTCTCTTCTATGTTTGGATTTTGAGCTGTTATACGGCTGGTACAGGCAGCCAGTTGACTCCAGAGGCACTTAGAATGAGTGAGCCACTAGGTGGGATTTCACATTCCTCATTTACAATGTCTTAGACTGTCTCCAACTGCCTTCCCGTGTCATACAGCCAGTCAAGTCATCCCCAGTTTGACAGACTGATGTCATATGGCAACGACACTCGAGAAGCTTGACGGCAGCATTTCTTGACCTTCCCTGGTCCATGGGCCTGTATTTTGGTCTTTCTGGTTCACATAATGTGGAATTAAGACATGTGACCTTGACCCTATGAAGGGTCTGAATGAAATTCATTAGAGTTACTGTAAAACATGTCAGATAGTAATTCAATAATAAATTCAGTTGCTTGAAAAATAGAAAAAAAAACATTTTTGAACAAGAAAGCTGCAATTGATTAGTACCTGCAAATGGAATGGGGTCATCATAACCACGTTCTTATTAACCGGATAATTATGTAAAGGAAATGGTTAGGTCGAGCCAGGATGGGATTATACACATTCACTGCATCCCTCTCCCTTTCAAGCAATCTATAATTTGATGCCTGGTTATCCTATGTCTGACATCCTCTGTCGATTGTATTGCACATCCATTATGCTTGTTTTTGATTGCTTCAAATAAACAATTTCAACTCAAATTAAATCCAAATTTTGAAAAAAAGAAGGGATTTCTTAATTGACACAAAAATAGCCAACCTCACAAAAAAATCAATGCAAAGTTGAAACGCATTCATGTTCATAAATTCTGTCTTTAAGACCTGTAATAACACTTTTTGCTGTTTTTTGTTTCTGCCCAGCCTCATGAGAAGTATTCACTGACATAACAAACAACACTTAAAAACCAACAATGAGTTCAAAAACAGCCAACGAAGATCCAAAAGGCTCAGGTAAGTCCAGCTGTGAGCGTCTCCTGCTGGTAAATCCATTTTTAAGAACATTTTTCTTGAGTAAGAGGTTATACAACGTCATCAAAACATAATGTATTTGAATAAATAATAATAATAAAATAATATGGCTGTATTTTGAACAAAGCAAGACTTGAATATTTTAATATTTTTGGGGGGAAATTAGATTTTTGTAAAATTGCAAATTCACAAAGCAAAAAGGCTTCAATTACTCATTGAAAGCCAAGAGCTGTGTTTACATACATATTATGCATTATATTAAACAAATTAAAGATGCATCGGTTAATATATTGTTATTAACTTAATGTTAATAATTACGTTTTTTAAACTATTCAGAATTAATTGTTCCTATTGATGTACTTTTCTGTGTATTGCTGCTATACCTTTGAATAGATAATCATAGATCATGAGCATTAAACATAGACTGTTTATTATACATTTTGTAATGCAATTTTGGAATATTTCTTTAAAAATACTTTTTTTTATTAAGGCATTTGAATTGATTTGAGGATTTACTAGTCAAAAAGGATCAGAAACATGTTAAGGAAAAAAATGTTTTAGCCAAACCGTAACACATGCTCAGCTTGATTGAAAACCGACTAGCATTTGTTTTCATGCAGTTTTGCTTTTGTGCGCTTTTATTCATTTAATTTGTTAGTAGTTGAATAAAAAACTAAATAAATGATTAAAATACAACATGAACATCATCCACTCTGAGTTCAGGAAAAAGCCTTTTCATTAAAAGTTTAGAAAAAAATAGTTTTTTTTTTACATTTTTAAATGGATTGTGGGAAGGTAATATAGAGTAGGAATACTTAACAAAACAGATAGACTTTTGACTTGTGTTACAAAATTACAAATAAACCCTGCATAAATAGTATTCCAATTTAAATATTGCTGACTTAAGTAATAATACCCTTATTTACATGTTATAATGCTTAAGAAGAGTATCCCTATAAGTGGAAGCTGGTTTAAAGATATCAGTCTGTGACTCCAAAGGCTTTATTGTGACAAAGATACCTGACAGAAGATGTTTGTTGCAGCTGAAAATACAGCCGTGCTTCCAGGAGTGTTTTGCTAAGCAAAGAGAAGCAACAGCCTGCTTGACTTGAATTATTTGTAAATCAGTGCTTTAGGGACAGGGAATCCTGTCTGCATTCAGATGATTTAAGAACTTAAACTAACCCCTTGAGAGATGACACATACCATGTGATGAATATTCAAAACATGCCCCCGAGCCACAGTGAGACTGTCAAAAAACAATTATGCCGAATAGATAATCTCAAAGTGACTCAGAGGACTAAATGAAATAAGTTAGCCCTTGACATTACTAAAGCGAGGTGGGACAAAATATACAGTTTAGATTGATTTAAATTCTTAAAATGTGAGTTGGCGGATTTTAATTTATGTATTTATTTACCTGCCATAGAAATGCATTTGCATGTCATTTTATGCCTCTGCACTCGGCTTCGGTTGGATAAAAGATAAGTCTCAGTCAAAGCTGTTTGTGGTGAGGTTTAATTCTGCACCACAACAGTGCTGTATGACACTTTGTTTACTCGTTCAGGTTGTAGTGAGGTGATTAATAAAAAACAAAGCTCAGAAACAACTCTGCCTCATTATGAGTTACGATACTTGTAAAGAAAGAAGCTCATTTCAGGATGACAGATTACAGAAAACACAGAATGACAAATGTGTTTTGCTCATTTTCCTCTTTAAATAATTCTTATGGATGAGCAGAAAATTTATGTTTATGCATTTATTTAAACTCTGCAGATGAAAAGTTTAAAGTTGAAAAAATCTGTGACAAATTTTTCTTAACTTTTGGTTAAATGCACAGAAAACTTGACAATTTCTGTTTGATTGAAGAAACTTAAGGTTCTGTCACTCTGCAGAAGCTATCACCACAGACAAAACCAAAGGAAATAGTGCCCTCTTGTGGGATTCTGGTGGATAAAAGCAACTCTAGGAGGCCAAAATCCAAAACTACACCCTAAATCATGGGTCGAACAAGCTTTGAACACACTAAACCTAAAATGTAAAACTTTAAAAATGTAACTTTTTAACATAAAGATGAATAAAAACAGCCAGAAATATTATTCCAGATCAAATCAACTTAAACTCTTTCAATATTTTATTCTCCAAAAAAATAAATTTTGTCATAATTATACAAGTTAGAAATAAACTAAAAGTTAAAGGAAAAAATAACAATTATGTAAAACACTGTGTTCCAAAATTGAAACCCATAGGTCATGATGACTGGTCTCTCAGCCTCCATGATCGTAATGTTGCTTCCAAATGCTACCAGGGAGAGATAACATCGGGTTGTTAATAACAATAAAATAAAATGATCTGGCGGGTCGGGTCCGGCCCCGGGGCCCTGACTTTGACACGTGCTATAGAGTAAACACAAATGTTTTCATAAAGGTTAAGTTTTGAAAAAAATATTAGGTCAATTACTGTAATTCTAAAAAATAAATAAATAAATAAAAATACTATTTTATATGTTTCTAAAAACAAACACAATTATTAAAAGTTTTCTTTAAGGGGTATATTTTTTAGTTTGGAATTCCTTTCAAACCATTTATTTTTTTATGTTTGTTTGTTTGTTTCAGGAACCTGACACATTAAATGTAACGTGTAAATGTTATTTGATAAGTCAAAACTCAATAAAAACTTGAGGTGAAAAAAAAAAAAAAAAAAAGTTTTAACTCTTAAAATCTCCTCTTTCTCTCATTTTGACAGCGGCCATCAAGAAAAGGTCCAGAGTTCCCGGTGTCATGGTAACTCAGTTTGTAGAGCAACTCCCTCTAGGAAAGGCAACTCCTGACTTCACGCGGAAACCAATGGCTGTGACAACTCAGGAGGGTAGAGAAACACACTGATGAATAACTGACTGACTGACATGCACTGAATCATCATTCTGGTCTCTCTGCTTCAGGTAAGAAAGTGTTCTTCAAAGCTATGGTGAGTGGAGAGCCTAAACCAAAGGTCACGTGGAGCCGCAATAAAGGGGAGATGAACGATCCAGAGAAGTATAAAACCAGATATGATCAGAGAACCCAGGAACATATACTTGAGGTGAGGAACATAGGACAAAAAATATACCTGACGTGTGTTTTTTATAACTTTGTATCATCATGCTTCGTTAGATTATCAACATAACAATCGAGCAAGCTGATGCCTATAAGTGCTTTGCAACCAACGAGTATGGACAAGCTGTCTGCACCGCCACTTTGACTGTCATTGATGGTTAGTTTATCGACTAAATGTCATTATTAATACTATTTATTATTCAGTTTAACATATGTTCACTTATTTTTCTCATTTTCTCAGTAGGCAATAAAAAGAAATCTCAAGCAGGTATGAATCTCTTCTGAGAACTGAAATCTTGTAATAATAGTAGTTATTTTTGATATTCCAATCTCCTCGATCAAAAGTACTAGCAATGGTAGTTAAAGTGTTAAAATTTGTTTAATTTATTATCACAAATTGTTTCCCCCACAGAAAATGGGCAGCCAGTTCAGAATTTTAGATCAATGCTAAAGAAAACGTGAGAAAAAAAATCAGATAATACTCATAAATAAACAGAAATAAAATAGTGTTCCTCTGGTTAAAGGGTTTTCTCTTTTCAGTGAGGGTGTCAGGAAAAAAAAGCCCCCACCACCAAAGAAAGAGGGAGAAATCGATCCGAAACTCTGGGAACTTCTTCTCAGCGCATCAAAGAAGGACTACGAAAGAATCTGCCTGGACTTTGGAGTTACCGACTTCCGTTGGCTGCTGAAAAAGCTGAAACAGATGAAAACGGAGATGGAAGACGAGCAGTCAAAGGTAAAGCTTGATACATGGAAATACCTGTTAGAACATTTTAGAAAATGAGAGTTGGAACTTGTAAAACGTTTTCTTGAAAGACTGACAATTTTGGTGTGTGGGGGAAAGGAAACATAATGATGTGAGATGGAAACGTCTGATTTTGTATCTTTCCTCTCCTTTGTAAAAGTTGCTGGACGCCATTCTCAAGGCTGTTTCCGTTCAAATGCTTTTATGTTGTCATATTTGCAGATTGAGCATAAATAAACTTTTTCTTCCTGCTATAGTAAAGCTTCTTCTTTGTTGCATGCTCAGATTTTTGTCTTGGTGATTGGGGCTAAAGTTCCCTCTGGGATAAATAAAGTATTCTGATTGTAGGTTGTAGAGAAACTAGACAACGTCAAACAAATTCAAGTGAAACCAAGTGGGAGAGCCGAGTTCAGCTTTGACATGAAACTTGTGGACAACAACAGTTCAATTAACATATACAAGGTAGGAAATGTGATATTAGACTAAAACTGAGAAATGCAATTAAAAAAAATGAATTAACCTATCTTTGTTTGCCAAGGACGGGGCAGATCTTTCATACGATGATAATACAAACTCAAAGCACAGCCTGACAAAAACAGGAATAAACTATGTTTTTAGTATCAAAGATGCAGAGCCGGCAGACGCTGGTCTGTATCAGGTTGACGTTGAAGACACAAACGTTCTTACGACTGACTTTCAAGGTAAAACAAAAACTGTTTTTTATGTTAAATAGAGCATGGATTATAATGAATGGGATGACATCCTTCTCTCCTTCTCAGTGCCAGATGTGGAGTTTGTCGCCAGTATTAAGAGCACTGAAGTCAAAGAGAACGAAGACGCACTCTTTCAGTGCGTCTTGTCGGCGCCACTCAACAGAATCACCTGGTCGACAGACGACTCTTCACTGGAAGACGGGGAAAAATATCAGATCACTGTTTCAGAAGACAAACTAACGCACACCCTGAGAGTGAGGAACTGTCAGAAGGCGGATAAGGGAACGTACTCTGCCATTGTTGGCGTCACCAAAAGCAGTGCTGCTCTCACAGTGGGAGGTGGGCAGCGGTTTTGTTTTTCTTGAATATAATCACAGAACTTAGATTAAAAAAAAAAAATGATCAACATTTGTGAATAATTGTTCTATTGATTTCAGTCAATGGAAGCGGACATGACGACTCTAAGGACCAAAGCAACAAAATCACAGGAAAAACTGATGGGGATTCACAGCATTTGGACAAAGACAAAAACGCAGAGTCAGACGAAAATGCTTCAAGTACAGGAGATGGAAGTGGACTGGATGGAGGGGCAGGTGGTGAAGGGGCTTTAGATGATGGCAGTGGTGCTGGTTTGGGTGTGGGGACAAGTGAGGATCAACATGGTGGAGATGGGCAGGATAAGTGTAGTTCAGGCGACGGAGATGGAAAAGGCGCAGCAGCTGACACAACCAAAAAGAGGAGAGGACAGAGTGATCTTTCAGGCTCTGATGCAGTGAAAGGTAAAACTCTGTTCATGCAAAAATCCATATCATTAAAGAAATCTTTCGACAAGAGTGATTAAGGAGCTGACAAGTTTTATTCCGGTTTATTTTGTTGTTTTTAAAATGATAAATAGCAGTAATAAATCCACATCTGTTAAATAAACAAACAACAACAAAAAAATCATCATCGTCTTTAAAAGTATAGATAATATAGTGCCTAGTATTTGCATAAATATTCTGTAAGGTCCATTCTATCACTCTTATCATTCATTTGTGATTCAGGGATTAAAAAAAATCATTATCACACAGTTAAAAGTGGGTTTATTGATAAATTTTATTGGGATGTTAAAAAGAAAAAAAAAATATTAAACAGTCAGCTAAATATAGAGTTTTTTTTTTTTTTTTTTTATCAAAAAAAGCCCTAAAGAAAAGAAAATAAATCTGTTTATTAAAAGGTAGCTTTAATCAATTAATGATAAACATCTTGCAAAGCTCTAGATTGACCACTAGAGGGAGACATGCAATCTGTAACAGGGCAAGCTTCAGCAAAAGTCAATATTAGGGATGCAACAATTCACTGTCAGCTCAAACCTGGATTTTTGGGTCATGGTTTTGATTCGGTTTTGATATATGTTTTATGTTTTGCCAAACTCTATAAAAAATTAATAAAAATCATTATTTTTTTAATTTGGTACTAAGCAAGTAACAATAAAGAACAATAAAGATGTTTCAGTTACCATAATAAGCCTTGTGTAGTGTAATAAAAGCATAAATACTGTAATAAGTCCTTCTTAAATTTAGCACATTACATGTTTAACATTTTCAATTTAAGCACTGGTATGCAGTATGAATACAAGAATTCACTTTTCCCACAATTCAGTTCGGTTGTAAACTGAGAACTATCGTCTCCCCAGAAGATTTGCTTAAGATTCCTTGAGTTTGGCTATTCTCTGACTTCTCTTGCTCTAACAATATTAAATAACAGATGTTGTGCATGTTCTATTGCAGATCGAGGGGTTCAGTTTGTCAGTGGGCTGTCAGATACGGTTGCTAACGTTGACGAAAAAGTAGAGCTGTCCTGCAAATTGAGCAGTGATACTTCTGAAGGAAAGTGGTATAAGAATGGGAAGCTGGTATGTTCACTACTCGAGAATTATACGTTTATGTGATACACGTTTTTAGATACCAAACGGTATTTATATTAAGCTGTGAGATTTCTGAAATAACTGTATTTTCCTTTATCTGACAAGCTAACAGATGGGGATGGGGTAAGAATCATCAAAGATGGAGCCTGTCACAGATTGATCATTGACTGCTGTAAAAAAGATGATGCCGCCGTGTATCGCTTTGAAGCTGAAGGACGCAAATCTGAAGCAACACTTAATGTTCAAGGTTAGCGATAATTACTCAACAAAAAAAAAAATACAAAAATATATCTATATTCTTTTGCTAGAAACTTTTTGCTTTGGGTTTGCAGATCCACCAACTATTGATCTGGATGCTCTGGGAAAATTTAACCAGCCGGTCATTATCAAGGCCGGTGAAAATGCTGAATGGAAGCTGCCATTTTCAGGTGGAGCGCCGATGACCATCCAGTGGTACAAAGATGATGAGGAACTTTTGTCGGCAAGTAATGTAAAGATTGCAACATCAGACTCAGAAAGCCAACTACGTCTTACTAAGTGTCAGAGAAAAGACAGCGGACAGGTTAAAATAAAGATAAAGAATGAATTTGGAACTAAAGAAGCATTTTCACAACTTATTGTACTTGGTGAGTTGACAACGATAAACCTGTGTGTGCCCCATTCTGAAAATATGGTATAAATCAAAGACACTACAATCTCCTTTTTTTGAATGAGAACAGACAAGCCAACAGCCCCACAAGGCCCCGTGGACGTCATGGAAAGTGCTGTAACATCTGTCGAATTCAAATGGAAACCGCCAAAAGACAACGGCGGATGCCCAATCACTAATTACATCATAGAGCGGCAGCAGATTGGCCGCAACAAGTGGTCAAATCTGGGAGAGATCCCTGCAAACCCAAGTTTCAAAGATTCCGATGTGGATCCCGGACGGAGATACTGCTACCGGATCAGAGCAAAGAATGCCGAAGGTGTCAGTGATTATCTGCAGACAGAGGACATAGCTGCTGGTGTTTTACGTAAGTCTCAGGCTGCAGCCTGATTCTTCTGGATTAGTATTTTTATAGTAGTGCCAAACATTTTATATATCTCGAGTTTTTATTTGCAAACATGTGCACAAATGAAAAAAGTAAAAGATTTATTATGGGGTGCCGTTTGTAAATCAGAGATGTAAAATTTTTACATCAATGTTTTCAGATATTTAGCGTGTTTTAGAAGAAAAAAAACAGGTTTTGTTTTTTTCAAATGCATATTCTCAACCTGTAAATTCATATATTTATAAATGTTACATTTAGTAACTAAATATTTAGTTGGTTAACTAAATATTTAATTTTAAGCTAAATTTCTAGCCTACAAACTAAATATTTAACTTTTGCAACTAAATATTTAGTTTGCTCATTAAATATTTAAATCTAATCTAAATTTGTATTTTTTCAAACTAAATATATAAGTTTTGCAGCTAAATATTTAGATCAAAGCTAAATGTTTAATTAATAAAGCTGAACTATATATTTAATTCAAATCTAAATATTTAAATCTTAACTATGTATTTAGCTGACATGAAGGTAGTTATGTAAAGTATGTAATTCATAAATTTATAATATAGTTATAAGTGAGTACTATTACAGTCTTGAAGTAACAAAGATTTACAGTCCTTATTGGGCCAGATCCCCTATAGGTGCAGATAAATGTCATTATTAAAGCTAACGAGAGAAAATATGTTTAGCTATCAGTGCTGAATGCTTCATATGTCTAAAGTTATGGTTCTTTTTTTCAGTTTTCATCAATAAGTATTACTGTGCCTGAGGCACAAGCCTCCCTCCTTCTTCTTTTCTTGTTTCATCAAAGCATTAAAGTAACCAGTCTAACAGCAGCGGTGCCTTAAACCCGCCTCGAATGGTGTTTCATTTTCAACCTTTCTCTTCATTTTTCTGTCTCTCAGGTTATCCCGGATCTCCATCGACACCCAAAGTGGTCAGTGCCTTTAAAGACTGTATCAACCTGTCATGGTGTCCTCCGTGTGACACCGGAGGAACTAAAATCATCGGGTACAATTTGGAAAAAAATAAGGCAGGCACAAATTACTGGAGCCTCGTAAACCAGAAGGGGCCGATTGCAGGTGCGTTGTCAGTGTGCCAGCACCACATATTAAAAAATGATCTCCAACCGTGATGATTCATTACTGGGTCTACTTTACTGTCTACAGATACAACATATGCCGTCAAAGATGTCTTTGAGGGAGCAGCGTATAAGTTCAGAGTTTCTGCCATCAACCTGTCAGGTGCTGGAGACCCCAGTATTCCATGTGACACGGTTATTGCTAGAGATCCTATGAGTGAGTGATCACACAGCAGAAATCCATTTTCTGTGGCTTTTAAGAATATGTAATAAAACCCAAACTCTCTCATTGTAATTTCAGAACCCCCTGGCAAAGTAAGGGACCTTAAATTAACCGACTCCAGCTACACCACATTTTCTTTGGCTTGGGTGAAGCCTAAGGAAGTGAAGGGAGTGGAAGATGAAGCCCAGGGGTATTATGTGGAGATCAGACCAATAGAGAGCCTTGAATGGAGCCGCTGTAATTCAGTCCCAATAACTCTGACTTCCTACACTGTGCTGGGCCTCAAGGCCATGGCCACATACTGGGTGAGAGTATTAGCCACCAATTACGGAGGTGATGGAAAACCTCAGGGCTTTGACAAGTACATCATCGCCATGCCGCCTCCTGGTAGGAAACACAGCTTATTACAGTTGCTGTTTGTAAAAATGTTTGGCGTGTGTCCAACAATATTTCAAAAGTTCTTGTTGCTTTAAGTGAGAAGGACATTATTTCATTTAATCTTCAAGGAAACAATTTTAATTTTAAAAGAATAGAATTTTTAAAAGTTTATTAATTTATTTGAATGTTTTTCACATTGTTAAGAACATTTTTTTTTCTTTAATGTTAGTAAAACCCAAGTTTAAGGACCGCAACATGAAGACCTTTATGGTGGTGAGATCTGGAAACACTGTTCGCCTCAACGTCAACTTTGTGGTAAAAAAAATATACATTTTATTATAATTTTAAGGGCAATTTGGAAATTAAGTTTTGGGTTTGTTTGTTTTTTTTTCAAATAAAAGCTTGCCTTCTTATATGCTTGATACAAAATTAGACTATCTGGACATGTAATTGCATCTGAGCATCACAGACATATAAGACAAACTGTATGTTATTCATCATGTCATTATTTAAGTTAAATCATATTAGAAATGATCTCACTGTTACCAAAGTTCAGGTTTACTCCTGCCTGTCGTGTAGACCTATACAGAGTTTGCTCCCTTAAGTAATAAATCCTAAACTCTTTTCACTTTTATCCAGACACACCTGCTGGCTGCAGTTGATGAACTGCTGCATGGTGAAAAGGCTGTAGATAAACATGGGTAGAAATATATCATTATGGAAGTTAGAAGTAATTTAATGCACTGGTATATGTCTGAAAATGAAGTGGAAAATAGCTTGCTAAAATTTTAAATGTAAAATATTTTAAAGTACAGCAGTAGTAAAGCATTATCTGTGTTAAAGCTGAGAAAATGCAGCAGATGTAGTTAAGAGACACAAGAAAATAAAAGTTGTCCAGTGCATAAACACAGCATTTACACTGAATAATTACTGTATTTTACCTTTTAGTCAAAATTATGAGGTTTGTGGTTTTTAAAAGGTTTTCATTCATTATTTAGGTAAAAAAAAAAAAAATATATATATATATATATTTTTTTTTTTTTCTTTTCAGTCTTTAGAATAAGTTGTCAAACTGAAGCAGATCCTTTTGAAGGATTATATTCTTTTTTTATGGTGAAATCAAAGGGGAAAAAAACAAGATTAAATAAATCTATTGAAGATTCATTCATTTTCTTTAAAAGCTGAAAAAGATGATCAGAAATGACATCATCATTGCACTCATACAGTTTGATCCTTTTTTTCCACAGGCTTCCCCACTGCCTGATGTTTCTTGGGTAAAGGATGGCGTTCCGGTGCCTAAACACGTAACAATTACCAATTCTGACAAAGGCTCCCAGCTGCTGATTCCCACATCTGAGAGAGCGGACAGCGGCATCTACACCATCACTGTGAAGAACATTGTTGGGCAGGAAAGCTTTAATGTTGAAATCAGAGTGACAGGTACCTATAACGTGAATATCCCTGCTCAAAAATAAGGAATCAAAATATTTAATTAACAGGGTAACCAAATCAACATTTTTTTTGGCTATTTCCCTCTCTAAATGGGGCTTTAAAAGTGTTGTCTGTTGGTCATTGCCATTTTTTTTTACAAATTAAAATAAACTTGTTAAATTCTTTAAAATTTAGTCAAAAACCATCTCCTACAGCAGGGGTATTCAAATCCAGGCCTCGAGGGCCAGTGTCCTACATGTTTTCCAACCAACCTTCCATTGAAGCTCCTTATTGGCTAAACATACCTGATCCTGGAAATTAGCAGCAGATAAGGCAGGATTTCTGGAAAACCTACAGCAGAGAGGCCCAAATCCAGGCCTCGAGGGCCAGCTTCCTGTAGGTTTTCCAGAAATCCTGCCTTATCTGCTGCTAATTTCCAGGATCAGGTATGTTTAGCCAATAAGGAGCTTCAATGGAAGGTTGGTTGGAAAACATGTAGGACACTGGCCCTCGAGGCCTGGATTTGAATACCCCTGTCCTACAGGTTGAAACGAGGTATTAAATTTTAATTTTGTGATTGGTCAAACCATTTAAGTCCACACCCAAAACTGAAAGCGGGCTCAGGAGAATCTGTCAATCAAATGTTTTGAACATTTGAGCCCACAATATAATTGAGTCACTTGATTGATCAGTTCATATTTGGACAAACTTGCACAATAAGTCATGAAAAAATATAGGATTATCAAAAACTTGTTGTAAAATGTATAAAAGCAGTTTTTTTCTGACAAATACAACAAATGAAAAATAGTTGTTCACTTCTCAATAGAAGTCTAAAGCATTTTGGCCTTTAGGACACTGGGTAGGCCTACATCTTGCTTGAAACATAGTGGGGTAGGGGTCACTCATTCCAGTTCTCTTGTATAGTCAGTGAGATAAGGATAAGTCCAAAACAAAAAAAACAATAGGTATGTGCACAAAAAACAAATAAAAACAATTAATTTAACAGATTTCTGTTATTTTTAGAATATAAAAGCTAAAAAAAAAAAGTAGTAGAAAATCCATTATCAAGCCATTTATTGACACAAACTCTTGTTTTTACTTATTATTTAGACAATCCCAAGCCTCCAGGACCCGTGGAGTTGGACCAGAAGACACCAGGAACGGTGACCCTCAGCTGGGGCCCGTCTCCAGATGAAAAGAGAGACGACAGACTGCATTACATGGTGTCCAAGCGGGACTCCTTTAAACGCACCTGGAGGACAGCGGCAGACAACCTCTTTAACAACAAGTTCACAGTGGTTAACATCATGGCTGGACGGGAGTATTACTTCCGGGTGTTTGCTAAGAACGACATGGGACTGTCACCTCCGTCTGAGTCCCCTGTGTTTGCTGTCAGAAAGGAAAAAGGTTCGTTTTATATTCAGCTCCTTTAAAGTTTAAAGTTTAAACAAATATTAGGAATTTTGAGTTTATTAATTGTAATAAATAAAAAAGAATAGTTTGAACTTCACACAAAACATGCAACAAAAAATAAAAACATGTTGTGCCCAGGAATTAATATTTGTTTACTTATTTTATTCTAATTGTATTAGTGAATTTCACATGGAAATGCTAGAATCAAAGAATTTACTTCATCTGAATTATTTAATTAAAGAGATTTGAGATCATGTAGAACAGAAGAAAAGTTTGGACACCAAATCTGTGCATCTTTAATGTTTTTTTTATTATTTATCCATAAATAATTTATATAATTTCTGTCTGTTTTCAGAAAAGTTCCGTGTAAACATGCCTCAGAGTAGGTCTGTGAACTTGGAGTCACCGCCGTCATTTCTTCTCCCCCTGAAGAGGCGGACAGCCCCTCAGGGCTATGAATGCTACATGAGCTGTGCCGTGAAAGGGGATCCCGCTCCACGCGTGACATGGTACCACGACAACATCAGCCTCAACACGAACACCAACTACCACATCACAAGTGTATGCGGAGTCTGCTCCTTGTTAATCCTGCGAGTGGGACCAAAAGACAACGGAGAATACAAAGTAGTCCTAGAAAACAAACTGGGGATGGCAGAGTCCTCCATGACCCTGAACGTCAGAGGTATCAGTTAAGTTTGAAATCTAAACAATATCAAAGAACATAAAAAAAAAATGTTTTTTTTTTAACAATCTGCTAATGTTTTCTTTGCAGAATAAAGAGGAGCAGAAGCTGAGGGGAAACCTGAACTATACTTTCCTTTAACAGAAAAAAAAAAACTCTGATTCAGTCAAATGAGATGGTCCCACATTAAAAAAGAAAGAAGTGTCTGACTTTTACAGATGTGTTTACTTCTATGAGAACACTTAAAAAAATGACATATTTTAATTAAATAGTTTGACTTTTTGGGCCTATATGTCCCAGAAGTGTTCTGAAGTCTGAAATTTAAGTGAAATCTCAATTATTAAAACGAATAGTGAAAATGTTATCATCTTTTGCTTTGGAATATTAAAACAGACAGTTCAATTTTGTATTTTCAAAGAAAAAGCATTTCAAGAAAAATGTTTTTTTTCTTAAAAATGTGTGCATTTTCCTAATTCTACTAGTATCATAAATTCTGAAGTGTTCATTAAAGTGTTCTTGTGTTTTGTTACTGTTGTTTTTCACCATTATCCTCTAGTCTACTCCATAACATAACATAGATTTTTTAATCCAGAAATTCTCTCCTTCCTCTGTGATCAAAAAATGTGTCTCCCTCTTACAACAGCTCAGATTTCTTTGGATTCTGACTTTGCTGGAATCTGGGAAAATGTTTTTTTTTTTTTTTAAGAACATATATCTTTACAGAGTTCTTAAAGAATATTCATATTATTAAATAATTAAATATGGAAAAAATATTTCATTTAAATGAATCAAAATTAAGAATTAAGGAACACACTTTGCAGCCTTTTTGTAAGAGAAAATGTAAACAAAAACTAAATTGAAAAGTTTACCTTTTTGCTGACAGCAGGGGGCGCTTGGTTGCTACAGGAGTAAGGTGAAACAAACATATTTCTTTAGAGAACTGCTGAAGTTTTGAGGCTTTGCAGATACCAAAACATGCTCTTGTTTTAATCCACACAGTTAGGATATATTCTCTCTTTGTACCACAAATGTCCAAAACTCCAGGCCTCGAGTCCCAGTGACCTACATGGTTTTCAACTTGTACCTTTTTTATTGGCAAAAGACACCTGATCCAGGCAGGTAACCAACCTCAGGTAAAAGCAGAATTTATGAAGAACCAGCAGGAGGCCGGCCCTCGAGGCCTGGAGTCCCTCAACCCAGCTTTACACTGTTGACCGCATCACAGATCCAGTTAAAATCTTCTGTTTACTTTTGGGATGTACATTTTAAATGAGCCCAGTCATAACAAAAATAATGAGTTTTGTTTTCATTATTATTATACATTTTTAAAAGGTTCCTCGAAGAAAAAAAAAAGAAGCAAGGATGCTATAAACAGTGTGATGATAACATGTGAAACAAGAGATTGCTTTCATGAATGACCAAAACTCATTGGATTCATCACCTGCAGGGCGCTGTGTCCAGACAGGAGTTTAAAAATGTTGATTTAAAAAACTTTATTATCCATCTATCCATTTTTCTAAATTAGTTTTTTCCCTTTTCGGGGTCACAGGACTGAAATTCTTTTGGTTTATCTGTGATCAGAAATGATTCGTTGTAAGTGGTTATGAGTGTGTGGCTACAGCAATAAAGCAAGTCTAAGAAATGTAGGAAATGTATTATTTTACACTTTTTTCATTCAAATACAGCTTTTTTAGGATGTTCAGCTATTTCAAAATATCCACAGGGTGTGTAATGATTTGAAATTCTGTTTGTTATAATTTGTAGAATTATCTTGAGCCAACTGAGAGTCTCAATGAATAAGAAGGCTGTCATTTTTCTGTGTATACACACAGACACTCACACACTCCACAGCCCGCCTACTTCCTCAAATGTCTCACACTTGTGCTTCTCTTTCATTCTCATCTGGTAGGCAAATTCCTAACATCCCTTCAAGGTTACTCTTACATTGTTCACTTCAGCTGAGGAGGCAGACACCTGATTTTCGTGTGCACAGGAAACTACGTTAACCCTTCCTCGTCTCGCCGAAACCGCTTTGGCTTTAAAATAAAAAGAGGTTTTGCTGGTGCAGTTGCTCGGAAGTGAAGCTGCATGCAGCGATTGCGACAAACTCGGGAGCAATGTCATCTCTGCTTTCTCAGAAAAAAGATCAGCCGTGCCTCAAAAAGGAGTTTTATGATTCTAGTTCGACTTCATCTACTGCCAACACCAGGAGTCAGAGGGTAAGGTCTGATTCTTCAAGATATTCTTTTTGTTTACCTCAAGGAAATGACTGTGCTGACACAACATAAACACAGCTTATATTTTTTGCTCTTTATCAAATATTTTTATGTGTTTTTGTATTGCATCCTCCTATTATAATGTTGGATGATTGCATTAGGAGGGCTTCATTTGACATAAAAGCATCCTTTTTGAGTTGGACTTAAACAGAAGTTACCATAGGCAGCAACATTTGTATTTTAACTTTATTTGCTTTAGATTTTCAAGCATAAAAATAAAGTACGTCAAAGCTATAAATGCTAAATGCCTTGACTTAATATGCAGACATTATCCTCCTTTAATGAAAATGTTTTTGAGACAAAAGGCACTCTTTATTTTATTCTACACTTGAATAATTTTATCAGCATAATTAGCTTTTTTGTCATTTGTACAACAGTTAATTTAAAAAAATAAATGTATTTTTATAATGAAAAAAAATATATGTTTTGCATAAATCTAAATATCTTTAAAAAATCTGAAGTCAAACTTTTCCCAAACAAAACTCTAAATTTACTTAAACTGTACATTTTTTGTAACTTTTTTAAAATTGCAAGTATTTAAGTAAACCAAGAATTCATTTGATAGTGTAATGCAAACAACATCCTGATGTTGGATTACTGGAGAGCAGGAAAACGGGGGGTGGGGGGGGGGGGTATAGCAGCATGATGAGGGGGAACAGAGAGTCGGAGAGACAGAGAGCTTGGAGGACTTGCATGTGGGAACTCACAGTATTTATGGATGTTTATCTCTCTGCCGGTCCTTCGGGAAGCTCACATTTTCCATTAGAGATTTGCTGGCAAGCATACAAAAAAAAAAAAAAAAAAACCCTGTGATCTTGGGATTCGCTTAAGCTTAATGATGGAGAAACCATTTAGGAAAAATTAGACAAAATTATGTTTTTTCTTAATTAACATGATAATTAATAATAATTAATGTAAAGCAGGTCTTCATTTTTCAATTCAGAATCCATAACCACCAAACTTCATGTGTTCTAAATAAGTGTGTTAGAGATGTAAAGGTCCTGTAGGGTCTAAATAAATAAAATTGTTGTTTTTACCTGTACAGGATTCCTTTAAAATAAGTTTCAGTGACAAAATGAAAGAAGAGTTCATTATTTTAAAGTATTAACTTTATAGAAGTGTGTTCTGTGTTCAATGTTAGTCTTTTAAAACAAAATTATGATTTGATCTTTTGCAACTTAAATGTTGCTGCAAAACAAAAAGATAAAATTGACAATATAAGTTATCATTAATGATCTTCAGTAGAGAGCAGATGCAACTTGTAACTGTTGCATGCATTAAAACAACACTAGATCATTAGATAAATGTCACAATTGTGATGGTTTTACTATCTTAATGGATGGAAATTAAAGTAACTGCTCATATTTTCATATTTCAGCTGAAATAGAGTTCATTTTTTGGAGAGACTTTTTACTTTAAAATTATACTTTTTTGTTTTTAGTTAGAAATATAATTCTGGTGAAGAGCGGTGAACTGCCTTATACTACCATCGTCTTGATTAAGATCTTGAACACAACTTGGTCTTTTACTGAGATACGCATAATTTTAGTGTCAATGACGTCACCCTCTGGTTCTCACAGACTAAACCCACAAGTCTATTTTCATAGTGGACAACAGTCACTGTTTGTCTAAACTTTATAACACAATTTATTTGACAGATTTTACTTAAACAAATGGAATACAACATTTTTATTTATTTATTTTTAGCAAGAACTGAATGCATATTCCACCTAGACCCTGGAAGATTTTATAATCCTTTCACAAAAGAATGACTTGTTCTACTTTTTTAATTGAAACCCTCATGGGACATAATCCCAACATCCCCTCTAACTTTAGTCGGCAGTATCTGCGGGTCACTGCCAGAGCTATTACCTTTTTTGGATGTGTTTAGTTGTCTGCTGCTGTCAGTTTATTTAACCAGTTACTCTCCCTGTCTCCCTTTAACTGCTTTTGGTATGAAACACTGCTATAAACCTTTAAATGGAAAGTTACTGCATGCCTTCTTAGCAGGGTTTAAATTTATGGAATGTTCCCTTCTGATAACTGTTCTCTTCATCTGACTTTGTAGATGCATTGATAGATTTTACCTTCTGTAGAAATGTTTTGACAAACTAGTCTTAAGTAAAGTTTAAACGGATGACATTAACTCACAAATCACGTCTTCTCTATTTCAGCACGAACGACTATCCAGGTAAGTTTAGTCTCATCTTGTTTACTGTTTGAAGACAAAAAGGACAGAAAAACTGATTTTTTTTTAAGAAGACAGAAATCCCACAGTTGATTTGAGCCTTAACAGCATCTGAAAAGCTTTATTCTGTTTCAAGATTGGGCCTGACCAAGACTGAAGTCCCAAACGACTCATCAACAAATCATGCCGAGTCATACTTCCTTCAGAGACAGAGGAGACTTTCTGCAAGAAAAAAGGCCGAGGAGGAGAGCATGAACAGCGAGTACAAAAAGGCAGGTGATGCCCTAAACTGATGCTTCAGGGGGATTATGAAAAACCAACAGAAGGTGGAAAGTTGCAGTTGTGGTTTCATTAAAAAGACAACATCTTTCAAAGGATTTGTGAGTTATTTTACCTCAACTGTTTGTAAAGTTCCAACAACTTTTCACCACATTAATTAACTAAAAAAATAACAACAGAGGAACATTTTTCAGAGGGAGATACATGTGCAAATAACAATTATAAGGTACATTTATGGATTTTACTTAATTTTAAAACAAAAAAAATACATTAAAGCAATTTATCGTATTGATGTGAATCTATTTTTAGCTTTAGAGTAATTTCCTGGTTTTGGTTACATTCTGGGCAATTTTTGTATATATGTGTGTGTTTTTTATTCATTGGTTTAATGGCAGGGGCAGAGCTACAGAGCACACACACACTTGCCCCCCCAATTTTTGAGTCAATATTAGTATAATTTGCGACAAAAATTAAGACACCATCAATGCAAGCTTTTTTAAGGATTAGGCCAAATCCAAATTCTTAATTTACAGCTTCTCCCCATCCCTAGATTTAGCCGTCCAAATGGAAAGCAATGGAAAAATTGTATCTTCAAATTTGGACGTTACTCCCACTCGATGACATCACCAATAGTCACCAGTCAGCTACGTTAGCATTGAACTACTAGCGCTCGGAAATACATAGCAACATTGGTTTTATTACATTAAAAGGGCCATGTGTGAAACAAAAAAGTTGATAAGTCATGTAAAGAAAATGGTATGGTCGAACCGGGATGGGATTATATAAGTTCGCTTCCTCCCACTCCCTTTCAAGCGATCAATTTATGATTAATTATGTAAGATCTTATTTTATGTATTATTACCAGATAACTTGAAATAAACCATTTCATTCATTCATCCATTCATTCGTTTAATAATAAATCATCATTTTGATTCTTTCATTTGTAAAGGCCTTCCACTCTACTCTTCTTGCTCGACTTCCTATCAAAGTCTTCTACACCCCCATATAAAACAGCTCCACCACTGTTTAATAGTTGCTATTTACAACCTTAAAATGCAATCACAGTGTGGTCAAGAATTCTAATATTTAGTTGCCAAAGTTAAATTGTGGAACATTTGTAGTATTTTTAGCTTACTTCAATTCACTTGGATGAATTTAAGTTTTATTGATACTTATTTTCTAGATGTACGAAAAGGCTGTGGTAACCAATGAAAGACTCAAGTCCCGGCTGGAAACCAGTAAGCAGGACCTTGCAGTGATTCAGGAGCAGCTGCAGACAGCACAGGTACAGACGGCAGGAATCCTCTTTTGGTTCAAACAAAACGTCAGAAAAGACAAGTTTTTGTTTGTTTAAAGCTGCAGACCCTTCAACTGCTCTTCTGTTGCAGAAGCAGAGGACTTGTGACTCGAGCTCAAAAATGCTCGAAGCAGAAAAAAAGGTATGAACTCGTGAAAACATTTATTTGTCTTTCTAAAGGTATTTCATCACTCCATGTATGAAATTATCTTCATAGGAAAGTTGGAGGCTTAAAAAGAGGATAGCAGATATGGAAGAACAGTTAAAGGTAACAAATATAACTCCTTAAAAGTTGTTAACTTACTTTAAGAGTATACGAGTCAACAGGAGGACATCTGTGCCAAGCAGCAGTGGGGCTTTGTGCTCTGGTCTGAGCTGTTTTGTCTGAATGACTTTAGCTGGCATCGTTTGTCACCATTCTGCTGCAGAAGGAATGGGTGAACTGTTTGACAATGCAGCTGGTGATCCATCAGTACTCTGTGCAACTCCTGCAACTGTCTGTGTTTTACCGGGAGAATACAAAGCAAACAAAAAAAGCTCTTGTTTTATGTGAACAAAAGGTCACGAGACGCTGAATATAGACCCTTGCTACAGACGCATTAATCCATGAGGGCGCAAGTTTAGAATCTGTGGCTGTTTTATTGATAGTTCCTCATACTCTTTTCTTTTGTGATGACAGCTGTTTTTGTGAGATTTATTGAAACTTCTGTTAGGCATTGTAAAAGTTATTGCCTAATGATTTACGTTTTACTTCAAGTAGACTAAATACAAATTCATTAATTTCAGCAGTTTCCCCAAGTGGGGAAACTAGCTAGCTAGCTAGCTACAGTTTGCTTGCTAGATAGCTAGCAAGCAAAAGCAACAAATTTGCAAATTGTGTGCTTGGAAAATTACAGCTGTTGTGTTTTTTTTTTTTTTTTTTTNNGGCAGATTGTACATTTATTTTTGCTCTCATGTTCAAAAATAACAGAAAAAACAAAGATTATAAGATTTTCTTTTCCAACGTTAAAAATCAAGGGGAAAAGACACGTTTTCTGTCTGTTTTTGTCAGTAACAAGGATTTTCTTGATGTGCAGCAATGGTTAACAGTATTGCATGATGTTGAATTTGTATTTGTATTTTCAAAACTGGCTAAGGCTATGTTCAAATTCACTCACTACTCTCTAACCCCCTAAAGATGATATAGCTCAGGACCATCCATCCCTGGATTTGAATGCAGCTCTGACACATGCTCACATTTTTTTTTTTCTTAAACACCAAATATGACACCACCCCTTTGCCATTTTAAAAAACCTATAAAATATGAACATTTTAGGAAGACTACACATACATCGAATATGTTTTAATGATAAAAACTTGAATAATTAATAAAAAATGAAATACATAAGCATATTAATATACATCATCCCCCTTGCATAATCAGTTCCTGCCATTCTTCAAATAACATTGTTCAAACGCAATGCATTGTGGTCTACAGTATATTTGCCAATCTTCTGAGCAATGATGCACACTAGACTTCTGGGAAATATTCAGGGCACTGAATCTTGGAATTGTAGATTCGGAAACTTCTACAAAACAGAAAACACGCTATTTAGTGCACTGTAGCGAGTGAATTCAAATGCAATTGTATCTTTTCTCACATCGTCCAGATATTATCATGTGTACCTAGAATGACAGAAATGTTAAATCCATTCAAACTAAAAAATAGAAACTGATCAAGGCTATTGTACTTGAGTTAGAGTACTGTGTTTTCAGTGTAACCACATACTATATCTACCCCAGCAGGAAGCAAACCTGATTGTCAACATGCTGTTAGTCAGAGCAAATTTACCACAAAAATGCATCTTCAATTATGCAAAGAGAAAGCGTTTCTTATTCACTGACACATTCATTCAAGAGGATTTTATGAGTCCACACAAGCATACCTGAAAACCGAACAAACTCTTATGGGGACGAGGGAGCACATTCCAGCACAGGATTTATTAGAAGACTTGCGTCACAACAAAAGTTCATGATGATTCCTCACTTCAAAAATGTTACACTACAAGGTTTGTTCAGGCAAGAAGAAACATCTTTGGCTGACATAGTGAACTCTTACACTGTGTAACCTGTTATACCAGAAATTAGTTTTCAAGCTAAGTGATGTATTTATGATGTTTTTTTTTGCCTGTATAAAAAAAAAACGTTCAGGACAAAAAAGACATTAATGGTGTTAAACAATCTGTAACTGTGTCTATGCTTCTGTCTCCACAGACCAAAACAGAGCTGATGATGGAGAACCAGAAACTCAATGATGAGAATGGAGCTTTAATCCGCGTCATCACAAAACTTTCCAAATGAAATTAAAAAAACGCCAGTGGAAACCAACACACAAACATAACCTTATGGAAATCCTATGAACATTTAAAACTTCAGATCAACTATCAAACAGCAGCTGTTTTTTTTTCCTTATATGTAAAATTGGTTATGGTGATTATGTTTAGTGAAGTGGGAAAATCCATTGCTTCAAAGTCTGATTGCTCATTAGCTCAGCTGGTTGAGTGAAGGAGTGTCTGTGCAGAGTCTGTCAAATGTGTTTTTTTGCAAAAACATCAGTTTCTAGTCCATAATACCTGAAATAATAGTTTGAACTATATCAACTAACCTATTTTTATGCATTTAAATTGTATTACTTGTATATATAGATTCACAACACAAGTATAAACTGTATATTGTTAGTTTGTTTGCGATTTGTTCACTTTGGTAAATGCACTCTTCATCCATAGGGGGAACATTCCACTGCCAAATTTAAGAAGAACAACTACATGAATGTAACATCAAAACTATTTAAAGGAAGAAATACTGAATTACTTGTAATAACTTAGGAATATGACAGTAATATATAGTTTGTGATAGTGTTTTAGTGGACTCATTTGATCATTGTTTTTTTGTTTGTTTTTTTTATAAATAAATAAAGTAATTTCACTATACCAAGTCTTTAGTATGTTACTGTTTATACATCTATAAAAATATACATAAGTATATATGTATGTTAACGCTAATATTGATTTCTGCTAACAAGCCAGCGGAAGTATCATCACAGGAGCATCACCAAGGAAACTGTATTCTGAGTTGATCCACATGAAGACTATGATACCATACTTACAAGCAGAAGATGGATGTTCTACATATCTCAAAAAGTATAAAAAAATCAGTTTGGAGTATTATTTATTTGATTATTTCTGAAAAAAACAACAGCATGAATTAAAAACCTGTATTTCTCTTAAATGTTAATCACTTGAGCTCTAATAGTTTGGAAATACTCGTATATTTTGTTTTCTGATTTATTCGAGAGTGGGTATTTGTGTGTAAAGGTATCATGTACACTGCAGCCAATAAGATGAGTGGCTCAGCACTGACATCTTCTGGCCACACTTGAACATGGATTTGATATGCACCGAAATACCGAACAAAACAAGTAAATAAATCAGTTTTATTTCCAGTGGTTACATTGTGACAAAACACAGTTATGTTTTTGTTCTCCATTGTATTTATTTTAATATTTCTTGTAATGAAACGTGTTAACATTTTAGGTATTTTTTAAAGCTTTGTTTTACTGGACTTTTTTAGTAAAGACATTAAGTTAAGCAGTTTACAAAAAGTGGGGTAAACGACACACCAATACAACACAAAACAAGACTCAACACACAAACATTTACCTTGACAATTTGCTCAGTGACTAAGTAAAAAGATATTCTTTAACTGAAGATCAGGTGATGATTTGTAACATTAAAATGACAGTGAAGCAGCAGCCTTACCTCAAAGATTAGTACATCGTGTTGATTGGGTTCTCTTAATGTCAAGAAGAATTAAATCCTCAATTTATCAATATTTATCACTTAATTTATTAATAAAACTACTTTTTTATTTTTCAAACTAATTTAATTTAACTTAACAGTTTTATTTGACATCAGCAAAAACATCGATATAGCACTGTGAACAGCAATGGCATGTCCCTTCACAAATAAAACACAAAGAATTTGGATTTGGTCTAAAACAAGTTTGAAATAAAAATGGCAACTTTATTTATTGAGATTTATTGTAAAAATCAACAAAGGGCAGACAAAAGTTAAAAGAAACATCTAAAACTATGAATTAGTATTTTTTTTAAGAAGTTTAACTATAGTTTTCATGGAAACTGAGCCTTGATTGATAAAATTAGGCCACGGTAGATCTGATAAAAAAGTAAAGGGATTTGCATGTCTCTTTGTGATTATACACTTTTTTAAAATATTTATTTTACCAGAAAGATGAGATGAGATCTCTCTTTCAAGGGAGACTTCAAGATTATCATGAACCATTACTGATAGAAATGTGTAACTTTTCGGTTTTTGGTACCAACTGTTCAAGCAGATGTACAAAATTGCCTAACTTGCTGCCCCAAATCAATAAATCAGCGCAGAAAACACAGAATTTCAGTCATGCAGCATTTTGAACAAAATATTGGAGTTCAACATGAGACACACATAAATGCACAAACACACACACAATGCTTTGACCCAGTCTAAATATCGGTAACAGACATACAGATGTGTTTCTTGTTTCATAAAAAAGAATACACTTTCTTATTTTTTTTACACTTTTATTATCAAAAATTACTCACAACACAAACACACACACAATAGAATTAGTTTCTCTTTAAAACATGCTGCTATTTACATACTTGTACTTACATGCTGTAGCCTATTAACAAATCTGCGTAATGCATAATTGTAATAATAGAAAGACAAACTGGGAATGATAGCATGCTGGGAGTTTTATTTTTTTGTTTATTTTATCTGAATATCTTCAACCATATGGAAGCAATAAGTAAATGTAGAATTTTGAAAGAAATAAAATGATCCAAATTATTAAGTTAATCCTGTGAATCTTTTGAAATCTGTATATTTGTTGTAAGTCCTTAATTAAAAAAAACTGTATTTGTTTTGTTAGGTTAGTAGAAGATTAGTAGGTTTGAATCCAAAATTAAAGAGGGAGTTTGCCTCAGGATCAAAGCCTGTTGACGCAACTGACTGTTCTTTTAATCCAGGCTCTCTGATTGTTAATGCATCTCACAAACAGGAATCTAAGCCCATTTAATAACAAATAGGTTGATCTTTCAAGAGATTTGTGTTTTCTTTTAATTTTGCATCAAATCTTCATTTAGAAATTGACAGTGCAGCTTTGAGTAAAAACAAGGCAGGTTTGATCATTTCTTGTTTTAGCTAACGTTTTTATAGTTAGTCTGCAGCAATGAATGTATTTATTCTGCAAATGGAGGTCAATTAGGAATATTCTTTTACTTTTTAAGCTGAGCAAATTGTTATATTTGCAAACACCCTTCAAAAACTAAAGAATACTAATACTAATTGGCTGTCTTTCCTCACTTTCATTGATAACTTTAAGAGTCCATTAACATAGAAAAACTGAAATTGATAGTTTGGTAATGTTTTGGAAGCTTTTGGACACCAGTTATTTTAAACAAAAAGGAAATGATATGGCTACATATAAAGAAATATAACATAAAGTCACCTGACGTCATTTATTACCTGATTATGAAAGCACACACTTGTTTATTTTCAGTATTCTTTGTCTCCTGCACACCGCACAACATTTATAATGAAGTTCTAGCATTCCCACTCTGCAGCATTTCATTTTTAGGATTCAAAAGCGCACTAAGAAAATAATACGAGGCATGATACATGCTTCATTTTCTATTTGGTTTGAGCCGATGGTCCAGAGTTGTGTGCTGTATTGCATGTTTCACTCAGCAGGTGCCATTCTACAAAGTTGCATTTTACGCTTGAACTAACAACACTTAACAGACAGCAGTTGCAGCGTACATTTAGAATTCAGGTCTGGACAAAAAACATCTTGTATATGAAAATGGGAGACACAACAATAGCAGTCCATAGACGAGACAATGTTTAAAGAAAACACGACCGATGGCACTTCTACCACTGGATAAGTGCGCTTTTATATCCAAGTGTATCAACACAAAAAAACCTCATGGCACATTCACAGTGTCCATGACAGCTTTTGGATAACATTCACCCTCTAGAAGACAATTCTTACAACCCAACAGGTATCTCAAAGCATCACATCAGGAAGGCACGCTTGTACTCCTGTCCTACATCCCATCCATCTGAATAAAAGCCTGAATGCATAGATGCACCTTTTGCAACAAAACAAAATGAACAACAAACATGTTATTCTAGCTGGACTGCTGCAGCATTGATTCCCTGACCTCATCCCTTCTCTATGTTCTTATATCTACTGCTTTTTAATAGATGTAAACCAACTCAGTGACTAGTACAGCAGTACTTTTTATTGCAGGTTATAGCACGCTGATTAACAAGGTAAAATACTGGTTCCAGTGTGTGCACAGCAGTGTTGAGGTAAATAAAGCATGCTCTAACAACTAAACTAAAGCTTTATATCCAGCAATGTTTTCAAAAAGACCTTTATCCAATGTCAGAACCCTAATGTATCTTCAGATCAGGAGACTTCAAGTGGATTATCCAACCACACTTGTCTCTGCTTTCACCGTGTCACTTTAACAAGTGAGATCCCAAGTTTTAAAGGAGTTTTCTTTGACTTAACCATGAATGAGAACATATTCTAAGTGTCTCTTTTTTGCTGAGCAGTATTCATAGCGGTCATTTTTTTGGGATTCATGCAAAATGAGGGGAGAATGAGGGAAGTTTTTTTTTGAGTAAGGACATTAGCTGGTTGATGGAGCGTGCTACTTCTTTGCGAACAGGGCTGCCAGCTGACCATCAATATCCTCTTCAGGTTGCAGTACGTGCCATTGGGCGATGGGGCGGCGTGGATTAGACAGCATGTCGGACCAGTGCTTCAGGCCCAAGCCAGTTGCTTTGCTGCCGACAAAGATCTTCCCGATGGCGTCGTTCTTTCCAATCTTGTCATAATCAAAGACGGTGACGGCCACCAAGATTTTCTGACAAGAACGTAGGAGAAAAATATGTATTTCTATTATCCTGAGGATGTTGTTCTGTATTCCTGAAATATATATATATATATATATATATATATATATATATATATATATATATATATATATATATATATATATATATATATATACATATATGTGTGTGTGTGTATTTATCTTTTCTGTTCTGTTTTAATTTTCTGCCAGCATAGATTTTTAAAATTGCCATCACTGCTTTGAAGCATGTCTTTACCTGCATCTGTTCCAGTGGGATTTCAAAGCTGAAGGATTCATTATAGTACGGGTTAAGGGTGTTCTTCTTCACCGTCGTCTTCTTTTTCTTTAGACGCTTACCACCTTGCAGCAGCTGAATCTTCACATACGGATCTGAAATGAAAATTATTTAGTGTTTTTGAACAACATATAATCAAAACTACAAACGCACTGCAAACATTAAAAAAAATACACTATTTCTGTAGCTTTTTGCAGCAACATTTTTAAACAAAATCAACATTTTTCACATTATTTCAGAAGAATTTGTAATCATAAGTTCAAGTTTGTCGACATTTATAGCATTTTAGATCATGTAATAATGAAATGTCGCTGAGAACCCATATTATTCAAAGTCACAATGCTGTTTTTTCAGTCATTAAATTTGCATTATCTGATTATTTTTGAGGTACAGCAGATGCAGAATGGTTTCTTTCCAGTGTTCACAATATGCAAAGCATTACTGAAATGTTTTCTAAGAGATTTTTTTTAAATCAAGCTCATTGCATTTGGTTTCATTTTCTTGTTCTTAAGGTGCCAAAACAGCAAACATTATGACATTGTGAGAAACAACTACTTATGCAATCTGATTCAAACATACAGTATACAGTATATACTCACATTTACAAATACCTATTACTGATTTAAAATGACACAATTAAAAGTCTGAGCTAATCACGCTTTTTCATACCAGACAAGCCGCAGGCATCCATCTTCTTCAGGTTCTTTGCCTCCAGGATGCAGACGGTCAGTTTCCCGGCAGTTGGGACATAACGGAGAGAAATGCAGATGTCTCCAAGTTTTTCCGGCTGAGCAGACAGAGAGGACAGAGAAATGACAAACAGATTTGCTCATCACACATTTGCATATTTCTATTTCCTGAAAAGAAAAGTTTTTTTTTTTTCTGCTAAAGACACTGCAGATATCACACCTAGAGCCATCAAGGCCAAAGTCTAGACGTTTATTTCATTCCTTTTTAAGAATTTGATTCCAATTATGCATTTGCTGTTGGTAAAAGATAAGCTAAAAAACACCTCTATTCTTTTTGAAGCTGCAAGTTGTCAAAGCAGCAAATTGTCTGACTCAACCCTTTACTTTTTAACATTCCATGCTTATGCTAAATTGGCCATGCCTGCATTTCCACACGGCATTTTTGATCAAACTTTCCATCTCCTATACTATCTGATATTATCTTTAATACATCAATCAGTCTGCCATAGCTCACTCCATTGCAGTGATTCATAATTCATCCAAAATAGTTGCAATGAATTAAGTTTCATTTAGTTCTTTCATTGTTTTCTGAGGTCAAACTCTCATTAAAATATCAAGAAAAATGGTATTCACAACTGGAAAGGCTCAAGTTGTTGGCATTACATCATCTATATTTTATCAACTGTGATTCAATGAAAAAAATATATAAATTTGGTTTTGACAAAAAAACTAACCTAAAATAAGATTTTTAGCAGAGCCTTTCGTCTTCATTGATTTTTTTTTTTCCCCGGATCACATCTGGAAAATTTAGAACATCCATTTCCCTGTGTTCCAAAAGTGTGTCTTTAGTCATGATGATTCTAAATTTCACCTCCTCTTGATCAGCGCTCTCCAAGTCTCGCCACTCTTCAATCGGTCGACCCAGGTCAATGGTATTCATGGGCAGCTTGACTTCTCCAATGACGTCATGTTTGGAAAATCTGTCGTAGTCAAACACAGACATACACAGCGTTTTCCCTCCCAGCTCCTCATATGGAACCTGTTAGATAGAAATGAAGAGGTTTTGTTTAATGATCAAAGAATATTTTTCACTAAAGATTAAGAGACAAATATTTAAGACTTGAAGACTCACTCTAATGGAAATTTGTGTGTTTTTAACATGTTCTTGTGGCCTTTTTTTTCGCATGATGGAGGACATTATATGCAAATTGTATTACTGATTGCATACATTCAAATTTCTGTGTCCTGTCTAAACAAACTCAAAACCTCTTGACTTAAAGAAAAAACGTTCTAGCATTAAGCTTGGTGATGTAGAACTTGATCTGTTCCTCAGTCAGAGACAAAGCATGGATTCTGTTAGTTTATTTATTTTCTCTGCTGACCAGGAAGCTTCGAGCTTGACCCAAGGCCACTCGTGCTGTCTCTGTGGGGCTCATTAGTGAAAACAGGGAGCAGCAGACAATCCTATCAATCCAGACAGGTCTAAGCCGATGCTCAGACCTTCTCATTAAAACAATTTGAGGAACACAAATACATTTTTTTGCAGTTTATAATTAAATCAAAACTGTAATTTCTTTTATTGAGGCTACATTTGGTCAAGTGATGCAAGCAGTAAAACCCACCTTAAAAACAAAAGTCTCATTGAAGACAGGGTTCAGCGTCTTCTTGTGCACCTTGGTGTCAAACTTCTTTTTCTTGTCAGGGAGAAGCAGCACTCTAACATAAGGATCAGAAGTTCCACCTGAATCCATGGACATGAGGTCTGCAGCTTGAAGGATTCCAACTGTCAGCTGTGGACAGAAAACCAAAAACAGGTGAAGAGTCAGAATAATGAAAACGGTTTTAATAAAATGTTGTCTTCCAGTTGTCCAGACAGGTTGGGCAAGGGGAGCAAGCAATTTAACAACCCAACAGTTTATCATAGAATATGTCTTGTTTGTCAGGCTTCATTCACAAAACTCTGCTACTTCCAGCAAAAGTTCATTATTGTTTGGCTCCTCTACATTCACCTTGTTCGGTATCTCCCTGTACTTCTGTATGCTGTCCTCTCAGTGTCTTGCTTTTTCTTACCTAACCTCCTAAATTTCTTCACTCTACCACCAAATCTCCTCATTCAAGATAATTATTATTATTATTATAATTCCTCTCAGTCACTCTAGCTGTACCTGTCCAGTCATCTGAACTTCCAAAGCTTGTTTCAACTCTTCCCTAAAAACCACACACCATTCCTCCTTTATCAACTACCACTTGGTCCTCTGCTCTGCCCATGTTCTCTTCATCTTCCCCACCATCGGTGTATAGGAGTCATCCTACACACCATCATCGGAGTCATCCAACAAACCATCATCGGAGTCATCCTACACACCATCATCTGAGTCATCCTACACACCACCATCCTATGCAGTCTGGCAGCATGCTCCACAGTCACGACTTTGCCATAACTAATCTCTCTGGGGTTACAATATCTGGAAAAACTGTATCAACTTGTGCGCCCCTTCCTCCACTCTTATTTGTCCGTCTGTCCTCTTTTCTGCAATCAAAAATAACCATTGCCATTAAGTCCAACATCATATGTCCTTCTTCATTCTGTTCTGCACAACAATCTACCCAGTGACTCGTCTGTTTCCCCCGATCATCTTATCAATTTCCCTCTAGAAACGCTTAGTTTCCTGTAGCTCATATCCTACCAGGAGGGGCATAACCACATACAGCATTCAATATCACACCTTTAGATTCAGACTTATTGCCCGATCCGACACCCTCTTTACCTTAGAATATTGCTTGCCTAGTAAATTCTCACTCATTGTAGACATTGTAACTGTTTACATGCCCCATTCTGCTAACCCTACGACTGCATCTGAACCCATCCACGGAGTGGCGGTGCCTCAGACTTACACAGTCTTACTCAAATGCCTGGATAACTCCACCAATCCCCTCCACCATATCCTGGATCAGTACAGAAGTTTACGGTCAGTGAGACTAACTAGAACTGAGCGTTTCTTTCAGTGGTGAAAGGATTGCACAACACTTCAATAAGAACAAGCCAATCTTAGAAAGTGACGTGACGGTTCTCTATATTTCATGTTGCAGACTGTTGGTTTGAACACTGTCAGTTTTCAAATAGCTTTCTCTCTTTTTTATATGTTCACCATGTTGAATTTTAGTAATAGAAGCTCTGCTGTAAAATGCAATTACTCCCTGGGATAAAAATAATAATAATAAAAAAAATCTGATTCTGATTAAAGAACAATTTTTAGCAAACTCCTCCTTCAAGATCATTTCTAGATTGTTCCTCCTTCGATCTACACCAGCTTGGAGCTGTTGTAAATATGTAATCCTTGCTCATTTTCCATCTGGTCTTTTGAACATACAAGATTTTTCTTATTTTCATAATGTTGAGCAAATCTCTGGTTTTCTTTGTTATAGTTCCAACATTCTGATCTCTCACTCTGAATCCAATGTTCTTTTCTTTTTTTACTTTCTACAAATACACCTTCATCCTCCTTTTCTTCACAGTCCCATTTTCACCGCCTCTCCTGTAGGTCAGGGGCACTAGTGGCAGTTGTTATTAGCCTGGGCTAATAACAATCTGGTAAGACAGTTCTGTTTATGGTTAATGATTGATTCAGCTTTGGTTTTTATGCCGGGTGCTCCTCCTGACACACCCTGTGCATTTACCTGGACTCAGGTACAGGAAAGCTCTGGGCTGCACCCCCTTGTGGTTGTATTTCAGGTTTATAATAACCACAAACTTTTTTGGTGCAAGCAAAAAAAACGATGTTGTAAAAGCACCATAATTACCATGCACCATTAAGACTAGATAACATTAAGAGAAGATAACAAGCAGTAGACTAGATAAAACTCAAACTACTGATTTGGCCTTTTTGAAATCCAAAGTAGCTGACGATCAACCGTCATGTGTCTTAATGGTAATACTCCAGTTCAAAAATGCAAATTGCAATTGCTTTTAAGAATATTTCTGTATACATGAAGATATAGCCACAAACCTTTGTGTTTTCAAAGTCATAATCAATCGAGTATTGCAGTTTCCCCAATTTTTCTTGTTCCTTCTCCTCTTCCTCCTTCTCTTCTTCCGTCATCCCAGTCTCTCCTTCATCATCGTCATCATCCTGGTGTGCATTGTTTGATGAATTCTGGCGCATTGGAAAATAAACAAAAACACTTTGAAAAGGCGCTGGACAAAGAACTACATGACAACATTCCCCATCATATAGCATGCCACAGACACCAGAGCTCCAAGAGCTTTTTTTAAGTGGAAAATAAATGTGTTCTTCACTGTTTTTTTTATCCAGCACTTGGTGATAAAAAAATAAATAAATAAATAAACAAAATGAGGACAAAACTCCCCACTTATAATTATGTATTAACATGGCCAAAATATTACAAAGTCCTTGTTACTATTTGTGTTTTATCATCAGTGGGAATTTCATTTCACATGCTTGCATAGTAACAGCCAGAGTCAGTGGAGGCATTGCATGCTAATTCTATTGAAGGGATTATAAATGCAGCAGGTGTCCCAATGATGTTAAAAGTGTGTTTGAGAAATAGATGTTTGATCATTTCACTGAAGCACTGAGCAGATTTTACAGTGGATTTAACCATCCCTTCTGAACTACCTCACAACAATGACAGCATGACAAACCAGAACAGTTGAAGAAAAGAAAAGCTTTTTTTGTATATTAAATAAATAAGAAATTAGGTTATAAATATTTTTTTTGATAGTTTTACATGACCTCATAGTCTAGGTCAGGGATAGGCAACTCCAGGCCTCGAGGAGTGCATTTCTGCACGTTATCCAACATACCCTGCTCTGGCATGGACACACCTGAACTAGGTAATCAGCCATGATGGCTTGGATATCTGGAAATCATGCAGGCACATTGACCCTTGAGGCCAGAAGTCGCCCATCACTGTGAAATCCCCCTTGTTCTGAAGAGTTACAGTTTTCATCATTTGTGCTAGCAAAGACTAAAATCCAATTGGTAAAAATACAATTTTAATGTAATTTGGGCAAACAAGCAAAAAAAAAAAAAAAAAAAAAAAAACTTAAGGAGGATGCTGTGGGTCTACGTTTTGAAACATGTATCTCTGTCCCACAGTAAACGAGCAGCACTTGCATTTGTAACATGCACTTTGTTAAAAATAAAAGCAGGTAAAACAAGTTGTACTTTTTTTACACTTATACAACAATAATTTTCAGATTTTCCCCCACTGTACTTCACTAAAATCATGTACACTTTGATGTAAACTAGCTCTGAGTAATTTCATCTGTGAAAGTGTCTTTCATGACAGACCGTATTTATTTCCAGTTGATTGTTATTTAGTTACTCTTTGAATATTTAATTCATCAACAGCTTTAGTCGAGGCTAAAGGAGGCACTCTGTTGTTAGTCTCCCATTTTATGCCCTTTAAAGTAGATCTAACCTATCTGTTCAAAAGTTAGGATTGGTCTCATCTTTATTTCCAGGATAAACCTTATTCATTACTGCTCACATAAGATCATTGTTGGGTCATCCAGATCATAAAAACAAATTACTGTGTACATGTGTATACTTTCATTTTCTGGATGGTGTAAAATAAAAGCTTGTTAACCAGGTGAGTGAATATCCAGCTCTGAAAGGCACTTGGGTGTTTGAAGAGACTTGAATGGTGACGTTAGGTGTTCAAATTAGCTGCAAAAACCCCAAACTAAAGCTACTCCTCATATCTTTATTTTGGACTCTTTTTCAGAAGCTAATTGTTACAAAACTGCTAGAAAATTAAATGGATTATGAAGTTCTGCAGCAAAAAACAGACTGAAAACTATCAATAGATTTACAAATCTTCTTTTTTTTTTTTTTTTGCTACTATTTGTGTAGGAAAAAGTGCTCCTAACCCAAACTGTATTTATGAGCTTATGAGGAGAGGCTGAAATGGAGCCGTTCACAGTACCTCCTCATACACTATACTGTATATCTAGAAGACTGAGATAGTTTCATGCAGCTTTTCATCAGTATTTTTATGTCTCTCAAACAACCAACCATGCCCTTCATCACATGCATAGATACAGTTGCATATCAGTGGCATATCGCATTTTAACTCAATTCTTTCCATATTGCTGGGAGTTACAGTGACAATGTCTAGGAGAAAAATCTGTTAGATGTTTACACTCTACTCTCCTGGGTTTTCGGAGAACATTATAGCTTTTTCTTTGTAACATTCCCAAGCTGTCATGACAAAATTAACAAAACGAGGGGGGAAAGCAAAAATGAAGGTACGGTTGACATTCCACAAACCCCGCCCCCTCCAACCTTGGGGGAACGGAGAGCATCAAATGGAGCTATCCACCTACCGTAGAGCAGGAGTCCACCACAGTCATGAAACACGAGGCACACACAAAACAGACAAAAAGTAGAAAAAAGAGGAGAGCAGAGAGATAGAAATTCAAGTCACAACACACCAAACACACGACGAAAAAAAAAAAAAACAACGGCACTGACGGCACAGTCGTGAAGCAGAAATGATTCACTTGTACGAAGAGGGCATTGAATTCAAAATATGGACAACAGTTCGAGTCAAAACAGGAGAAAGTGTTGTGATGGTCCACTAGTCCCTGAATAAACAATTATCTAATATTTTATCTGCCATTCGCTTTACCTTGAAAGTCTGCTGAAGGTTTCACTGCGTCCTAATTTACATTAGTTGCCTTCTATGTTTTTTTGTTTTTTTTCCAACTGACGGACAAAAACGTCTTCCCTATTTCATGGTGCTCATTATTCTTTGCCACCTCATAACAAAGTGTGTCATTTTTCACCAGGGATCACAATGGAATATGTCACACATTTAAACCAACACTAATGAATGGATGGAAGGTAACAGAGCTGTCCTTGGGTCCTCTTTGGCCCGTGCTATAAGAGAAGTTGGTAAAAGATCAACCCAGTTAGCTGTTGTCATGGTGGTCCGAATGATCAGGGTTAGAAATAATGTAAAGCTTGAACTATATAAGGAAAAGCAGAAGTTAGATACAATAAGAACATCCCTGACTTTCCTGCATATTTTAAGCACGAGACACCATACCTCGCCTCCCTCCATGTTCTTCATGTTGAAGCCATCCTTCCCCTTCTTCCCTTTCTTGTTCTTCTTCTTTTTGCAGCAGCATTTTTTGATGATGCAGAAGCAGCATGTGAGGACCAGCAATGCAGCTACCACAGCGATCGCAATCAAAGCCCACGGCGGAACTGTTGGGTTTGGAAAAAAGACAAGTCTTTGTGACTTTAGTTGGGTTTCTCAATAACCATCTAAAGAACATCACAATTCTGCTTAAAGTTACTCACGGGGTATTTTATCAATTTCATTAAAGAATTTGTCTTTGATTTCCCCAAACATGTCCTTCTTGCTGATCTCTGTGTTGTTAGAGCCAGAAATGTCCGGGGCAGTGGTGGAGACCACAGCTGGGGAGGTAGCCATGGTTACGGTGGTGCCACTGGTGGGTTCGGCGGCCACCGCCTGTGGCGTTCTGAATAAGTTGAACTTCATTGTTGCAGACTAGGGCCGGGGTCCCTGAAACATATCATGAGCAGGCACAAAGAGAAGAAAAACAATAACATTTGGGTTTGGAAGATTTCTTTGAAATGCATCTCTTACTTTTGCTCTTTTCCAAAAAGGTCAAACAGATCCAGAGCCTAGAGAAAGGGTGTTGATGTGCATGTTTGTGTAGAACAGACGGACTAACAATGGCTTGTTACAGTTGTTGACAGGATATTTTTTGCATCATATGCTGTCCCTTAACCAGTTACAAAAACTACAGAATCAGGGGTTTACACGAGCTGAAACACTCATTTAGGGAGATATTCTGGCTGTCAACTATATTTGCCATTATTGAGAGATTGAACAGAATATTTTTATGGACTTTGGTAGAAACTAGAAGAATCCACGCAGCAACAGTTAGCGTGTGGTAAAAAGTTGAACTGTAGCTGTGATGACTCTTACCCTATTTGGAATTTAATGATCTGCCCATAAAATCTGGTCAACCTCTGCTTAAATATATCTGAAAATCTACTTTTATTGAGCCATCTGATTGGTCTGTTTAGAACTTAAATAACTTTGGTTACAGAAAACAAAAACACAATTAAAAAAAAGGATTAGCAAGAACATGTTAAAAAGGAGGAGAATAGTTATTCTGACAAAAAGTGATGGCTGTTAATTTCTCTGCAAAAAGTGTTTACCAGGAAACAAACAAAAGTATAAGAGAGGGAAGAGTACATTTTGCAAGTAAAAGTATGAAGTACAAATCCCTAAAGGTTATTTGGATACTGGTTACTTTTTGTGAAATGTAATTTTTACTATGCTTTTACTGCTTCTGTCTTTTTTTACTTGTATTTAATTAGTTCATTTTGAAAAAATTAACAATGGTGTTTTACCTTATGACCTATTCTTTTGCACAAAAATCAAAACTTAGATTAAAATACTATACTCATTTGATTACTAAAAGTGTCTTTGTTAACTGAGTCCAAGCTTTTACCTTCACATGCTGATAATGTGAGCTTATAATTTTGAACTAGAATCTTTTCTACACTCTGGATAATATAATTTAATTGCATTTCAATAATAGTATTTAATGAGCAGGTTTTTGAACAGACCAGATTTTATAGTTTTCCTCATCAAAAGGTGGTGTGATGAAGAAGTGTGTGCATTAATACAGACAGTGACATCATGAAACCCTCAGAGTTCCATTTAGAAAAAATCTATTTCTTTTCATAGAGTATTATATGAAGTGAATTATTAAATTCTCACATTTGTTGAAATATTTTTTTAAGAAAACTTGTAGAAACAGAAAGAATTTTGCAGGTGGGAGGGGCCTAGAGTAACCTAACTACAGCAACAAACCAAGACTGAGGGCCGTCCAGCTATCTGAAAGTGGTCAGCCTGAATTGACTTCATTTGTGTCTGAATTTGCTCTGAATATTGTACTTGGCCCATTTGTTGAGTAGGGCCTCTGAGTTAGAAGGAAAACGAGGGATAAACAAAACAGCTGCTAAATCTCAACCCTTTTTGAAACAGGAAAAATATATTTAAAATCTTTACTCCATTATCATCTTTAAACCCACTAAATATTTTGTTTTCCTTATAGCTCCAGCATTTATATTCTGATCAGTCTGCCATCAAAGCTGTAAATATCCTGCTTGATCAACCCACTTTAAAGTTCAACTCCACTTTGTTTCTATTACAAAATCAGTCTCAGTGGTCTTTTGATTATGATTACAGTTTTAAGCCTGAATCAAAAGGTTTTTTTTAAGACATATTTTCTGCAGAGCAGCAGGAGCTCATTAGAAATATAGATCTGGTTTGTGGACAGGATTGTTAGCTTAGCTAATTTTCCAGTATTCCTTTGTTTACACTCTGTCCCACTAGCTCTAGCATCTCACAAGCCCAAGCTAACATTAGCGTAACAAAAAAAAAAAAAAGAAAGAAAGAAAGGTGAGCAATTTCAAAGTTAACAGTTAAAGCCAGATGCCAACTCAGATTAGGAAAATGAAGACGTTAATGGATCTTTTCATCTCTAAGTGGATGCTTCAGAATTGTAGCCAAGACAGCTACAACCGCTGTTTTTCATCCGCTACTGGCCCATCACGATTTGAATAAAGAAATCCTCATGAACAGTTTTAATGTTAAATTATTTTACATATGTCCTCCAACATGAAAAAAATGCTACACGAATTTGTTAAAAACCCAATTTTCATTGGAGTGGGTCTTTAAAGCCTCATTTCAACTAAGCGGTCCAGTCCAGTAAGGAGTGATCCGGTATGGTCCAGTTAATTCTGGTGAGCAGATCCACTCGGTTAAGCCTCACTTTCACTTAGCGATTTGTTTTCACGGCGCATCAGTGTAGACCGCTAGCGTGTCATTGTAGTGCAACAATTAGAAAAGCAACAACAATGGAGGTCATCCAGCAGCTTGTCTTTTTTTTTTTGCTTTAATTTTTGTACAACATGTATAACAGGAATTTAATGTTGTTTGAAAGAAGATTGCAAATGGCTAAGAAGAATACCGCCGTAAAAAGGAAAACGGAAACGCTAGCTTAGCGCTATAATGGTGCTTTCTAATGTCGTCACCACTTTCTGCCAATCTAAAGGTGGCTACAGTGGCTCCAACCCAACAGTCCCGTTCCATTTTCCTATGGACCTACAACAGATGGGGACCATCAAGAGGTACAGAGTACTGTTTGAAAGGTCCATTTTACAATGGAAATGCTCGAAGGACCGGACCGCTCAGTGATAATGAGGCTTAAGTGAAGAACATTCAATAGTTCTACATATTAACTCACATAAATATATTCTCTTTCTATTTTGTTTAGTTTGAAAATGACAAGTAAAGACTTTACTATTCAGTTTGCTGTTTAAAAATGTATTTAAGCTGAACACAGAGCTATAGAATAAATGGCCATTTCATTTCTTGCAAAGATTCTGTAATTTCTTTTCCCCTGTAGTTAAAAGTGTTTCTTGGAAAATTACAGAAAAATGCGTAAGAGTGAATAAAACCTAAGGAGATTTCCTACAATATTTGCCTAAATGTGTGCAAAGAAAAAATTGAACAAAAAAAAAAAATAGGAGGATTCAGTTTTTTTTTTTTTATCTTTAGATCAATCAGTGTTTTTTATGTAAGCCAAATATTTAAGAATAAAATATATATAAGTATCCAACACAAACTTAAGATAACTTTGTATTAACTGAATTGCAGACCACAGATCGATAAGTATTACATTTTCTGCTTGTATGCTCTGAGTGGACCTCTCATTTTTTTAATCAGAGGTCTGATGCTCACGGTTTTTTCGTTTTCATTGGAAGCTCATCTGGTGTTGGCCCACAGATCAGTGTTGCTAAGCAATCCTGACAGTTTCTATCAGCAAAACAGAATTGCCCACAACCTGTCTGTGACTGTAGCTGAGGTGATCAGCCCATCAAAAAAAAAAAAAAGCCCACCTGGCTCATGGCCATCTTCAAGTCGGTCGCTGCCCAGGCAGTGGGCATGTGCATGATATGAATGCAGACCGCCACACCGGGCTGTGATGCATGACGGTTATTAAACGAGACGCAACAGTAGCCCCACCAAAAAGAAAAAAAAATGTGTAACTGTGTCTTTACGGTTGATTTAACACAAGAGATATCAAGCCTGATGTGAAGCACAAAAGCTACAGTTAAAAAACAAATATGTAGAAAACAAGGGAATGTTGGCAACCGATACATACTGATTTACTACAAGAGCAAGTGCAGTTCTAAGTTCAATGACTTAAGTCATTTATTATTTGCTTCCATTCAAGAAACTAGTGCTCTGCAACATTCCGCTGCCTTTTCCTCTTGTATTAATCTACATTTTGCCACTGAGGTTGAACCACTCAATCTTAATTTGCTGTTTAATTCATGCAGCAGACCAGCACCATTCAGAGCCTGAGAAGCATCCTCACTTCTAAGTATCCATGTAGCTGTCATTGCAAATTGCAAAATGCAGTTGCACAAGAATAGTTTTGTCAAGGCTATGCAGCAGAAAACTGCAAAAAGAAGGAGTCATTTAGATTCAGTCCGTGTTACACATCTGTACCTACAGTAAATCGACAAAACAGATCTCACCAGTCAGATGAGGATTCCTCCCCGTGAGGTGTCCCATCCAATATCAGTAAGTGTTTGGAATACAGTTCCTCAGAGCTCTGGTAACATAGTCTGATCTCTTCCATAAACAGAGACTGCAGTCTCCTCTCACTTCTCTCCACTGCAGCAGAACACCCCCTCCTCTTCCTCTTTCCAATGCTCAACAACTCCCCCATTTTCCACCCTCCCATCACACACCTCCCTACTTTCACTCTCTCCCTCAATATACTCACGCATGCAACCTTTTTGCCTTCTTTTTTTTTTTTTTACCAACATCCATCTTTCTTTCCCCCCTTAACCTTATTTATAATGCTGCTCACACAGCTAAACGCAGCCCGCCACTTTCGCCTAGTATCGGAGGGCAGAACTAAAAAAATCAATAAGCACAAGCTCCAGGTGGAGGGAGACCGCATCCAGCCACAGTTTGATACCATGACTAATAAAGGCAAACAGGCGCAGAGGACAAGGGTTGACAAACTTTTTAAAGTGAAAAAACATGACTATAACAGCTCCACTGATGACATCCTAAAAAGTAATCTCGAAAACCGCATTTTTCAGGGGAGATCCCCCTTGATAAATCATTTATCACGAACGGCTGAACAAAAAAGTGATTACTCCAACGTGTCTGGTCTTTGCTGATCCCTCCGGAGACGTAAGTGATGAGTAGAAATGAGCTGATTTCAGACCGTCTCCTGTTACAAAACAAGACACTGCTACACTCTTCAGCATTAGCAATAACATTATTGTTGTTGCTCAGACACAAATTTACCATGGATGACTTTCTGAGAAACTATTTAGCATCCCTCTTGCATATGTTTTTGTGAGCTCCATCTTTTATACAGTTCTTATTCTTGTTGTAAAGTAATAAAAAAAATTACAATTTTTCTTCTGCTGTATTTTCAGAAACCACTATGTTGTGTTTTTATGTTCGGCTGACACTTTGCAGACAAGCTTGGTGCAGATTATCACTTGAAACTACAGTGAAGTGAGGAACTCCAACCAGAAGAGGGCAATAGATTTATATAAAACTGCTGCATCTGTATCTTCTTCCCTTTTCATGTATTATTTTATTTGCCTTTTGTAATGCTCTCAGTTGAAATTTATTGAGGAATGCTTACAGTGACACAGAAATAAACTGCTAGATAAAACTAACAGGGCAGAGTTTTAAACTCCAAGGAGTTATGAAAGGAACACAAGATTTGTATTTCTGTAAATGTATTTGTATCATAAAGTGCACCATGAATTTTTAAATTAACATTACAATAAATGTCTTAATTTTGGTTCCATTTTCATGGCTAATATAGAAACCTTTCACTACTACACAGGGATGTTTGTCAATTTAACTTACTCTGTTTTAGGTAAAAAAATATCTGATGTTTTGTAAAAGAGGTGTAATAAACATATTGTCCCATATGCTTTATAGTTGTGTAATTGAATAAAAAATAAATAAATTGAAAGTGACATGAAATCACAGTTTAAAAAATACAATTTAACTGGATGTTTTGTGCTAGTTCTGAAAACTCTAATAATGCAATGCACAATGAAAACATGGAAAAAATATGTATTATTGGTAAGTTAGATTGTTGCCGATGACGACAGCTTTTATGGAAAAGCTGCTGAAAGGTCTTTAGTTTTTGCTAAATGTGCAAAAGTTTAAATGAAAATTGAAATGCAATCAAAGCAAAATGTTGGTAACACTGTTGTTTTAAAACATTGCTGCTGTTTCCTTTCTGTTTTCAATATTCAGGAAACATGGTGATACAAGCCATACGGTAGGCCCTATCAAATGTTTTCTTTTCAAAAGGTTTTTGAGAAACCCTTTTACTATATTTCCCTGACAACTACTTTAAAACGTTTTGCCTGAATTATCAGGCAGAAGTTGGGGAAATATCTCACCTAACAGACGTTTCTTAAAAAAAACAAACAAAAAAAAAAACAAACAGGTTTAGTGTAATCTAAGCACAAATATATTTCACTGAGTCCTTTCATCAACTTTCATCACTGCTCACATTGTTTAGTTATTGTTGCTGAGATGCAGAAAAATGCTATATATATAAATATATATATATATAGACAAGGCTTGTTTTTCTGGATCTTTTCTGACTGTTGTCTGCTGGAGACTTTAAAATGTTTGTTCATGGCAAAAGAAAAGTCTACTTTGAGAAGAAATTACAAATGTCATGCAACACATTTTGTGTCTATTTTATCATATTGGGTTTGTGTAAGTTTGGTTCTGTACTTGTTTGTTTTTCCTGTAGTTTTCTTTTGTACTGATTTTTCAATTGTTTGTCCAGTTTTGTGTTCTGTTTTTCATTCTTGTTGTCAGTTGCAATAACTCAGTTTTCTCATTATAGTAATCATGCTTTTCACAGCTATATTTCAAATATTTATTTTGTCTTTTATATTATTGCCCCTTGCTCCTGTGTGTAAAAAAAATTAAAATCTACTTTACACCAATTTTTCTTATTTGATCACTTTTTTTTTATTGTCAAAAATATGTTTGATTGTGGCAACAACCCTTTTATTCATGAAAAGCAGAATTAAACAGGTAATATTTAATGGAACATATAGCAAACACGAGGAAAGATTTTAAATATAAAATGTAAATCTGAATTTTAATAGTTATTATCGGTTACACAAAAGATACAGAGATCAGCTGCAGCTCTCATGTTGACTGAGCCGCTAAAAGGTTCAACTCTCTATTGCAATATCATAGCATGAAATTTTTATTAAGTAATTCCACTGAAACACATCTGGCTGATACAGAACACTGGCGCTTTCAGGGACATGAGCTTGTATTATTCACTTTTCTTTTCTTTTTTTTTTTTTTACAAAATGTAAAAAAAAAAAGGCTACGTTTTTTTTCTCTGCTTAAACACAAGGCCACACAAACGAGACATATGGGGGAAAGAAGCCTACTGTGGGAAAAACATATGCAATGGACAGCTAGAGAAAGTGAGCACATGCAAAAATGTGCCAGGAGTGTAAGGTTGAGACAACTTGCCGCCTCGGAGGCAACGAATTGGGATGTGGGAAACATTGCACCCCTCTCAGCTTAAACATGGAGTGCTGCAATGCAGGGGTGCAACAATGCAAAGCTACAAAGCCATTTCTCCTTAAGTCCAGCACTCAAACTCTCACCGGTGTCGTATTTTTATGAGTTTGTCCTGATTTTGCTCATCTCTTTTCACTTTTTTTTTCATCAAGTGCTTAATCTCTGTTCATTATCATCACTTCATTTATTTTTTTTAGCCATAAACAGAGCCACTACTGACTGGAGTTCACAGAGTTAGGTAAGCCTAGTACCTATTTTTATATTTAAAATGTACTTTAGGAAGCAGTTTTAGCCAAACTTTTCTGCTTTGTCAGGTGATGTTTCCTTAACTGAGTTAGTGGGATGGTGACATCGGTGAAGGACAAAGAAGCTGCAACAATGAGGTCAATTTTGTAATGACTGTGTTATCTTACAGCATTTAAAACTGGAAATATGTCAAAATGTGTTTTAGTTTATTGAGTTTTCAAACCAAAACACACAAAAAAAAAATCTGAAAAGTTGCTTTGATTCAACCAGAAATAAATCTGGACTGGATGTTAGGTTCCAGGCTTTGGAATTTCTGGGTTAAGAAGATTCCTTCCTGGTCCTGATGTCAATATTTGAGAAGAGATTTTGTTGTTTAAGCTCAGTAGATCTGAAAAAAACCCTCAATACTCCACGCTTTCTCTGAGAGGCTTTTGAGCAAGCTAACAATCTTTACACATTGACATGATGTGTTTATGTACTACAAAAGTCAAACTTAATAATATGATATTTTACATGCTTTTATGGAGTATCTTATACTCAGGTAGTGACAGAAAAGTGCATTTATGGATATTTTAACTTAACCTTGCTAATTTTTGTACAAGACTATTGTTGCACCTGAGGCTGTATTTTTTATTTATATATATATATATATATATATATATATATATTTTTCTATTATTTGGAGTATTTTCTCTGTCTCTAATTTATTTTATATTTCTGCAGGAGTGTGAGTTTTCTGTCTTTTTTTCTACTATCTTTGTTTACAGATTGAAGCCTAAGTTGTCAAGAGAATCTGATTGGAGAAGGACCTCCTGCTTATTTTCAGCATATGGGTTACTGTGAGAGTTTTTTTGGCAGCTGGGGTACTTATTTTATTTTTTTTTTTACGTTTTATGCTACAACTACCCCACATCTTACCTTTGATATTTGAAGAACACATTTTGTAAATAGACAATGTAAAACTAAACTGATTTATTTGATTAAAATTAGCACACCCCTAGCCAGCCAAGTGGGCCCCATATGGTTTAAAAGTGGGCAGAAAATGTGAGCCCCGAATGGGTTTGTCTGGAGTTTCTGTGGTGGCCCTACTTTGCTTCTAGTAAGGATTATTTTGAAAAAAACATTTATTTATTACATAATTGCAATAGGAACAAATATAATTTAAACAAACACATTTTTTTTCTTTTATACCAGCATTATTAGCATTAAGCTATTGTTCCAGTCTTTTCCTCATTTGGCTCAACTTAAAAATATTTTTATGACTTGGTGCTATATCCTCCTAAAATCTTCTTTAGACCCATGGTAATATGAACTGACCGTCTGCACACGTAATCACAGGATCGCAATTAAGCTGCATTTATTATTGTGCTTATGTGACCCAAAAAACTTCATGCATTGGGAAGCCAGATCTTAACTCCTTTACGGCTGAATTTATTTCCAGATATAAGAAAAAAAAAGAAAAAAAAAAAAAAAACACGTATGTTTTGGCAAATCAAAGGTGATTTTGGAGCCAAAGTGGTTTCTTGCATATTTGCAACAACAGGCTTAAATGGGTTGAGAAGTGAATGAAAAAGATTCTTTTTCTTGTGTGTGTTTTTTTTTTTCACTTGGTGCTGAAGCAATGTTTGGGTTTACAGTTTTGTTTGCAAAAAAATAGTTTATTCACTTGCTTTTAAAAGTGAATAATTTTGTCAGAACCAAAGACTGATCATAATCCAAAACACAAGAAGATTTTTGGTCTGATGTGGAGCATTTTTTGTCTTTTATAGATTACTCACTCAACTAAAATCACAGGTTACTGAAGTTTTTTGCTTTTTTTTTTGTGACTCCTCAAACAAGAAAAAACTCAATTTCTGTTGCTCAAATCAAGTAAAACAGCCCTGCACAAGTTCCATGGGGAAGTCAAAATGCACAGTCAAAACCAGGGGACTGAAATGAATGAAAATTCATTTATTTCAGCCTCCAATTCGTTTATCTCCACCCCCACACACTCACGTTGTGACATTTAAAAATGACTCCCAATGTAATTCTGATTTATGAGGCTTCTGTGGGCTGTCAATAATCAACTAGTCCAGCAGGAAATCACAGTCCAGACAGCCCACACCCCTCCACCTTCCTCACAGAGCAGCCGTTATAGCTCATCCGAAGCTGGGAGGGGGCTGTTTTAAAATGGGCGCTCTGACAGTTCCTTCATCAAAAGAACAGAGAGAAATGTTCATGAGGAGGAACTTAATAAGCAGTGATAGCGTCTTTGGGCTGGTGCTACAAAGTTCATCTGTTCTTGTGGGGAGTTGCTGATTATGAGGGCTGCAGTCTAAAGTTAACACATTGTTCTGCAGAAGTCAATGCAAGTTTCACAGCTAAGCAAAACTGTCTATCGGGCTGACAGAATTACCCTTTTTTTGTGAAACACTGCATATAGATTTGAAGCTCAGTATTTTAAAAATGAGTCATTAGCATATCTGAAAGCAGGAAGAATTGGAATCATAGTAGATACTTTGTGACGCTGTATAGTTATTAAACCATGTTATCATCCTCATGACGGACGTGGTGTCATCTTAAAAAGTCATTTGCACACTGACTGATGGCATTCACTTTTCTTGACCCTTTGAGTCTGACAAAGCCCAGGTGACAAATATTTCTCTTCGGTGCTTACACTCTGTAAACAAAATGGGGAAGGTGAAATATTCATTTTCAGAGATAGATGTAGCAGAGAAGAAAAAGACCACATCCCGTCACTGGTGAAGGATGGTTTGCCCCAGTGCACAGATCTGGGACATCATGACAAAGTAGTGCAAAGTGGGGAAACGCCACAGGGGCACTGGTGCAGGATCCAAGGCTGCTTTTCCACCAGAAAAATCCTTCAGACTCTGCCTAAGTGGACAAGGAACACTTTTTAGATTTAATTTTGTTTTGTTTGTTTCTCCACACAAACAGAAAAATCACACAGCTGCTCATCATTTAGCATCCTTAAAAAGTGATTTTCGCACTTTGTTGAGATTTGTTTTTCTTTGTACATTTACCCTAAATTGAGCTGCACCAGAGTAGATCCTAAAAGTGGACTCTTGTTCCTCGTGACGCAGGATTCCTGTGTTTAGTCTGAAGCAGATTTGAGCTTTCACAAATGAAGTGAACTACTACAAAAAAAAACAGACTGTAGTGCTGACTGAACATGAATACACTCTAATCATCTGGTTTGTCCAGCCAGATTGCATACTCGGAAACTGTTAAAAACCAGCTTAAAACACAGTTCCATGTGGAAATTTGTGAATTAAATACAAAGCAGTGTTACACAAAAGTTAAGTCAGCTTCTGTGTTATTGTAGTAAGTTTACAAATGTCATATTTAATCACAAGGGCCATCAATCTACTTTAATAAAAAAATATTTGGCAGTTATTCCAGACAGAAATTAGCATGTTACCGCAAAAATGATCTGGTTAACAATTGTGTTATTTTTAACACCCATATTTTTAGCCATGTTTTAATCTTTATTGTATTTATTCTTTTTTTTGTCATCCTGTGTACTCTTGGCACTGTACTCCAGTATTAATGGCTATGTGCTGTTGTTAACTTCTTTCTTTCTTTATTTTTTTTTCTCTTTCATGAGGGATCAGAAACACAAAATTATAGCCAACAATCCCACAACTTCATGAATGAAAGGGAGCAGATGGAAGAACATTTTTTTTCTTTTATGCCTGCCCCTGCTAAATTAAAATACGTGTAAATATATACAAATATACATACTTTAACTGACTGAACTATAAGTCTGGAATGCATTCTATCGATCTAAACAGCCTATTTTGCCTTCCCTAAGTTGATGGAAATTATTGCACACCTTTGTAAATAAACATGTCAATGACATTAAACTTGGGAACTATCAGTGTTTCTTTAAAATTCCTTTCCATAATTTTGTTGCTTTTGCCGATATTCCCTCTTTATCTTTTTGAACACGTTTTTGTTGACCAGCTGTTTGAAGCTCAAATGTAAAAACAATCCTCATATAACATGAATATAAACATTTAGAGCACATGATTGTTATTTTTTCTCCAACGATGCTCGGATTTTTATACAGGTAACATCCAGTTATTTAGATTTGGAGCTGAGCCCCGCTCAATAATCACACAAGACTTAGGTCACCAAAAATCAAAGCCAGTATCCATTTAATTGATTACCTATTCGCAGTGTGTCTGAGACCATGGTTCCATGTCAGATCTTTGCTCATCAACCTTTTTTTTTTTTTTGTCCTTGGCAAGCTTAATTTAGATTCTTTCAGAGTTTGGTCATGATTCAAGTTTTTGGTTTGTCACATTTGAGTTTTGATCCTTTTGCCTGTGGGTTTACTTATGAACCTCAAAACATGTCATTTAAACAAATATTCACTTACATACAGAATTGTCTTTGAGTTTAAGTCACCTTTTAAACCTTGTTGGTGTTATTTAACAAAAAAGAGCAAAGTGCAACATTTTTGCACATTTTTTATAAAAGAAGACATTTTTTTTTTTTTTTTTTTACAAAATGGTTGACTTTGGCAGGGACTTTTTTAACAATGTTTAAAGTAATTTTGTAAGACAAATGGATCACTTAAAAAAAAAAAAAAACTCAAGTTTTTAAATTTGTAAGCATGATTGCAAAAGCTACAAAAAATTCAGATACTCAAAAAAAAATTGTTCTTTTTTTTAACTTAATAATAATAATAATAATAATACATTTTATTTAGATAGGGCTGTTGAACCAATTGGTATTTTTCAGTTCGTAACGTTCCAAGTTAATTGTTTCATGGGCTCTAAATAACTTGGTCTGCTTCTTGGAGGTTCCTTTTCCAGTCTATTTCCTCCTCCAGCCTGTACTGTAGGTCTGTTTTTTGTTTACGCCTCCTCAGGGTTGGCGTCAGAAGATTTAGAAACTCCTCTGATCCCCCAGATGATCACAAAAAGCTCAGACGTGATCAGGAGCTAATGGCTTTTTAATTCTTTTCCAAACAACATGGTTTCAATTTGTTTTTGAGAAAAAAAACAGGTTATTCAATACCTGAGCATATTGATAAATCTTTCTCTGTAGCAGGAAAATCTGGTATTTGGCATCCTCACGAGTAATGAGTCCAAATGATTTCATTCATCGCAACAAAACCCACCAACGCCACTGCTACTGTTTCTATCTTCTAAACAAAAAAAATAATCTCTGAGCACTGATGTTACTGGTCTGTGAATAAGGATACTGGAGACAGGATTATGGGTTGTAGTGAAGCCTCCCATTACATGAACCATCAAGCAGCAGAAATGATCTTCTTCCCATGAGGAGCTGAAATGTGGAGACATAAAGGCAGAAACTGCAGGTGGCAGAAGTGACTTACACTTTCAGATTTAAATGTCACTGGCTAAATTCTGATCATGTTGGCGATGCAAACTCTCTTCTCAGTTCAAAGTGTTCAAAGAAATGTCAAGTCTTTAAACGTGACTTCAAATTAATGGTTTTCACTGTAGAAATGACATTTTTTGAAGAATTCTATATTATAAATAGTACTTTTAAAATACTGAGTTTGCATTTATTATGCCAGACACTAGTTAAGAAAAGTCTGACGCAGATGCAATAGACATTTAATTTATTTTACTTAGTTCTTGTTACTTCTGTTACCTTCTGAAAGCCTTCAGAAATTTAGCAGAAGTGGTCGTGTCCATAATTCTTGCGATAATCTATATATTTATATATAACCTTGTGGGATGAATGATGGTGAAAAATGTGTTCTTTTGCAAATCATCAATATATATTGAATTTTCTCTTGGAAGCTTCCAAATAAGTGTCAATCGTGTTTATTATAGAAACTACTGAGTGTATTTTTGGTGCTCACTCTGCCTAGTTCAGCAATGTCCACAAATGAGAAAGTGAAGTAAGAGTTTGTTGAGTCCACCCACAGGAACTTAAAAAAACATGACAGCAAGTGGGGCTTCGACATTGGCTTTAAATTTCGGAACAGAATGTGGGAATTGGTTCTCAACTTAACTAACTGGGAAATTGAAGATATATTGCCAAATGTAGAGTGTTTTTTTTGTTTTGTTTTTTTTTTAAACAGATTCAATTTATGTTTTTGTTGAGACTTTTTTTTTTTTTTCCCTTTTGAAAGTTTTACATTTTAACAACTTTGTAGGCACATTTGTATGTTTTGTCAAACAAATATACTCTTAGATGTAAAAACAAAAGAAAAACAAAGCACTAGTTGGTTTTAGGGACTATTCTCACGTAAAAAGCAGTCTTGAGAAAAGCAATAAAAGTTTGAAGACCACAGTAGCTTTAGACAGAGGGGGGTGCTTTGGTGCAGAGGTAGAGCTGAAGACCTCTGATCAAAAGATCTCAGTTCTAGTTCCTGCCTTGCCTGTCCATGTGTTGAATTGTCTTTGAGCAAGACACTGAACCTCAGTTTGCCTCTAGTGGTTACAGGTTGGTGGGGTGCTCGGCATCAGTGTAAGAATGAAACATTTGTGAACAAGAGCAAAAATCCCAGAACCACACGGGGCGACCTAGTGAAGAGAGCTGGGACCAAAGTAACCAAGGCTACCATCAGTAACACTCAACACCGCCACGGACTCAAACCCTGAAGTGCCAGACGTGTCCCCCTGCCAAAGCCAGTAAGTGTGCAGGCCCGTCTAAAGCTTGCTAGAGAGCATTTGGATGATCCAGAAGAGGATTGGGAGAATGTCCTATGACCAGATGAAACCAAAATGGAACTTTTCGGTAAGAACTCTACTGTTTGGAGGAGAAAGAATGCTGAGTTGCATCAAAATAACACCATACTTACTGAAAAGCATGTGGTTTTTTTGAGCAAAGGAACCAGGATGACTGATCGGTGTAAAGGAAAGAACGAATGGGGCCGTGTATCATCAGATTTTGAGGGAAAACCTTGTTCCACAAGCAAGAGCATTGAAGATGAAACAAAGTTGGGTCTTTTAGCATGACAACGATCCCAAACACACTGCCTGGGTAATGAAGGAGTGATAAGAGGGAGTTAAAAGTCCATGTTGCCTAGCGACAGCCCCAAACATCACTGCTCTAGAGGAGATCCGCATGGGAGAATGGACCAAAAAAAAATCAACAGTTTGTGAAAACCCTGTGAAGACTTACAGAATACGTTTGACTGTAGTCATTGCCAACAAAGAGTATATAACAAAGTATTTTTGTTAATGACCAAATAGCTTTTTTAAACCATAATTTACAAATGACTTCTTTAAACATCAGACAATGTAATTTTCTGGATTTATTTCTCATTTTGTCTCTCACAGTTAAGGTATAAATATGATGAAAATTAAAAGCCTCTCTCATCTTTTTAAGCGGGAGAACTTGCACAATTGGTGGCTGACTAAATACTTTTTTGCCCGACTGTATTTGTGTTACACACAAAAATGTTTTCAGAGGATAGGTTTCTACCTTCAGATGAAACCAATTTAACTGGTTTTCAAAGAAAGGACAAAGAAAAACTTTGACTAAACACTGGATGTTAAATTGTCCACTACATTTACAGATGTGAATCTCACGTGACGCTGCAGGATCATCAAGCAATTTTATGGCAATCCAATAAACCTTTGCTGAAATACCCAGAGTGGAACAGAAATAATGAACTCACCTGGCGGCCCATCAGCATGCTAAAGGACTTTTCTGAATGTTTCACATTGAGGTCACTTAATACACATATATGTGCCTTCACTAGCAAAAAAATTATCACCTCTACTCAACGGTGTGCCTCTTATTTATCTATAAGCAAAGGGACACTGAGAAAAACAAAATAATAATAATGGGCAAAAATGCTCATTAACGTTTGATTTTGTTTCCCAGTATTTGCAACTAAAAAATGATGGTTCTAAATAAAAGTACTGAACTGAGATTCGTAGATTTTTAAACCCAGTTTCCTCACACTGGTACATTGCGTATATGTTTAAATGGGTCTTCTAGATGTCGCCTAAACCTCCAAACTACGTACTGCATCACAAAATGCACCAATAAGTGTCAGTGTTTGCATCTGCTTAATGCTTGTAAGCCAAATTGTGAGATGACTTATATATTTTTTTGGCAGCACAGCCCTTGATTCACCTCTGCTGACGCCAAAAAGAAGCCTTCTTCTGCAGAAAACCCAAAGGAGTGTCCCAGTCGTGCACTCACAGCCCCCCCCAGGGACTCCAGAAACCACTGCGTCATAATCAGTGGGTTACACACAAGCACAGATCAATCCACCACATCTGTGGCTGCACAGATGATGAGAGAATGTCCGGCCTTGAGTTAAATTGAAGGAGATACCAAGAAGGTAGATTGGAACAACAACAAAGAATAAATTTACAAAACCCTAAAATGATGTCATATTTGATACTTTATAGTGGTTGCAACGATCTTCCACACAAGAAAAAAAGGCTGCAGTGGACTAGGTTACCAGAATGACTGTGATTCATTTGACCAGCGTAAGCTCTGCAGACTCTGATGTGGACCACTCTGCTGGCTCAGCAAATCTGACTTTGCATTCACTCTCTCTGTGCTTTAGCTTTTATGCGAACCACTTCCCTTCCGTCATACAAACACTTGAAAGCATTAAAAGAAAAGGCAGACGCTAATATTTGTAGCTTTGTATTAAGTTTGTGCAACTTTTCCATCAGGAAATTGCTTTGCATTTCCTATAAATAATTGTTAACACATTTTTTTTGCAATTTAATAAACAGTTACAATATATATATTTAAATAGCTCTAAAGTTCTATTTATTAGGTTTGTTTTGTCGAAGATATCCCTCATTTAAAGTTGCATTTTGATCGATTGTGTGCTATTGTAGATTTGTCATTATAAAAATAATAGGCAAGAATGTCAACTCTGCTCTAATTATCCCTGAAGTGTTCATCCTCTCCGTTTCGCTCTGCAGACATTTTCTTTTTTTTTCTTTTTTCATTTCAGGCAGGAAGTGTATAATGAGGCTAGGTGCCTCTGTGACAACCTGCCACACAGTAAAGCTGCTGTAATAGATGCTGCTGCTCTGGACAGAGAGGGAAAAAAATGCTGCTTACCTTGAGCTGAGAGAGACTGCCCCCCTAAAGAAGGAGTGGAAGCCGAAACCAGTGCCAGCTATATTCTTTCCAGAAGCAAAACAAAAAAAAAAATGTAGAAACCGGCTACTTTCCTGCAAAAGACAGTGAAAAAAAAATAAAGCCCAGCACTGCAAAGTCCTAGAATCAGCTGTATCGCTTTCCAAGCAAACACTCACAAACAGGAGTTTTGTTGGCTCAAGGTGGTGTTGGCAATAATGCAGAGAGAAGAGGAAACACTCAGGCAGATAACCACAGCCTGGACACTGAAATCAGCACAGCATCAGTGCCGGTGCAGTTCCACTGCTGTATTTCCCGGCACTGTTCTCTCATTGGCTGAAGAGCTTTTCAATAAAAACCTTCTGTGTCATCAACCAGCTGGGGAGGGTGAGGAGGGGGGTTCTTTGGCGCACTAAACAAATGTGCTCCTCCTCTTTTCTTCCTTTGCACTATCAACGTTTCCTTCAGCACATGCAGACAAGGAATGCTGAGCTTTGAGAATCAGTCAAGGGAGAAAAGGCAGGCAGGCGCAAAAGCTAAAGAATCAATAAGTTTGAAGAAAAGAGAGATGAAGATGGTAACCAGCAGCTCTCTCGCAGAGTTGGATTTTAAGGACCAGGGCATCCCTGCTGCAGGAACTCTGCAGGAACCTGAGTGCAGTGAGGTGGAAGGACCAGAGAGAATAGAAAAAGAGGAGGGGAGGATGAGAGGGTGTTACCAGTCTGCCCAAGCTGGTTTTTGCTGCAGTATAAAGGAAGGCAGATGGGAAGAGACGCCTTTTTTTCCCTCAGTCTTTCTTTAACTAGCTGGTCCAGCACTTCCTGCCCGGTTTGTACCCATCTAAATGTGTACCTGGTTAATAATTAAAGACAACAAGAGGAGGAATGAGCTGCTGAAGGTACACATCACCCTAGCGTCATCGCTTCAATCACATCAAAAGTGTAAAAATCCACTGATTTTTATGTTTTTAAGCAGCTTGACATGAGAATCCTAAAATAAGATATCACTAAAGGCCACCTCCCTAAGGAAAAGCCTTTTTAAAAGATTAAATAAAGAAAAAAAATCAATTTACACATAAAAATTAATTGTGAAAATAAAAAAAGGAATGTAATTGACTTAAAATCAATACATGTACACTAGACAGAAAGAGTTCCACACTACTATGCACGTCTGAAATGTGGATATTGTCCAACTTATTCTATATAATTTAACATAAAAATTAAATATTTAACAAAACAGAGAAGGCTTTGTTGGGGTACAAATTTTTTCTGCAAAACTGCCACAATACAAAGGAATATAAAATAAGCTTGGGCAGTCCATCCAGCTGATTTATAAGTGGAACATTTGTTAATTAAAAACAGCACCAGAAGACTCCTTTGAGTGCCAATTTTACCATTAAACCTATTAGAACATCCGGGAATGCAGCCAAAACTCCGCAGCAAAAGACATCCAGCTTCCCTTCAGGTGGAAGCACACTTTCATTGCCTTTGGTGTTATCATTGACTTACGGCGCAACATCGACAAGAACGCCATCACCAGATGAGTCACAGATGTTGCCCCGTTGGAGTATGGGATTTCTATCACCATCACAGCTTTGCTTGCATTGTTTTTGAAGACAAAGGCGACATGGAGACAGTTTAAACTGAATCACATGATCCATTTTAGGTTTTTCTCAATTTGTTTATAAGATGTTAGAAATGAATCTAATAAACACAAACAATTCTCTATCACTATAACCAATTATTTTAGTAGCATTTTTTTTTTTTTATTTATTGCACATTATATTGACTACTGGCAGGAAAATAAAGAAAAAAGTAATCTAAATCAATCACAAAGCCAGAATGTAAAAGAATCATACAATAACTTTTCCAAAGTCGTTTAAACGTTAATTTATACAGACACATTTATAATAATAATATATGTTTATTTATTTATGCTATGCCTAAATGAATTCATTAATTGACAAAGTGAATACAACGTGTCTTAAAAACAAATACTGCTCTGTTTGAGCCTATACTCATTATACACTGCTAAATTATGTTTTATTTAATAGGTTTTATTGCAGGATTAATTAGTTTTATATTGCCTCAGTTCTGTGTTCTGTTGTCATTGCACATATTACCACCTATATGCACCCAATAAATATGCTGCCAAACTATGCATATCCATCTACCAGCAGCTTTTTTTGTTTTGATTCTTTCACTTAAGACATAATCTTAACTGGCCTCTTTGATATCCAGACATGTGGTATATCTTAAAAATAAAAACGAAACAAAGGATTTAGTAAGTATTTCAATTACATGCCAGCATAATATTTTCCTCCTTAAAAATGTTGTAATGAAGAATTTGAAACAAAATCACAAACTGCAATCACAGGGTAATACAACCACAGGGCGTGATGTAACCACAAGGCAGCAGCCAAAAGGCATAGCTATCGTATGTCCAAATTTGGCATAAAATCTGGTGGCAGGTTTTGCTCTGTACCTTTAATATTGTTTCATTTTGGTATGTTTATGTGTTCATGCAGTGATTGATTGCTAGATTCTTAGACTTCGATCTAAAATAGACTTGTCAACTTGATCTAGTTTTTAAAGCATTCTGCGAATTGTATCTTTTTTTGTTTTTTAGCCTTTTATTTCTTAGGTCTACCATGTTTTGTTTTTTCCGTGGTCACAGTCACACCATGTTCAATTTGCTAATTGCCCACAGCTGTTCTCATTTAAGTCAATAATCCTGAGAGTTTTTTGTTTCTGTTTTTTGTTCTGATTTGAGTTTATTTATTAAGGTCACATTCCCACCATCCTACATTTTGACTCCCATTCCACCATTTTCTGACACATAACTTGTAGTTGTAACATTCTAACTCAATACATCTGCTAATACCATTTATTTAGCTTTAATATTGTTAAGTTAACAAGATTCATAAAAACTTCATAAAATTAATAATCAAACAGTTCCACTTGAATGCAGAGAAATTTTCCACACAGACCTTCAGTCATTTTGATCAACTTTCAGTTTGTCCTTTTTTATTATTATTATTTTAAAACATAAGCAATGCTATTTCCTCTAACATGATGAATTTAAACCCTTTAGTCATTTAAAAACTTGAGGAATAAATAGACTTGAAATTGCCAAAGTACTCATGTAGGGCTTATTTATTTATTATTATTTTAATCTTTTAGTTTATGCACCACAATGTGCTCATTTTACTATGTTTAGCATGGCCAAAGTTTGCCATTGTGTGCAATAACCATGTCTTTTTTTAAAACTAAAAATTCAGAACTGTGTAGAAAATTTAGCATGTTTTGTATAAGGCATCATATATTCTACTCTTTTGTCTTACTATGCAATCTGAAAACCTAAAAATAAATATATATCATTACAAAAAAAATTAAAAAAATAGAAATTTATGTCAAAAATTTGTGATTTATTATAGCTTACCTACTGACACCATGTCATTAACCACAAACCTAATGAATGCTTTATTCCTAAACATGATTACGCTTTCAGTATGTCAGTAATGTTACAATAGAACTACAACTATTGCAGGATAATGATATAGCTGCAACATTTTTATATAGTCATTCAGATTTCAGTGAGGAATATTTTAAATTACTATTACTTATTAGTGTTGTTCTCCTTTAGATTTACATTTTACATAGACTAGGTACCTTAGATATTTCAATCCTGCAGGTGTCATTACTTGTTTGAAGCACCAGAGGGCGACATATTTAAAGACCCACACTTTGTTTTACTGTGTCCCATATGCGTCTATGCATTCTCAAAAGCTCCAAATCTACCGCAGTCAATGTAAAACCTTTAACATTTATCTTCACTCCTTTTCTCAGCTCTCTAATTTCTGTTATTTTATTTATTATTTGTTAATCTGTCACTGAAAATGTTGTTAAAAGAAACACATGCTGCTTTCGGTGATGTAAAAAAAATCTTGATCATCCAATTTCTTTGAAGGATTTCTGTTTTCACTCCTGGTTTAGGTAACTCAAACTGCAGAGGCACATCCTGACAGTCGATCTACTCATCCCTAAAATAACCTGAACAAGATGGAGCACCATGGCTAATTTTGTCACCTTCTGAGTGAACCCAAGTGTCTCTATAACCTGGATATCTCTGGCATTTATCCAGTATCACTATGCTAGATACTCAAAGACCAAATACTTACAAGATTAGAAATATAGGCCGGCATTATTATGGAAGTCCTGACATACTGTGCTGGACTCTTTGGCCCGCGACAGTCAAATAAATAGTGCTGGTGTCTCCTGTTTGTCATTGATCTCCAGCCAAAAAAGCTTTATGCATTCAGCAGATGAGTGAAAGTGAACTGGAAACCAGATAAATCTGTCTGCAGTGCAACTGAAAGTGTTTCGGAACATTTATTAGCTTCAACTTTGAAGAAAAGAAAATACTAACTTCACTATTTCTGGAAGGAAATTTTAAATTTTATGTAAAACATACACTTTAATTTTATTTTTGTTGCTAAAAAGTTGGATTTTCTTGGACTTAATAGTAATTTAAAGTATAAAAATCAAGTCAGCAGGACCAGAAATTAAATAGTTTATTGATATAAACACATGTAGCTCTCCTTTGAGGAACAGTACATTCATGAGAGTAAGACTTAACATGATGGTGAAGTAGGCAGGTACAGTCATAATCTAGTGGACATCAACAGAGTTGGGAAAATTAATCAAAATGAGAGCAAAAAAAAAAAGAAAAAAAAGAAACAAAAATCAAACTTTGGACATGGATGTGGACTTAATTGAGGCATGAAGCGATGGCTTAAATCGTTTTATCTTCACAGATGCTTGAGAGTTCACAGGATAAAACTTGTTGGCAGTGTGGTCACCAGCCATATATACATGTTCTTCCAGGAAACTGTTCTGTGGCCACAGAGAAACAATTTCAACTTGAACATCTTCAGCAGTTCTGTTGAGGACTTTTAGAGACATTTCAAGTGTTACACACCTTACGCTGCAAAGGTTGCTGCTCCTAATTTGGGACTGCAACATATGAAGAAATAAAACATGTAAGCAAACCATTAAATAAAATTAGAAAATAAATATTTTACAGAAACTTTGATCATATGTTTTTGATATAAACTGAATTACGTGTGAACACTATTAATAAAGTGGGTTCTAATAGGTAGAAACTGGTACTGCTGCTGATTCAAGGAAATGTGATTAAGTCTGCTAAGTGACTGCACCAGGAGTCATTACAGATTTAATTTATGGGTGCTACTGCAGTGACCCCCTGAATTGCAGAGGCCACCTTTTCCAAGTATAGTGACCTCCATGTATGGACAGGAAGTTATGGTGGAGGTAGGCGTCACCCCAACACTCGTATAGGTTGCTCTTTGAGATAGATCCACTATCTCTCTCTTTTAGCTTGTTAGTTGTAATGTTGCAAATGAGTCTAAGGCTATGTCTGAATTCCCTACCTAACTACTAAAAAACGATATAGTGCAAGACTATATAGTGCCTCGGATTTTAACAGCAATTCAGACACTTTGCTGAATACTTTTTTTTAAAATGGTAAATACAACATCATTTTTTTAAAGTAAAAACTTAAGTATGAACTTTTTACAAAGGCTATTTACGAATCCTGTGTACTTTTATACTTTTTTTTTTTCTTTTTACAAAAAAAAACCATTCAACCGCAATGCATTCTGGTCTATATTCAGCAATCGAGCGAGAATTGATGCACACTAGTTTTTCGCAGAGACTTCTGGGAAATTTTAAGACAGCACTACAAAATGACAAACACACTACATAGTGCACTATGTAGTGAGTAGTGCAGGGATTCAGACACAATCTAACTTTAAAGGGTCTATACCATGCAAATTCTACTTTTTGAGCTTTTAATTATATTACCCTGTTCATCCCTTGCTATAAACAACCCAAAAGCGGTATTTTGATCCATTCACACATTTCTGAGCATTCCTCTAAAAACTTGCACTCTGAGCACCAGCCCCTTCCAACCCACGAAAAGGAGCAGGTTCTGACAAGCTGATGTCACAAAGTGTGAACGGCCCCTTTCAGGAAGAGTCTGCGCTGTCAGAACCGCCCCTCAGGCTTACACAAAAAACAATATTCTCCATGAAGCCAAATAGTGCTCAGCCACTAGCTGCCCGGCTAAGCTAGCAGTGCTCAGCCGCTCAGCTAGCGGTGCTCAGTAGCTAGCTTCCCTGCTAATCTAACAGTACTCATCCACTAAGCTATCGGTGATCAGCTGCTAAGCTTCGCCGCTCAGATAGTGGTGCTAAGTAGCTCAACTAGCAAAGCTCAGCCGCTAATTTTTGCCGCTCAGCTAGCTCAACCGCTAGCCCAACCGCTAGCCTTGGACATCCCCACAACCAGTCTAGCAATTACTAAAGGCAGGTACTGTTCAAAAAGCCAGATTTTGTTTTTTTTTTTTTCATGGGCAAAATGCAGACATGATTTTGCAGAGTCTGTTTCTAGGATAATTTTAATGAAATGGGAGGAACCCACAAGCAATGAAAGGCGGTGCCTCAGAGATCAAGGCATCTTACGTCCGGGTAGGAAAAAAACCCACGAAAATTTCACAAACAGTTTGTCCTTTAGTGTTCCAAAGATAATATGTGATCATATACTGTATATCATTATAGTTTACTCTGAAAAACCTAAGAAAAGCATGGTATAGGCCCTTTAAACGTGTAAAGTGTCTAACTTATATGTAAGATATACTTTGACTATAACAAACAGCATCCTTTTCTGACCTGTGAAACTGATGGTTTTCATTTATTTCTTGTCCCCCTCTGGAATCACTGGCTCTGTTTAGACAAAAGAACTATTATCAGACTCAAAAACTTACAAACAAAACAAATGCTCGAAGAGACTAAAGCCGTAGGGCTATGGTTTTAGGGCAAATGACGTACGTCTGATCTCCAACTTGCAGCTCACGATTGTTTCTCCGTGGTCATTCTTGGCTCTGCAGGAGTACACGCCACCGTCAAAGTTACCAGGCTTTCGGATCTCCAGGGAACAGATCCCTTGGACGCAGATCTGCCTGTACTTGGGGTCATCTCCAATAATCATCTGGTTCTTCATCCATTCAATCTTGGGCTTTTGAGAAAACACATTTCCAAGATGCCACATGATAAAAACAACATCCATTAAAAGATCTTTTAAGGAAACATGTTTCTGTCTTTTCTCTTCTAATCTATTCTAAATGTTTGTGCTATTTTGGTAACCCAGCACTAATTGATAAAGATGCATAGCACATTCAGGTCAAGCACTGTATGTGCACTGACAATGAAGTCCTCTTGAGCTCCAAAGAATGTCAAACATGTGATTAAACTTTCCTCACACCCTCTTCTGTTCTCATGCCTCAAACCAGAACGCTACGTATGCTCTGTCCTGTTAGCTTCCTAGAGGATTATAAGCTCAAAGTCGAGGTAAGAGGCTAAAGCTGGGCTCCCAATGATAATGGTCCGGAGTCGGAGTCCCACTGGAGCTCATATTATCTGAGTAACGTTCAGTGATGTTCAACCAATCTTTGTTATCTCAAGAGCAGCCAATGATCTCACGGAACCATCAGTGTTCACACTAATAAAGATCAATATATCTGTGATATTTATGCAGGAAAATATCTAAAAGCTCACGACTTACTCCGTTATAGTTAGTGAATGACTCATTATGTATCATTTCTTCAAACTTGTTTACTGAAACTCATAATTTCCAATCAATACCTTTGTTTAAGAAGCTGCAGGATTTTTAGCAGCAAATATGGCATGTTTTTCCAAATCATTTTGCGGCATATATCACATAAGCAAAGATCATCTTTCCTGTTTGTCAGTGCAATCATTACTAAATTAACGCGTTTAGAGAAATTGAACCTCAACAGTTCATGGCCTAGCTCTTGAACACGCCATGGCGGTTTTTTTTTGAGGTGCTGCTCTGACTCATTCTGGTTTCTCATTAAAGCCCCACCAGTTAGAGTCTGTCACTGGACGTTTGTAGGGCCTTAAGATAGGAGGCAAACAGTGGAATATGAACATCTTCCACATTGTCAGCCCAAAAGCAACACAATGTAAACAATAGATAAGAGATGCTGGGGAACATTTCTCATAGGTCTTTCAAGCAATATTCTATGGCATTTGGCCAACATTTGTGTGCATTTTATTTAAAGAGGAAATCCTTAAGATTTCCAATTTACCTTTCAAAAGAGAGCTATAATAGACACGTTAATGTACCTTAGGGAATCCCCTGACGGAGCACAGCAGCTTGGTGGAGTAGCCGACAGTGGTGCTCCTGTCACTCAAAGCCGTGGTGAACTTGGGAGGCTCACCAAAGTCATGCTCCTTGTATTCTGGAGGCTTGTAGTCAATACCTGGAAATGTCATGAGACTTAGGTTTCACTTGTAAACTTTTGACTTTTATATCACATCGGCAGCAACACATGTTTACAGGTTTCACTACATTACTATTAAATATGGCTCTGTTGTTGCTACATGGAACAAACACTTGTACAATTCTACGTCTAACAGAGCTTTTAAGAACATGTCCCTCAACAGGATGTTTACTCTAAACAACTATTTACTTTGAACTTTTTATTCAAAAATTAAAAAAATAGGACACACACATGTTTAAATAATATTTCTAAAGACCTTTTTTTCAAACATTTGTTATCGTTTTACTTCTCCAATGTCCTCTCAACCTTTTCTACTCAAATTTTTTTTTTTTTTTATTAGAAGTGTGTTCACATTTGCTTCCCCTCTGAGCCTGATTTAGACATGTCTATGATTATAAAGATGGAAATGTTGCTTTTCTTGCTGTAATTAGGAGACAATTCATTTACAAAAGTAGACACAGTAGCATGAAAAAAGGGGGTAAAGGCACTAAAATTTGAGTTAAGCGCGAGTGAGAAAGATCACTTTTACAGATCTTTTAGTAAACTATACTTTGACATAACTTACTGACCAAACCCCATAACTTAAAAAGAAACTGTCTTCCATTTTTTAATACATTTTTTCACTTTACTAATAAAATTATGGTAAAGTCGAAGGGCTTTTTTGCCTGTCATAAATAGGGTTGTACTGTAAACATCAGTTTTGTCTAAAAATGTGTTCTATATTTTTGTGTTGTTTTTTTAATCTAGTCAAACTGCAGAAAATTGTGAAAAAAAACAAAAACAAATATTTGTTTCAACTTAAACAGCATTTACAAACAATGCAAAACCCTATTTGTGAATTTGTATTTGTTCTTCTATACCTGAGTTAACAACAGATGATTTTTTAGGGATCAAAGAGTTACCTGTCTTCACGATCTTGGCCTCCTCTTTAGTAACAGTAGCAGACTCGCTTATTCCACACTTATTTTCAGAAAACACTCTGAACTTGTAGGTGTTTCCCATAATAAGGTCAGAGATAGTAGCATTCAGTCTGTGGTAATGTTCCAAAACAGTGAACCAGTCCTGTGAAGACACACATGACGTGAATCTGAGAAATTGACATAGCTATAAGATGTGAAATAAGGGGTCTGTCTAAGAGAAACTTTTGGCTCATAAATATATCACATAGCATCATAATAAAATGCAATTTTACTTTGGAAAGACATACGTCTTGATAAACTTACTCCAGTCTTCTTGTCAGCCTTCTGCACTGTGTATCCTGTGATCTCAGTGTTTCCATTGTCTTTGGGGACAGTCCATTCCAGAGCAACGTTGAAACCCCAAGTATCCACAATCTTCACGCTGGCAGGAGGTCCAGGCAGCTCTACAAACAAGTGTGGATGGATTAGGCATCTATAAGCTGTAGAAGAAACCCTTAAGAGTCCCGTTTGCTCACCAACAATCTGAAGAACAAGTGGGGCTTTGTCCTCAAAGTCCTCTACTTTCACGGACATCTCGTACACTCCGGAGTCGTCCCTCTCGGCCGAACGGATAAACAGGATGCTGTCCCTGTCGGTGCTGCGGATGTTCACCCTCTTTGTGTCCAGAGCCCCACCGTTCTTTGTCCATGACACAACAGGTTTGGGTTTGCCCTGGGAATAAATAAACAAACCATGACGTACTGTGCTGTGTACACTGTACATGCTAAAAACATGCTGCGTTCAAGTGCGTACTGTGAAAGGTATGGTCAGGTTGATCTTGTCTCCAACTCGAGCAACATATCTCTGCCTGAGGAAGCGAGGCAAGCGGACCTTGGGGCGGTCTACAAAGAAAAAAAAAAACATAAGCATGTTCTGGATTGCACTGCTTTGATTTTACTTTATTTGGATGCTAAAGTTGGGTATGGCAAAGAGAAGCAGCTCTTAATTTGATCTTTTAAATGCATTTTGTCCCAGAACCAATAGAATGAGACTTGCAGGTTCAAAAGCGTTTGTAGAAATGCATTACTTATATTGGAAAATGTATCTATTCTGTTGTTGACAGATGTTACAACATCAGAATAGCCAAAATACTGATGATTTTTTTAAGGTTTTTAGAAACGAAGGCAACAAAAACACTGTTTTCTAAACAAGATCTCACTGTATCGTCAGTAAAATTAGCTGAAGCTAGTTGAGGGAAATGCTTGCATAGTTTCTCTTGTGCTTTACTAATAACCAATAATCACAGACTAACTGCTACAAAAGATATAGAGAAAGCTAAAGAGCAAATTTTATCCAACTTAAATACTGCTTCAGATCACATATTTTTTATTTAATCAAAACTTCTCATAATTGTGACCATGAACTAAAACATAAGCTATAACTTAAGTGACCTAAATACAAAATATCAATATAATTATCATATCATCACAGATTAATAATGATATTATCAGTATGGAGTAATTTGATAATTGATCTGCATATGCTATGATAAAGTCTAAAATAGGCTATATCTACTTACATAGCCATGTGATTTATTGTCATTTAAGGATTCTTAATGATCTGAATCTGTGTTGGCAGAAATATCTGATCATAAGTTATGAACCGGATAATGAAAATTCATGTAAAGAAAATGGTTAGATAGAGCCAGGGTGGGATTATATAAGTTATCTTCAGGAAATCTATTATTTGATGTCTAGCTATCCTACCTACATTTCTTCATCGATGTGAACCACTGTTGATTGATTCGATTGCTCATGTATTATGATTTTTGATTGCTTGAAATAAACAATTTTAATCTAATTTAAAATAAAATATTCAAAAATGTCTCCTTCTTTCAAAGAGTTCAACAAGAAATCTGGGCTACAACGGAAACAATTAGCTAGTTTTCTGAATGAGTTACACATTTGGTCGTAATTGATGCATTTTTTTAAATATTTTTTTATATTATGTATGATTATGAAATATTGGCAGAACACAGATACCCAAAAGATGAACGGAATAAGATGGGCATTGTACTTTCTGTTTGCAATTAAGTTTACATGTGAAACCTCTATAATATATATATATGTATTAATTACTGAACTTCTTGTTTTTTTTAATTAGGGATTTCTAATATCTTGATATGGGGTGGAACCTTGAATGTTAACATTTCCATTTTCTCCAAAACTCTTTTTTTTTTTTTTTTTTGTTTGCAACTAAACTGTTTCAAACTGTTTTTGTGTGTCTTTAACTAGTTTATGTCCTCCTCTCAAGGAAAAATGCCCCTAATCCTTGTTTTAAATAAAAACCCTCTTGCGGAAGAATATTATAAGAGACACTTGGTGAGTTGGTGGCTTTAAGAAATGTGTGAGATCCAATTGAGGATGCAAAATGACACTTTTTTTTATAATTTCTTTGCATAGTTTTTTTTTACCTCTTTCCACTGATTACATATATAAAAAAAAATGAGTTTAACAGGTAACATAAACTGCAATTTAAAACACAGTAACTGTCAGTAGTTTTTAACATGAAATGATACTAATAAGATACTTGGAAACGTGTCACTCCACCTGCTGAGTGCAGCAAAGCAACACTTGTCGGGTCTCTAAATAAAGCTCGCGTACTGTAGGACTGTATATCAGCTTCCTCCATGACACGAGGCTGGGAGATACAGTTACACCAGAATGCAGGAAAATTCTAGATGAAATAGAATGTAAAACCACTGGTTGCAACCTGCAGACATTCATTTGGGTGTTCAAGAAAGTTTTATGTAATGAAATTTAATCAAAAGATTAAAAAAATGAATTAATAAGACAGGAAGGTACAGAAGGGGGATCCAAGGGGATTCTCCCTGTAAAGTCTGTGGCATCTTTCAAAATAAACTGTACATTTCAAGAGTCGTCTTGAGATTTGGGTGTAAGGTGAGGCGTCAGATCTGTCAACCCCTCCTCTCATTGGTGGGATCAACTGGAACCCAGCACCTAACTTGCTAATCTCCTTTTAACAGACTCCGCCTCCTTGCAGTTAATTCCCACGCTACCATTGTCCTTGCAGAGAGAAACCTGATTCTCTCATACACTGGTAGGATTTTTAAATAAACTAAAATCAAACTCCCCATGGAAAAACATTCAAGAGCAGGAAAATGTAGAAAACAATTCACAAGTTGTCACTATATGGACACCTCGCTCTACAGTGACCGTGAATGTGGATGCCACCATGGAAATGCTGCCACTCCGATCGAGTTACCCTCTCTACCCTGGACGAGTCTCCATTACGCACAACGCTGTTCTGAGATTGAGCCAACGTACCGCAGCACCCTCAAGGTCCAGTCATCGTTTTACCACAAACCGCTTCAGATATACTGTCAGTGATTAACACTGTCAGGTGTTCAGCATCGGGAAACGATGAGACTTATCACAGAGCCACCGGGTGGATCTCGGGATGAGTTCAAAAGGGGGAGGGGACTCAGGGTTTTATACCATTAGCGCTGCAGGCATGTGCCAACATGACACAGAAAGCTGAGAAGAAAACATTGCTGTGATGTTTCTGCTCAACTCCTCCACTTTTCACACTCGCCCTCCTCGTAAGGAAGACAAACCTTCACCAAACACGCTTCTAAATCTGACATTCAGGGGAACTTATGGGATCAAAACTGTCTTTCTTACCAGCGACCTCCTTCACGACAACGGCCTCTGCGAGGGCAACAGGGGGGCTGCGGCCTCCTTCATTCACAGCCACCACGCGGATCTTCAGGCGGTCACCGGTGGTCTGGTTCTTGATGACGTAGCGACAGGCCTTCTGCAGTTCCTCATTGACAGCTTTCCAGTCATCAGCTGGATAGGAAAGACAGAAACAAGGGAATTAAAGGAACACCAATGGATTTTAATGTAAACACTCAGTTTAATTAAACTGTTAAAGGCCCAAAAAAGCTAATATTTTATTTGCCAGAACCATCTGAATGCAGAAATGTATGGACAGAAATTTTCCAAAGTTCTCATCTCCCATAACCCCCTTTTGAAGACTGTTCCCACACTAAAAGAGTACATCAAGTCTCCATTTTTTACTAAATATACACACTGATTTGATGAGCTGGAGGAGATGGGTGGCTAATTGGTTTGCATGATTAAGTAATTAGAGTAATTATAGTCACAGTGGGCTTCTGATATTTTAATGTCTTTAAATGAATCTGACATTTACAAAGCTTAAATAGCCTTTAGAGTGCGTCTTTTATAACTTTTTTGTGTGAATTGATGACTGTTGCTTGTCTGGTGAACAATCTGAGCACATTTTATCTTATTTGTTTGAAAGATCATATTTATGTGTTAGTGACTTTTTATCAAAAAAGCTTAATTTTATAAAGCAGATGTATTAAAAATAAAACAATAAAATGCAGTTTGAGAGCATGTTGAGACTCCAAAATTAGAGAAATGAACAACAAACTTATTGCTCACAACTATCTGATTCTGTATTTGTGCAATGAAAATCGTAAAGATATTTTACTGTAATGGCGTAACAAACATGCACTAAATCGAGCCCGCACTAAAAGTGCTGTTGCGTTTAGCTCAGCACTTTACGTCTAAAAGAAGGAGCACAAGCAAGACAAGGGCTGCTCCTGAATCTGCCTCTCCTTCTAGGGAGAAGTGGGCAACCTCGTGACACGACTCCACCACTGACACTTCAGGGACAGCTGCAACTGATCCAGCTGACCCAGATCCAAAAAGGTTATTTTACATTTCAAGAGTGTTTTCTGAAGAAGTTGACGATTACTTATTAATAAGACAGACCTGTAACCGTAGAAAAAAATGTATTATGACCTAAATTGTAGCAAAAAAGTCAAAGAACTTACTTCCGTCTTTGCAGATTTCAATGACGTATCCATCAAGACCGGTGTCCCCGATGTTCTCAGGCTCGCTCCAAAAAATGGAGACTGAAGTATCATTTTTGTCCTCCACAAACAGATCAAGAGGAGCACTTGTGGGCACTGAAAAAATATTTTTTTAAATGTAACTTCATGTTGAAGTTATGGACCAAATCCTCAAGGTTATTTAAACAGAATTGCTACCTTTAGGTGGAGGAGGCGTGGGTGGTTTGGGCTCTGGCTCTGGTGCAGGTGCTTCTACAGCTTCACCTGATACAAAGTGCATTATTAGTAACAAAATAATCCTTGTCAAGCTGTGGGGGTTTTTTCAAATAACCAACTTGAAAGAACCAGCGGTCTTCTATACTTTTTGCAAAAAAGGTTTACCATCAGCAGGTGCTTGGGCGTCTGCAGCAGGAGCTTCCTCTGAGGCCGGAGCAGCAGCAGCTATTATTAAATGTTAGATATTAATAATTAGCGCATGAAGCAGATGGGATACGTTCTGACAGATTGTAATTCGTGTGCTGACAAGTACATCCAGTGGAAAGCAATTAGTGTAGATGACTTTTAAAAGGAACATGAAAGTTCAGATCTTAAAATATAAGCAAGAAAAGCTATTTTTTAATGTTTTTTGTTTTTTTTTTACCATCAGCAGGGGCGTCAGCAGCAGCAGCTGGTGTTTCTCCTGCAGCAGGAGCGGCAGCTGGCAGCACAAGTTAAGATTTATTATATGTTAGTATAGCTTGTTTTCCTAAAAAAAGATTTTGGCTTGATTAGTCCACTTTTTTCTTTGTAAAATCACAAAAAAAGACTAATGTTTGTTGTTGATCTTCATAAAAAAAGTTTTCTTAAAAAAAAAAAACATTCAAACAAGCAAAAAAAGAGCAAAGCTTTTAGACACTGCAGAGGAAAAGCAGTAAAAGATAAATTAAAAGGAATTTCATAAATATTAAATTACAGAAAAAAAAGTTTTTTTTTTTTATTCTTATCAATTAAAATTTAAGAAAAAAAGCAAAAAATTGATAACACATTAGCTTGCAAACTGCATGCATTTTTGGAGCTCAAATGCTAAATACTGAAAAAAAATCCCATAATAGTCAGGGTCCTTTGTAGAAGCAGCTCCTCCACTAAGAGTAGATTATTATTATTATTATTATTGTCATAAATAGCTTGTAACTTTTACACATAATGTGCAAATATTTCCCCCGGCATGACTCAGCAAACTGAACCTGCAGGGATTCCGTAGCCTGTTGCCCTGAGAATAGATTTACCCTCTGCTGGGGCAGCAGCTTCCCCCTCAGCTGGAGCCTCTCCCTCGGCGGGGGCTGGGGCAGCCTCTCCCTCTGCAGGAGCCGGAGCAGGAGCCTCCTCGGCCGGTGCGGCCTCCGGGGCGGGCTCGGGAGCCGGCTCTGGAGCTGCCTCCTCCTCTTTCTTGGCGGGTTCTTTCTTAGCCGCCTTCTTGATCGGGGCTGGCTTGGCCGGCATGTCGGAGGTCGCAGCTAATTCCCAACTTACTTAAGTCCTTCAAACTGCATCCAATGCCATCATTCCTGTGAGGGCGACAGGCTTTTATACGGCTCAACGTGGACAGACACCGCCCACCAGAAAGTAATGGATACTGACCATCAGGACTGAGAGCGACACGTCTGGCCCCCTCATTAACACCAAGGACACATCCTGACATTATCTCTGCATGATGACTTATTTGATCCAACCTGTTAAGTACTCAGCCTAACTTTTATTAACAGTTGAAGAGTAGTTAAAATTCACATTTACCACCTTCACTAAAAGTGTGTCTTAAGTTTTACATTGCCTATCATCAGAGGTGTCCAAGCTTTTGGCAAATAGAACCAGACAATATTCGACATTCCTTGAACTATTTGGAGGAAATATGGAGGAGTTGTGAAGGGAGAGAGATAAATTACAGTTTTTACTAAAGGTGGATTTAGTGCCAACAATGATGTTTAGTCTTATTGCAATTGAATTTAAGGAAGTTTGCTGTGAACTGGGACTTAACTTCAAGAAGACATTTGGAATGGGAGGAAGGTGGAAAAGTGGAGCCAGGTTTGGAGGACAAGTAGAGCTGCATGTCATCTGCGTAGCAATGAAACTGGACGTTATGCTTTCGAAAAATGTGGGGGAGAAGGTAGATGATGAAGACGAGGGGCCTCAGGACAGATCCCTGGGACATACCTGTGGTGATGGGAGCCACAGGACTGGTTAATTATTTTAACTGGATGTCATAAATATAATATTTTAATAATATTAAATCCAAACAAACAATTTCATGAACACTATTGAAAATGCATACTTTTCATTTCTTCACATGCAAAATAATATATCTAATTTGTTTTCTTTTGTCTCAAATTTGTCAATAGTTCACACCGTTAGGTCCTTGTCGTAGATCACGTCTTGTCTGGAAGTCCCGTTTGATGACGAAGTTCTTGAAAAAAGCTAAAATCAGTTGAGCTTATAATGCTATTTATCTATAGTGTCAAACTCAATCGCACAGGGGGCCAAAATCCAAAACACACCTTAGGTCTTGGGTTGAACAGGATAAACATTTATTGAACACACTAAAACAAAATGTTTTAAACTTTAAAAATGTAATTTTCTAACATTACTAACAGGCAGAAATATTGAACCAGAATAAATCAACTTAAACCTTAAGTCAGTCGGTCTGTCTGTCATTGTCCCAACTAACCATCCATCCATCCATCCATCTTTTTAGATGCAAGAACAGCCAAGTACAAACCCTTAAATGTAACATGTATTTTATTAATTCCAACAAACAGTGACAGGTGGATGAAAGCCTTCAGGAGCATGCCTTATCCTCATACTGGAACCAACTTTCCAGAAATATATTCCTCCACCAACAGTGTTGCTTATTCTTCCTCAATGATTGTTGCCGCACCCAGAACGCCGGAACACTGTATTTACACGTTTTCTTTTTTTTTTACAACCATGTTCTGTACAAAATAGAGAAAATGAGGTTTTACAAAGGATTCTTTAGAAAAAAAGAAAGAAAAAGAAATATCAAATCTTTGAGTATTACAAAAGAAAACATTATCTAGAATGACTTTCTTAAACAATGTTAGTTTCATCACTTTTGTCCCATCACACAGCAAGTTTACATGCAATTGAAACACTTAGAAACTCCTCATCTTCAAACATCAGCAAGAATAGATGAAGCGTTACTTTTTTTTTAATTTTAAACACAAGCTTTGCCACAATATGACTATGAAGCAACCTGCATCAGCTTAACGCATCAGAGTAGTATCTGATGTTGGATTCACTCCATTGAAATCAGCTGATTTGGGCCAACCACACCAGGCTTAATCTCTTTTCTATTCGTTTTGACTATTCATAAAGTAAGACACATGGCATCTGTTGTCACACATAAGTGCAAAGCACATCAAACAGCTTGCATGATTTGATACGTCTTAGAAACCCTGTCTCCAGTGCCACACCAAGTAATACTTCCTCCCTTTAAAGCTGTCTCACCAGCTGAAAAGGCTTCATTTGTGGTGTGGTTTGTCTAAATTTGGGCACTATCCAGAAATACTAAATAAAAACAGCTCAGTGGCTTGTGATACTAAGACACTGACTGATTGCTGACACTAATAGAAGTTGCTGCAAAATCCTGATAACACTAGTAAGCAAAGAAAAAAACACTGCTACAGAGCAACAACAACCAGTCCATGAAATGAGATACTGTCGCAGAAAGATCAGAAAGTAGTCAGCATGTTCATCACATATTTGAAATATTTACAATAATTAAGCTATTTCATGTTTTTGATAAATGGTTTTACTCCTAAATATATTTAACTTATTGTTGTTTTGTTTGTCTGCAATTACTCTAATAATGCATTCAGAGCAACAACTTGTGCAGCACAAACTGAATGTAAAAGGTTACACTATCTTATTAAGCTGTCAGAGTGGACCCACATTCATTTGTGAACTTTTGTCTGAACACAAAAACAATGACTGATTTGTTGTTTTTTCTACACCACTTGCACCACAAGTTTCTTCACATTTTATAAACGTCCCAAAGGCCCCTTTAACAGAAAGAACAGTACCTAAAGCACTTATAAAGTCTTTAAACGTTTCCTTTTAAACTTATTTCTTTTTATTTGTGTATCCAAAGTGATTTCATGTGCGTATTGTACGACATCGACATGGGTATACACCACACAATGTCTCACATCACTTTACTGTATTCACTTAATGTCATCAGCACTTATTCTAAAACACCTCCTACTAACCTCAGACATGAACTCTATGTTGTGTTTGACATAAAATGACTCCTAGGACATCAACCCTGCATGAGCATGTGAGTCTTACTCAGTCCTACAACAGTGAGGGGCCTTTTGTGAGAGCACCAAACAAACCTAAATGATGGTGTTGAACACATTTGGTGAGTTTCAGGCAGCTTTAGGCCACTCGGCTAAGCCACTGTCGAAAGTGTTGCTGTGAATCTTTGATAAGGCTTCTGTTAAAAGCACCTACTACATAATACTGTTATGTTCTTTCTTTTAAGGTTCTATACTCCTATATTTATATATACATTCATAGTTGAAATGACATGAATTTGACAGTCAATATGCAAGACTAAAAAACAGTGTTTGGTTCAGAACTCTAGATATATGCACCCATTGATGTACATAAAGTAATGTCTCATTGTATGTACATGATATATACAGACGTTAAACAAATGTGCTCTTTGAGATACATTTACAGAAAATGAACCAGTAAGTATGTTTTTTTAAGATAATGTTTCTTTTTATATATTATATCCCTGTGTTGTATCTTATACCTGACATTTAAAGCAGCATGGCTGCAACTGTTTGTTTTATTTGAGATGATTTAAAATAAGAAAGAAGTCTGTGCAGTGAGAAACACACATCACTGGAAACACAAAGTCGTGTTTTATCCAAAAGAGTATGACAGCAAGATTATTTTATCAAATTATAATTATAGGAAACTATAAGAAAGACGTTTGTCGTAAACTTCGTCTTAAAATCGATTTTTCGAACTTCAGTTGAGGGAAAACTGGTTGTGATGAATGGAAAAAATGAGGTAAAAATGTGGTTAGACGGTTTTGTATGATGATGAAAGCACCAGTGCTCTGCTAGGGTTGAGGTGACGCGGATGTCTTAGCTCTTAAGGCATGCTTGTTTCACCTGCTCTAGTTGTAAAGTTTAGGATTGCATATGTAAAAGATTTGGCCTTTAAATACTTGAATGGTAGATATGTACCAAAGAACTGTGCCAGGAACATTGGACTGTTATGCTGTCATACTCTTTTCCAAAACAAGTTAAGAATAGCGCCATTTGATGGGGACTTAATGTCCCGCAATGCAAAGTTTTTTGCAGAAATCCCCTGAAGTCAAGAAAACTGGGTTTTATAGGATGAAGTTAGCACCAATCTAAGAGCATCAAGGGCTAAAGAGGTGTTAAATATAATTCAGTAGAATAACATGCAGCGTTTGTAGACCGCTCATTCTGGATCCATTACAATAATTTGGATTTTATACGTCAAAGCCAGACTGCTGAAAATCAGGTGAGAACGGGAGGTGCTTTTCCTAACTGTGCACACCTTCTGCAAGAAAAAAAAAATATACATGTTCAATGTTGGTGTTCAAAGCTTGGGCAGGCCAGGGTCTTCTTTGTCTGGAGATTCGATGTAATTGGCAGCCTCTTGAAGTTTCAAAAGCATTGCCATCTAGAGAAAAGAGTACAAGTTAAAAATGTAGACCTTAACTTTAAAGGTGATTTTAAATACGCAGAAATGTGGTGAATATGCTCTTGTCTACCAGAGGATCCGATTCCATGGAGCTGGGCGGAGTCTCTTTGTGAGGCCTGTCCTCACTGGGTTGACTTGGGCTGCAGGAGCTGACGCTGGGAGGAGGTAAGTGAAAGAGCTTTGCCTGGTCCTGCTGGGCAGACGGCCATGGTAGGGTGCCCCTCACCCACTCCACTGGGTCCTCCCAGACCGCTTTCTGTCCGTGGACCTGAAGAGCCACAGAATGTCAAGTCATTTATTTTTTGAGGGGAGGGTCAATAAGTCACAATCAAATGTTTATATTAAAAAAAATGGTAGAAAATGTTCTTTTTGTTAAAACGAAGAACGATACATTGATTTTCTAAAAAATCTATGAACATATTTGGCATCTATTTCTTTTCCAATCATCTTCTCCTTTGGCAGATTCAGGACTGCTGATCCTCTACGGCTACTGGCTGGGGTCAAACACGATGACACAAATCATGAGTGTTAGGATTTCGTAAATGCAATATGTTCCCATGGTATCTGACCTTGATGCCATCCTTGGCACCTTCTTGCAGATAAGGAATAATAGAAAAATTCCAGAGGTCGATAAACCAAGATCGGAACTCATCCACAGTGACGGGACAGGACAGGAAAAAGCAGGGACCTAAAGAAGATAGGAAATCAACAAAAAACAGAGTTTACTGATTTTTTTTATTTTTTAAGCAAATCATTGTTCTCAATCAACTTTTTACACACCTATTAGGAAGTCTGATGTGCTGTGCTTCTCAAGGAACGCATGCAAATGATACCACAGTTTGGGTAGCCAGTCTAACACCCGGATCAAGTCCTCATTGTTTAAATTCCTCTCATCCTCCGACTCCATCAATTTCCTGTGCAAATACCGCACAAGAAAGCCATTGGCTGGTTCCACATTGTTGGAGAAAATCACCATTCTGAAGCAAAAAGGAAAAGAAAGAATCAGTATGGACTGCATCGCTCCACAGCAGAAATAAACGTAAAAGTCAGCGGATTTATCTTTAGGATTATCTTTATTCCTCATTGCTTTATTGTTCAAATGGGTGGACTAATCATCTTTTTGCATTATTTTTTTGTAGCTTCCTAAATGACAGTTAAGCTACAAAAACAATATTAAAAACAATAAAAACTAAACAAAAAAAAAAAAAACATTTAGCAAGAAAAAAAAGATCTTTCCACATATATATCAATATTAGGATTAGCATGTTCAAAAACCAACCTGAAGCTGAGATGTAAGCCGTGGTTTGCTGTCATTTTCACTGGCTGGTTGCTCGTACCAATAATGTAAGGACTGAATGCAGAGACAATGTTGAACAGTTAAGTTCACGGATCACCAAATACTTTACAATGTTAGTGCTGGTATGGGAATTTTACCATTTGTGGTATTTGCAGGTGAGAGCCCCGTTAACAAGTTCACTGATGGCAACAGGATCGTGAATATCATCCAAAATAACTACGAGTGGGATTTCAGAGGCGCTGCTTTCTCGATCGATTTGATTGGCCAAATTAGACAAGTAAAGCTGCAGGTCCTGCATAAAAAGCACAAAAAGACACAATACTGTGTGACCCCATGAAAGTCACTGTAATCGAGGTTTTATTAGAATGTCACTTCCTGTTACCTTGCATGACTGGCGGTGCATGTTGAAAGTGACCACGATGCTGCCTGTGATTTCGCGGGCGCTCCGGTCCACCAGGTACTCAGCCAGGCGGGAGGCAAGGTAGGTTTTACCCGTGCCGCTCGGCCCAGACAGGATGAGACGGCGGTGTTTTAGTAGGAGACTGATGTAGTGTTGCATCATGGGTTTGGGAATGAGAGTCTCAAATACCAGGCTGTCCACACACTTCTCTTTCAAACCTGGAGACAGTAGGGAGGATTAAAACTGGAATATTGGAGTGAACAATGGTGACTGCGAGTAATTAAAATCAATATAAAAAAATGGAGAATAATTGCTAAAATAAAGCATATTTTTGAACGACAACATAAGGGAAAATCAAGCACGTTGGGTGTAGGTAGAAAGAGGCTTTCAAAACAGATTTCTATCATGTTCTTCGTAAGTAACCCGGAGCTCAAGCATTTCACTCTGAAAATAACTTTGCATCAAGTGTGGGAAGCCTGTGCACTTCCAAACCCCCCCAGCTGAAGAAGTGCTGTCTGTTCTTAACATCTATGGGGCCCATGTGTCTGAGGCTGCTGGACCAGCTGGGCACGACAGCACAGGGATCAAGTTACTCAGAACCCTTCCTGAGCTGCTGTTACTTTCTCAGCTCTCCCAGCACTTTGCTTCAAAGATGGGGGTGGTGTGTGTGGGGGGGGGTCAATTACCTACATGTCCAAATGTAGTTGTTGCTGTGATAAGCAGACAAACATGACGCTTTGTACCGTGGGCTTAAAATAAAAACCAACTATCAAATCTAACACAAAAGTCTCACAAATTTATGCATTTCTTAAATATTTGAGGTTCAAATTTGAATAGTAGTAGCTGAAGTCATAAAATATGAAGTTCAACATACTTTAATAGGCATTCTTGCTGGTTTTGGTAAACTCTAAATAAAAATGAAGGATGTAACAGATTTTCTCCAGACCTTTCAGAGCCACTGTGATGCTGCTGGGGCCTCGAGACATGCAGCGGGATGGCTGGGTCTCGGGGGCGTCCCCTCCCAGCACTCTCTTGATGTGGCCCATACTGTAACTGTAGATGGAGTCTGTAGAAAGGCCAAGACTAGATGTCGGGTCGACTTTTGCGATGTAAACCTAAAACAAAAAAAAAGAAATGTAAATAAACGAGCTGACTTTAGTTTGTTTGCTGAGAAAAAGATAAAGTGAAAGCGAACACTTTGGTTATCATTTACCAGTGAAATGAATGTATTGGGAACTACATTAGAACATTTTTACAAATATTACTGAATAAACAAAAACAAGAATAAAGGTAAGTTTAGCTTGGAAGCCCCAAACTATGTCTCTTAACAAAGTGTGATAAAAAAGGAGATATTTCTTCGGCTTTATTCCAATATTTAATATTTTGGAGTAAAAATCTACTGATATTGTTGTTTCTCTGGTAGTGCTACAAGAAAGAAGCCTGTAAATGATTGTTATTTCAGTACAACGACAACAACCTTAAAAAATAAAGTTTAAAGTCTCAGCAGGCTGCATGAATGTCTGTAACTTTTGGCCTACTGACATGGGATACAGTTGTTATGACTGCTGCCATTATCTTTTCTGCTTCCAGAATAAAAAGCACAGGGGAGGTGTAAAGCTTCCTTCTCTTACACTCCTTCCTTCAGTTAGGAAGCAGAATTAGAATTTGAACTGGAAGTTGACAGGCTAAAGTCTTTGTTTCCAAAAATTGCAGCTATGTTACTCCAATAATGTCATTCCTTACATGCCCTCTCCATGCCATCCTCCTCTCACATTCACACTCCTTTCTCACTCACTTTGAATCACACCCTTCTTTCAACAACTTATCTTTTATAACATGAAATCTTTATAAAAATGCTGTATCAATGCAGAAAAGTGTCATTAAACTGAAAAGCACTTCAACTGTCATGCTAAATAACGTGTTACAAAGAATAACCTTGAAAGTATTGGCATGCCAAATATAGTCTAACAGCTGAATCATAAATGTGAGCCTGCATTTTTTAAACAGACCCCACTGAAGTTGTCAGTGTGAGATGTTTTACCTTGAAAGCCTGGCTGACAGCTGAGTCAAGCATGACCCAGTCCATCCTTCCATTCACCCTAACAGTCCCAATGAAGAAATCCTGCTGTTTCACCTCCTGTTCAAATATAGTTTTTTTGGTGATGAATGCAATGCGGCAAAAGACAGTTCAAATAAAAAAATAAATAAAAAAAGGAAAATGTGCTTACATCTTTGAAAACGCGCAAATCTGCAACACAAACCAGCACCCTGACCCGATGATCATCTCTCTGTGAGGAAAGGCTGAGAGAATCTGCAGAGTGGATGTCTGCCGCGACAGAAACAAAATGGAAAAACAATGAAAACGTTTATTTATATAAACTGCTGAACATTACAACAGAAGTTGTCAAGTTGCTTTTCACAATGAAAAAGTGAGATTTAAACCACATTGTTCTGACTTTGGATTCTCCTCCAACATGTTGGAGAATGAACCCTACCTGTGCCACCTCCCTCACTGAGCCCTCTGCTGTAACTCTTTGGCATGTTCACAGCCACGGATTGGCGGGGGGAGGAGCTCCCCAGAGCCATGAGACTTGAGGACTGGGAGACAGAGCTGGATGGTCCAGGAGATGGACAGGGGGACAGACCACCCGTCCTCAGCTGGTCATTCTCCACCTTCAGGTTCTCCACCGTCCTCTGTATAGAAGTGGAACCACACGTGATTTAAATAAAAACTGAAGTCAGTATTACAGCATGGCTAATTTTAGTTGACTTGAATGAAATTTACTAGAATATTTTAACAAAATTTGAATGAAATAAAAAATGCTACATTAACATGATGAGAATTTTAAAAAGAGTTAATACTAAGAGACAAACCACAAGTATTTACATCCAAAAATATCAAATTCCAAACCTGCATGTTGGTCATCGCCTCCTGCAGCTGTTCTAGCTGATGGGCGGAGTTTAAAGCCTCCAGCCGTATGTCCGTGAGCTTGCGTTCCTTCTCCCACAGCTCTGAACGCAGTTCTGTTACAACCTTATCATCCATCCCCTCACTGCCCTCAAAGACCCTGGAGACAACCAATTAACCACAGACAAATTCAGGGAAAAGAACACACTAAAATGTACATTTATAAAAGTACTGTAAGGGATTTTCACAACAACAAAATCATGTTGTTAGCACAAGTGTTAACAAAGACCACATCCAGGAAGAGGCTTACCCTGAGGATGATGATGCAGAGGATTTAGCTGAATGTTGAGGGTTTTCACCGATACTGTGAACCTTGGGGGAGGAGGGCAGTGAGGATTCTGGGGTGGCAATCTCTTCAATGTCTGCATATGCTCCTGATTTGGATCCCTTCTTGCTAAAAGCCTTGTTGAAGGAACTCCGCAGCTGTTTGGGGAAAATATGAAGCCAGAACGCACATTGAACAAAGTATGTCAGGTTTGGTATTTTTTCAAGTTTGTCCTAAATTCTAAATACTCTTACGTATTGGGCAGTGATGAGGAAGTACAAATAAACAATTGTGATTATTTTAAAAGTTAATTTAATACTTTTACACTATTGCAGATCAATTAAATACTGTATAAATTCAAGATTATGCTCACACGGTTGTCGAGTATGGCAATATATAGTTAGATGGTACAAAGTGAGGTTCACAAGTGTGCAGGTTTAGAGGGGATAGGTTCTGTTTATTTCACATATCACTCACCTCAAAAACCTACAACCACAGAAGAGGAAAGCATGAAAGAGAAAAGGATTCATGCTTAATGCCAAATACAGGAGAAGACAGGAGGAACAGCATCACATGCAGGAAGACAGACATGATCGCTGACAGTTTTATTGCTTAAACTTTCAAACCTCATCACCATATATAACATTAAAACACTTAATGATGATTTGGTATCTTTTAAGCCCTCCTCAGTGAGAATTGTCCCTTTAACAACTGATTTCCTACCACACATATAATGCTGCAAGCAAAAGTCACCACTTTTTATTGTTTTGTCATGCTTACATTCTGGAAAAGCTAAATTTGAAGATCAAAGTAGTAAAATCGATTTATTTCTAAAATACTCCTTTTTTTGCATCAGTCACGATGGTCTATATTTTCACATTGTTCATATTTGTGTCTCCTTCTTCTCACCCAGCTCTTCTTTTTCTTCTTCTTGGCCTCCAGCTCCTTCAGACTCCCTACACTGGAGTGGCTTGTGTTGCTGTTGAGACTGGAGATGCTCTCTGAGGAGTTCTGGCGGTTAATGAGCAGCTCTGTATAAAATAAGTTAACAAAAAAATAAATATGAATTTGTCTGTTGTGATCCCATTTCCTATTGAAAACACATAATAATGGTGTATACCTTTAGGGGTGATCTCGGGATTACTAAGAGCATTCTGTATAATTTCCTGGGCCTCTGTATTTTTGGCTTTTAGAATCTCAATGGTGTCCTTTAGTTGAGTGAGTTCAGAGTCCTGAAGAAAATAAACCCCATTATTTTTTACATTTCCTTTAATTATGAGATGTCATGAATGGCTTAAAATACCTTTTGCTCTGAGGAGACTGACAGTGTCTGGAGACGTGCTGTCATTAGTGCCAGACTCTGTTCAAAGGCTGCCACAAGATTAGCCTGAAAAAGACAGAAAAGTACATTAAAAGTCTAAAAAGATCACATGAAAAAGGGCTATCAGATGGATGTCAGCATCAGTTATTGAGGCACTCGAACCAGCATTTTACTGAGCAAAAATCTCACAACTGGAGGGGTTAAATTTAAGTCGTAACCTGAAGAAATACATACGGTTAAATCTGATTAACTTCTCTTTAAAATACTAACAGCTCCAAATTCAAGAGAAAGTATATGCAGCTCTGAGTGGATAGCTACAATATGAAAATAACTGGTCAGCATGCTTTGGCAAGTGTCACATAACATCCCAGCTATTATAAACAGCACTCGTCATATCAGCATCCTCCGAGTTAACGCTAACAAACCTGGCCAAGCTGCTACACCAGTGTCCAGTGATGTGGGGCAGTGGGAGACAGGCAGGGGGCAGCAGTGAGTCCAACAGGCAATACAGCCAAAGGTGTAAAAGAGAGGGACAGCTGTATTAGGCTTTGGGAACAAAATCATATCTGCAGAGGCACACTCTGGCTTAAACTAGCAAAAGATACGAACAATCAAATGTGCAAAAGAAGAAGGACTGCAGCAGAAACGGTGGATGATTAGTTTAACCTGCTATTGTCATGCACATTAAACTTGACATTAAAATAAGTCAGAATAAAAGGAAAAAAAAAAATAGGAGGAAGCAGACCCAAAAAAAAAAAAGTGTCAGAGGACGGATATTTCCAAGCATGATTATTAGGTTGAAGTGGGGCAGCAGTAATTCAGCAGATTTATACAGCTGGGGATAAAATGTCAAATGTAGGTTAAAGAGTTGAAGGAATATTTGATGTTTTGAAACCAACTCCTATCATATTTTACCTACAAATGTATTTAGTTTATTAGCTATAACATACATTTTAGAAGACTGTTTTTTACATTAATTTGGTGTCAAATAGGAACTCAACCATTATTTTCCATTCAATGTATTAATAAGTTTTGATAATAATAAATAAGAAGTTATTTCATCTTTGTTACTTTATAAATAATCTGCATGGGAACGGAAATGTATTATTACTGTTAAATGTATGTAAAGACCAGATTATGGCAACTAAGTAAAAATGTATATTAGGTAAAACTTAACAGTGCACATTATGTATGTATATATATATTTAGTTCCTCGCTTTCTTGTCAATCAAACTTTACTTGATTTACACATTCTATTTATGATTAGGAGTAACTATAATGTCAAAAAAATATAATCATTTATTTATTCTATTAACTGATCAAATATATGAATTAATATCTTAAAAAGTTTTGATGTATCAAAAGCTGCAGGTGTTAGTTATACAGCTTTCAAACAGAAAAGTTTGTTTCGGGACAGCTTTTTGGTGATTCAGAATTAATATTATTTAACAGTTTGCAGGGATAATCCTGAAAAAAACCTGACTAAGTCTCTAATGTACTAGCAAAGATACTAAAAACTAAAAAAAGGAGATACATCATACATTAGCAGAAAGCTGCATGGTCAAATTGGCGACCTTTTCCTGGGAGGACTCCAGCTCTCTCCTCAGCTTTCGGATTTGCTGGAGAAACAAACAAACAAAAAAAAAGTCATCTCAAAGAAATTACTTAAAATATATCACACAACTGTTAATGTACATGCTGATTATGATAAAACTATGACAGAGTGTGTTTTAATGACAACTTTGCAAGCAAAAACAACACAGTCATCTCATGATACTAAATAAAAGCCTGGAAAGCAGAACATTTACCTTAAACAAGACAAATACGCATGAATTTGATTCATTATCAATATTTTATCATGCAATTAAAAATCTATAGGTTGTGATGGTTCATAAATGGAGACAATACTGAGAACAAAACAAAACCCCAAAGACATGTATTGACAAATGACAAGTATTTTCTCATGACTCAACACTTGCCAAACGGTTTGGCAAAGAACACAAAGCGTGGCCGGTATATGGGTTATAGATTGATGGCATGTTGACCTTACCTCCCCTTGTATCCTCTCCTCATTCTTATGAAGGCATGGTGACAGCAAAAATACAGGGTGGAAGATTAATCTAGCAACGTGTACCTTTTTTTTTTTTTTTAACCGACTAAGATTTATAATGAATGTTTAAAAGGTTACAACTGAAGAATAAGTTGTTAAAACACTTTCTTAAGGGAACTTCTTTAGATAACATTTTCTATACATGTAATATTACTGTATGAGAGTTTTATAATCAAATCCACATAGGTTGGTAAGCAAAATTTAGAGTCTTTTTGTCAAATTCTGAAGCAAAATATGGCAAAGTGAAAACTATGCGATAGCTTGTCACTTTATGATTGATGGCTTTACTCACCGAGGAGTAGTTGGATGAGGCGTTGGAGGCCAGAGACAACACAGAGCCATGCACTGAAATAGAAAAGATAAGAGGTTTCTGCTCTTGAGACCTACCAGAGAATATTAAAAACTGTAAATTAAAGTTGAATCTATTTTAAGAGATAAAGTTTACTCTGACCGTTTATTAAACTCAGTATATAACTGGATATAAAACTGACAAAAAAGTTGCATTTAGAAAGAACTGAAGCTTTCTTGCAAATAAACAATGATTTTTTTTTATTGTGAAATAAGTATAAACTCTTTTTTAAAGACCAATAATTGATAAGGTTTAAGTTAGTGATAAATTGAATCTTGAGGGTAAATTATTTTGTCAAAGTCTTATTTTCATGTGATTTTCACAGTAAACTATATACATACATTTGATCATATACTACATTGATAACACTAAAAAACAAATTGTTTTATGAAATATGAGTCATTTTTGTGGACCATCTCCTTGTCGGTCCCGCCTATTTCACAACGTCATTCTTGAGTAGCTCAATAAAGATTCGTCTTTTGGGTTGTGGGTTAGATTGTTGGAGCAGAAGTTAGCCTACGCTTATATCCCAGAATCCATTTGTTTACTGGTATACTCTCTCCTGTTAGCTTACAGCTCCTTGCAAGCACAAGCTTTTTCAAACCATAGGTTATTTGCTCCTGATCCAACAGTTATGAATACAAAAATCTTAAATAATTTTATACATGTCCTCTATTACGAGAAACATGTAACAAGAACTTGTTAAAAAACAAAAAACACAATTTTCATTGGAGTGGGTCTTTAAAACATTGAGGTGTTAAGCTGAAAATCCATGTTTTCAGGAGTGAGGAGGGATGAAAATGCTCACCATCATCTCCCTGCTCACGGAAAGAACCAGACCTCAACATGCTTTTTGGTCGGTCAGCCAGAGACATACTGCTGCCCAGGGGGGAGGATCCATACAGATCACACGCCGAGTCTGTGGGAGGCCCTGTGCTGCTGGAGCGAGAGATCCTCGGGGTGCCACAGGAAATTGGGGCAACTAGCATTGCAAAACAACAAAAATCAAAAACATGGTTCATTTAAGTCCTCAACACATGCAGATTACTGCAGATAAAAGTTCAGCCTTATGTGACCTGTATGTTTGCACGAATGAATATGGCTAACAACATTAAGAAATGTAACCTTTTTGGTTTGTACTCAACAGGATTTAAAGATGAAAGCAGTATTTCTTAAAGATCCCAATTTCCATCAGTTTTCTCAAACCTGATGTTTTTTCCCACTCTGGCATCCCTAAGGATCAGCGCACTCACCCACGTTAGTGAGAAGAGCCCTGCTGGAGGAGGCCTGAGGAGGACGAGTGGGAGAAGGAAGCTGAGGAGGGCTGTCACTCTCGGTCATGCTCACGATGGTGTGGGAGTGGCGCCTTCCTGGTTTGTTTCCATCACTCTCTGAAAGGCTGGAGCCATAACACCTAAAGAGCAAAGGTAAATTAAAATGAAGGCAAACAGGCCGCACTGCAATGCGTCATTATAAGCAGAAGCACAGCTGTTTTGACTTACTCTAAACTTTTCTTTGGCAGTGTGTTCCGGTCTGTTTGAATGCTGAAAGACAGACAGGAATCAAGCAAAAAAAATTAAAAATAAAAATCTAAGACAATCGAACCACCACAAACCTGTGGCAATTCTACTTTTTACTAATTAGCACCTCTTTAACACCTTTATAGTAACAAAACAATGTACAGTTGCAAAAATCTCTGCACCAGTCCCATTATTTGCTTTCACCTAAAACCAATCAACCAAATTTGCCATTTGATACTGATTTCATCTTTTCTTACATTCATTTGGATAATTACAACTTATTGGGAGGTGTTTTAAACGTTAGATTATATTTTAATTTAGTTCTGTAAATGACTAACATAGCAAATGCACATCTGGAAAACTTGGATATAAAGAAATGTCTGCATTTGCTGCTGAACTTTTTCTGACAGACACTCATCTCTCGACAGTTCATTTGAAACAGATTTTTATTCATTTTTTTTCTATTATTTCTTTGAACCTACTTCTGTAAATCCAGTATCTATGATGGGTTTATGTTGGTGTCTAGTCTTTGTTATGGACTCAGTTCACACCTTAAACACTTTAGAAATTACAACTGGATTTTCAATGTTTTTTTTTTTTTTTGGTCAATAATCAGTAATTTAATTGTCTTTATGATTCATTCAGGTATTCTTCTTCATAAAAATGTGGCCTAAAATGTTAACTGCTAATAACGTAATTGTCTTTGGTCCATCTATTTCTAACTTTAGGTTTTTAAAGTAAGTATAGATAAAACAGAATTTAAATGATGGTATATAAAATTGTGAAAATGATCCGTTATCAGCTTTTTTGTCATCTGGATTTTTTAAATTTTGAAAACCCCTTTTCACAAGGTTGTAATTAACTAAATGGACACATAAATTTGCCAGTTTTAAAAATTCCAGTAAAAAACATAGACATAAACAAAGCAGACTAAAGTTTACCTCTCTGAGAGGCTGAGGGACGTCCTGCTTCCGCCCCCCCATGTTCCTGTGCTTCTTTCCTCTTTGTCCCGTGCTTCTGATGCGGCAAGCCGTGCACTGGAGGGCACGCTCATCTGGAGGGGCAGGGACTCCAGGCTGCGGTGCATGCCTGATAGCTTAGGATAGTACATGGGGGATCCGCTAAGACGATCGCTGGTGTAGGCAGGAGAGTCCATATGAAGGACAGGTGCTGGGCTCGGGGTGAGGCGAGGAGCAGGGTGGGAGGCAGCTAAATCTTGAAGCTTGGAGTATGGGGGGACTTTGGGTGGAAGGTCCTGAATCGTCACACAGGAGTCAAGGCTGTTGGAATTGACCTTGTCTAGGTGCGCCAAACTGGGCGGGCGACCAAGAGCCTTTGAGTTCAGCATCCTAAGAAAAGTAATAGACACAAAAAACTAGGAATACATATGTATTCTGCATGACAACTTGCATAAGTTTGCCATAAAAAATAAAAGCATGCAGTTCAATTGCTTTTCTATAAATCAAATTGACAAATATGACTAAAATATATAACTTTATATTTTAGTCTGATTGATGGTGTTTACAGTCATCTGTGCAGATTTCTCTTTGCACTGAAAAAAACCATCTTATTGTCTTAACCAATTTTGAAATAATTAAAGGCTTTATTTGAATTCCTACCCTAATCCCTAACTACTAAAAAACTCAGAAAAAGTCTGAGATTTCCCAGTACAAGCATTTTACGTCTATATATGACTCCACTGAGTTCTGATGATGATTTTTTTTTTTATTTATTTTTTATTTTATTTTTACATTTAAACACTTTTTTTTGGCAAAATGGTTTAAACCCAATGAATTGTGATCTATATTTGCATGGACACTGGTTCGTTGCAAAGACTTCTGGGAAATTTCCAGGGCACTCAATTTTGGAACTGTAGATTCGGACTGCACTACAAAATAGGGAAATGCACTATATAGTGAGTAGTGAAGGAATTTGACAAAATGTAACGAAAAATAAAACATGGAGTGGTGTAAGCAGAGCTGAAGCCGGAGACCTTGGTGTTGTTGGAGAGGAGAGTTCTGGGTATTTACTGCTGCTGGTCCGTCTCAGGCCGTGTAGCTTCACAGCAGCTTCTCCTGTGGACTCTGATTGGCTGTTCTCTCTTTTTAACGAGCAACAGTCCATGTCAACGCTCACAGCTTTGGCTTTGGCTCGTTCCTTCTCCTTCTCCCTGTCCGTCAGGTTTACTGGACCCGTACTTGTTCGATTGATCATTTTACCGCCTGGTTCTTTGACGCGGGGCCCCGTGGAGCCGATGGGCACAGGCTTCAAGCTCAACAAGCTGGAATCAATAGTGCTGCTGATGGGCCGAGTTGCTGGGCGTCCAATCACGCTGAGTGTGCTGGATTTGGCTGGTCGGGGCAGGCTGCGGTACTGAATGCTGTTTCGGGCATTCGGCCCCAAGAACCTCTGGTCACTGCTGGCATCAAAGCTATTCTTTCTACCAGTGGGTGTTCCACCTCCCACAGGTTTCACAGGAATGCCAGATGACTTGGGGGCTTTCCCCACGGTGGAGGAGCCACTGTGGATGGTGGTGCCCTCTGCTGTCATGACAGCTGCAGCACCAGTGACTGCTGGGGGTTTCCTGTAGCCAAAGGAGCCAACAGCAGAGGGTTTGAGTAATCCTGATGGCGGTTTGCGGTGCTCCCCATGATGGTCCCTACCAGCGTCTGAACGAGACCGCTGCAGGCCAGCAGTTCTGACAGAGATCTTTGATTTGTCCAGAGGCTTCTCACTTTTAGGTGCTATATTAAGACAGGAAAGAAAAAAAAGTTAATTAATATCCTTAGGGCACTACATTAGTTCTTTTTTTCCCCAAAGGATTCTCTCAAAGCCTGTTGACAAGTCTGATAAATACACCAACATGTTAGCACCATAATACCTGCTAATGTAGGAATGCCACTAGCAGCATATTTCACATGACATTCTCTTCTCACTATCTGCATGTTACCATTTAAAAATCCCCCCCACCAGCTCCAACCTGGAAACTATTCAGTCTCTGCCAGAATTTACCTTAGATTAACAAAAACAGAACTCTGACTTGAAACACTGCAGAATGCATCAATCATTAAGACATTATGATTACTTATGTATCTAGAAAAGATACATTCCCATTTTTTTTTCTATAAATCCCAAATCTTACAAGTAGTAGCTAGATGGAGAACTTGCAAACAAATCCAAGTAGAAAATAAGTTAGCTATGTAATCCAGAATTTATTGTTTATTTTGTATTCTTTTATCTTTCCCTTCTGTTACTGTTGTTCCATCATTTTTATGTGGAGCTACTGTGACAAAACACTATTCTTCTAAAATATTACAGCTGTCTAAAAAACAATTGAAAGTGAAAGTGTCAATAAACGGTTAATCTTTTGTACAATATTAAGACCATTAAAAACATAAATTGGCACATGTGTGATGTATGATCCTTACAGATTGTGACTGCCACCTAATAAAGACATTTTAATCACTCCTTCAATTTATTTTTATAGTTCAGAATAATAGACATTCAGCAGAGGTCTATTTTTTATGATGGAAAAACAGGCAACTTGTTGGTTTGGATTACAGTTTCACTTACAGATTCCTTTATATTAGAAACACGTTTTAAGGAGCGTAATAGTTTAAACAAGTTTAAAAGTTATTCAGAGTTAGCAATGATAATGAAACACTGGGGCAAAAAAAGGAGAGAATTCAGCAGATCTCACCTGCAACTTTGAGCATGCTCTGTGAGGTGTGGGTAATAGGGGATGTCACTCCCACTGGAGGATTTCTGCCTCGATTTAAACTTCCAGGTTGGCCCAAACTTTGAGGTTTCTTCAGTTCTCCTTTAACTCCAAAATCTTCCCCGAGACTTGGAGGCTTTTTCCTCCACTTGCTCGGAGCTTCCGTTTTGAGACTTCCCGAATCAAAGCTGCAGCTATTAAATTTGTGACTGGTTTTCCCGTCCTCGCTGTACCAGGAGAGCCCACTCTCCACCAGGGAGCGCTTTTCTGCATCTGTACGAAGCTGCAGAGAGGAAAAAAGAAGGCATGACAAATTAAACTATCAAACAACTAAAAAAGGAATGGTCTTTGTCATCCCTGTTTTTTTTTGAGACGGATACTACATTATTTTGAAAAACATTTTCTGACAAATGTACAAAAATAAAAAAAAGAATAGAACAATTGACAAGTAGAAACTACAAAAAAATAGATCAAAATGAGAAACTGTGTATTTTTCGCTAAAAAATAAAAATGAGTGTGGGTGTGCTGTCATCTATGCCAGATACTGCCCACAGAATTACTAGTCTAGCACAAAAAGTGTGAATACTTTGGCAGGGTTTTATGGGCTGTAACAAATCAACAGGAATGCTTCCTAACTGTCAGAAATACATTTCCAGAAAGTTATTTTAGTACAAGCAGAATCTAACACCAAAATCAATATAATAGAATTGAATTTAGCCATTATTGTGTTTTTGGGTTTTTTTTGTAATGACTTCAATTCCTGTGTACATGCAATTGAAGTTAGGTTATTTCAAAACAAATCTGTTTCTACCTGTTTACGTTCCTGCACAGGGAGCCACAGATTCTTGCATAGTAGAAACATTTAAAGATTGTGAGTGACTAAAGCAAACTCCAGGTCTTGCGTGCCAGCCTCCTGCTGATTACCTGGATCAGGTGCCAATAAGGAGCTTCAATGGGAGGTTGGTTGGAAAATATCTAGGACACCAGCACTCGAGGACTGCATCTTGGATCCTGGACTATGGGTTACTTTTTTCTATGTTTAAGACTTCCATGTGTATGAAAAACATTGTTTCAGAAAGACTAAACGTTGAGCCTCACCATAACAGACGAGCTACGTCTTGTCCCCAAGGGGGTGCTCGGGAGGGAGTTAAGAGATAAGCCGGCATTGAACTCCTCTGAACTGAGGTTCTCGGAGCCATCTCCATCTCCATCGCTGAGCCCACTGCTGATGGAACTGCTCTCATCCCAACTGAAAAACAAAAAAATGACAGGATATTCACTGAAAAGTGTGCTGTCATCAATGAAACATCTTTAGCTTTGGTACAAACAAATGCAAACATCAGGAGTTTTCTTAAGACTCAGAAAATTATTTTTTAAAAACAGTATATTATTTAAATCTTTTGCATTTTTCTGGAGAATAAATATTTATCTCTACTAAATCCAGTTTATTCCTGGTTACAAACAAGGTTGAGCTGGTAAGTCCTTGAGAGAGTGTTTGAGACAAGTGACAGAAGTAACTGCAACCACACTGGACCAGGCGAGCTGGTCCCAAGTATGGACAAATGCAGAGGTTTGAATATGTATCTGCCATAAAACTGAAGACAAGCAATGAAGGAAGTCACTGAAAGGAAAAAAACAACATTTTCAGAGAACGCCTGCTTGCCTGAAGAGTTTCTTACTCATAAAAACTCCACTTTCCCCAAAGTTTTCAGAGACAAGATGTATTTTGACCATCTGCAGTCATTTCCCTTCTAGCACTCATAATAAAAAACTCCATTTGAACTGTTATTGTTTTTAAATATAAAAACCAAATTTCACAAACATTTTAATAAATCAGTCTGACAGGAAAACGTGTTTTTCCTAAAACTCTCTTTGATCTTAACAGCCTCAGGGGAACATGCTGACAAATCACGTCGAAGAAAAAACATGGTGCCTGACAGGATTTACAATGTGGGTGTAGTTTTTTTTTTCTTTTTTACTGGAAAAAATGTAAAAAAGATTGAAAGCTCCAAAAACCTTGCACAAGCTTCTCCACCCTTCAGCCTATTTCGAAGTTCCCTTTTAACACAGTCTGCCAAACTGGCTCACTCCCTGAGGATGGCAGTGATGCACAACCAGGAAAAATTACACACTTGGCACTAGATCTCTGGAAGTAATCATAACTAAATACATACAATTAGCTTACAACTGGAGATCAACAAGAAATACGTGCTCCCGGTCAACTGAACATGACAGGAGCATGTAGTTATTTAAGCTGACCAAAATAAAACTGTAAAAAGAAAGTTTGCATGCGTTTTAGAGGATAATGTTTGGTTGAAGCTAAAAATTGCTAAATACAAGTCCAGTTTGGGTTTGTTTTAATGTTCCCAGTCATTACCACCAAAAGCCACAGGTGGTAATTTCAATTTAAGGTGATACATTTCAATTTAAGAGGGCAGGTTTTTATGGTATGCTCTGACAGGACCTCCTCTGTCAGAGAGGCCATGGTTAAACCCCATAGGGATGTCAACCTGAGACTCAGGAAGGTCTGCGGCCAAAATCCCTGCTTGAAGAGGTGAAACCCAGATGGAGACAGGGTGGGAGTGCACTGAGGTAGTGAATCTTTCAAAGCAATTTGCTCATTTGATTTCTATGGCGCAAATCCAACATCTTTGCTGATTTGTGTGTCTGTGAGCTGCTCTGCAGTCTAAAGTGTCTGGGTTTAGGGAAACTTTGGGTTATTGGTAAGAAGGGGGCAAAACGGAAAGATCCACATAAATGTTTAGACATCAGCAGCATCTCAAAGAGTTATCCTTGTGGGAAGGCTGTGGATTTTAAATAGCAAGAAAGGGGTTGATGAGTTCAATTGAAAAACAAAACAATGTCCTAAATGTTATTTTGCTCTGTGTCATTGTTGATTTAAGCTATAAATTTAAGTTAAATACACAGAAACAGGAATGCATTGTGTAGCTCAGTTATAACCTAGTGTCTTATTTGCTGCTTAAAAAACAATGTGACCCTTGAGGGCAGAGGACTAAGTTTATCAGTGGTAAAGACATACCTCAGTAAAAGACAATGGCAATAGGAGAAGAGCAGTAAAGAGCTGTGAATGAACCACGCATGCGCACGACAGTAGCTAGTATCCTCCAGCATCCCTGTAGTTCAACAGGGCTAGAACATGTATTTATGTAAACTTAGCAAGTGTCTTAATAAACAAATATTTAATTTTTATTTAAATTTCCAATTTACTTTTGTCATTTAAATTTAAATAAAAATTCACAAGCCAAACAAATTATTGCTGCTTATTTTACTGTCAAAAATATTTGAGGTTTAAGGACCAATGAAACCGTTTGCAAAATAAATTAAGTCAAATAAAAGACTGTATAAAGACATACCACCAAAAAACTCAAAAACGATTAACTTTAGCTCGTGTTTTCAGAGTTACCTTTTCCTGGGGAGTAAAGTCCGTCTCTGTCCGGCCGCTGACGGAAGCGGAGCCACTTTACCGACCAAAATACGGCCGCTCATTTTGCGACGTTTCAACTTTTAAAGTGACCCTAATTACCGAAACAGACACCCTTTTTTACCCTCTGTCGGCAGCATAGACTGTAAAAATTTTATATACAGTCTATGGTCGGCAGACTCATTTTCCCCCTCGCAGTCGTTTAAAGTCTGCCTTCTTAGCGCTGAGTCACTTCTCTCACTGAGAGCGAGGCGGAGGAAAAAAGCAGAGGACCCTCAAAAGAAACCGCACCGCTGAGAAAAAAAAAGAGACAATTTACGACTCTCTGGTTACTGGGGCAACCAGGTCTTTGCTCAGACATAGATATTAGACTGATTATAAAACCTAAATTGCTGTTTGTGCCATCTATATATTCACACTTAAAAAATAAAACTTATTTTGTTGAATTAATTAAATAACAGCAAAACAACAATATTTAAATTAATAAAGTCTAAAAGTTGCATTTCAATAAACTAAGGGCTCCAGGACAATCATTTTAATCTTGTGTGAAATCAAATTAGGGTACCGTATATAATGGTTTGCCATAACCCACAGCAACTTGTTTGATGAAAAGAAATGCATATCATCATCACAGAATCATGATGGTGATAGAAGGAGGATTAAAGTGTGTTTTGTAGCTTTAGAAGAAGAGCACTTGTTATCTTATAGAAAAATATCTCAAAAATATCAAGAGAAGGTTCTATAAAAATGTGAAACTTTACATGGGAAAAAAAGGATAAATTCTCTCTTTACTCATGGGATCTGTTTGAATAGTTCGTCCAAACCAAGTCTGAATCATTTTTAACAAAGACTCAAACACTCACATGGCAAACCTTCTGGAGTGTATTTGTAAGGTTGGGAAGTTTCCCTCCCCCTATATTAACAGTGGAATAGTTTACTTATGTTTGATGATCTCAACTCTGAAAACCACTTCAAGAGGTCCTCACTCTGTAACCATATCAGTCAAAGTCAGTCAGTGTCCAGCTGAGGTTATTTAGACTGTAGAATGTGTCATCAGATGAATGTACACGTTTTGCCCTCTCAGGGTTATCTATTTTACAACAGATATAGAACTTATTTTCAGGATTTGCTGGTCATAACTCTCAGATAACTGTTTTCTCAGATTTATTTTCAGTAAAAATGTCACAGTACAGTAGGCCTATTATTTTATTCAAACTTCAAACTATTTTTTTTTTAGTCAAAATTCAAATGTTTTGCTTGCTGTGTGCTGTCATATACAAGTTGTCAACAGAAGATTCCTGTATGATAAATGCTTATTTTGTCTTCTTCAAAATCTTTTAATCTTATCATCCTCAGTGCATGTATAGAAATGTATTTGCTCTTTATAGAGGAGCATCACTGTCTTTCTTCTTTTTCATTGTTTAACACTAGACGTTCTGTGTTCAGTAGGTACTTGTATTATATGAATCTTCTTATTCCAATGCTCCATGGAAGTGTATTGTAAGGACACATTTGATTTGATTAACAACATTACATAAAAAAGTATCGAAACAACCAGTCGTCCTTTATACTTTTAGACTTTTATTTCAATCCTTAATTGCTTTGTCTTACTTCCCTGACCACCTTTGTAGATTCCATCCATCCTCAAATGCTCACTTTGCACACATATTTCTCTCTACTATTCAGCCATTTCTTTTTTGTTGTTGTTTAGATTCAACGATCCTCTTGTGTTTTTAATTTTGCACTGAACAGTCCATCAGAAGACATTATTCACCGCATCCACATTTATTCCTGACAAACTGAAACAAGAGCTTTAAAGTATGACTAAAAGAAAACATCTTTAAGGATAATAAACTGAAATCAGTACTGAACAAGTCTAAGAAAGCAAAAACTGAAAAAATACCAAACATTCATGCATGCAAATGAGATAAATGTGAATTGAATTGAAGTGAAAATAACCCTCGCATGAGTTTAGCATTTACAATATTCAATTGGAATCTTGTATGCAATCATATTGTCAAAATAGTATTTCACAATTTATATAATTTTCTTTTTTGCAAGTTTTAAAATCTCCTAAAATTTCCAAAAGCTCCTTCAGCCAAGATTTGTCCCTTTATAGCATGCACAACATGTAAAGCTTTGCTTATACAAGGTTTACTTCTGTTTTTCAGAGCTAGAAAAGTTTACTGCAGAAAAAATATTGTGTTCCACTTGACTTTTCCTCTGTTTATTTCCGCCAGACCACACAGCTCACAAACAAGCATCCTTCAAACAAAACTCATGTCACGTTTGCACCATACAGTCAGAGCTTCTCTCATTGAAGCCATAAGCTTGAGTTACAAACATCCTCTGTGTGTTTGTGTGTGTTTTGTAATGATCCCACCATTGCATTAAGGTAGAAACTGAACCCATCTGTGAAAAGTCACTGCTTGTTGTTTTCACTGAGGCAGAAAATCCGTTTTAGGTTGTGACCTTTACCTTTGAGCATTCTGATTAATTAGAGTTGGATTCTCACTTTTCTCTCTTTTTCACTCACCAACACATGGTTCTAAAGAGAGAGAAGGCTTCAAAAATGTACTGCACAGAATGAAGTTTAAAATATAAACTGCAGGCCAGTTTTGGATTTAGAACCATCCATTTTCTGAATTTCCTGGATCCTTTTTGGGGTTGCAGGGCTACTGGAACCTATCCCAGCTACTGTTGAACAAAGCTGGGGTACCAGTCTGTCATACACAACCCCACACACATACCTTCACACCAAGGGACAATTTAGAACAATCAATTAACCTATGAAACATGTTTTATGACTGCAGGAGGAAGCAGGAGTGCCCGGAGAAAACATGCAAACTCCACACGGAAAGGTCCCAGCTCCGATTTAATTAGGACCCTCTCACTGTGAGACAAGAGTGATAATAATCACTACACCACAATGGAGCCCTGAAATGCCTTTGACTTTTAAAAACAATGTTTTCTAGCATAAGGTGAAATTTAAAATTCAAAATTCCAAAGTCAGATCATATTTATAATTTAAAAGAATTACTTCATAACTTCTTGTAAATTTTGTGTTCATTTAATCCAAATCATTGTTCTCTGACTTCTTTTTTTTTGAAAGGGATGTAGGAAAGTCAGCTATCCAGCAGGAGGAGCAGTTATTTTAAGGTCCTCCTGGATAGGCTGCAATGCTACAGCCACACAGTTTCAACTTTATTCAAAAGGGAACCCCACAGAACTGAGACAAAAAGAAAGAAAAGAAAAGAAAAGAAAAGCAAGAATATTGAGTGAACCCCTTGAGGCAGAGGAGGAGATCTCAATTCCCTACTGTTAGTAAAATTTAGGAGATGCAATGTGGGAAATTGTTTGAGCATCACTCCAAACATTTTTTTTCACTCAGAATGATAAAAAAAAAAAAAAATCAGACAAAGCAAGGTACACATTGATATTCCTCGTTCCTGTTTTTGAGTTGTTTTACATTTTTTCGTGAACAGACAAAATAATGAAGTAGCTTCCATAGCAAAGTGTTGAAGTTCCGTAAATGACTCTGAAATCTTTAGTGACAGTTTGACAAGTGTTGCTGCAGTCCCCTTATTACTGAACAGGCCAGGGAAAATAGCTTTGTTATTAAAGTATTGGCTTCTGAGCTGCAGAAATACCTCATCAACCGGTGTCAAACAGCCCTCTGTGGTTTCACATCTGCAGCCTGTCCTGATCAATCAATCAACAGTATTACTGCTGCACTATTCATACAGTGTGTAATTCAAAGTGCTTTGAGCCCACTCCCCCTGCATTGTAACATTATAAAAAAATACTGGCGCAAAAATGTAACGTAGAATATAAAAAACAACAATATCAGCAAATTTTGGGCTTAAAATAATAAAAAAGGTGGATGGCAAATCAGTAAAAACGACAGTAGAAATGGTAAAATTCAGTTACAAAAATATAAAGATAAATAGAGAAAGGGTGTAATTTAAGGTTAGCACTATGATTAAAAAATAAACTACAGTGACATTTTGGCAAAGTAAAATCCCTGAAAAAGAATACACAAAAACTTTTAGTTAAGATGTGAAAATAAAAAATGGAGGAGAAAAAAATGGTAAAAACTTGTGTCTGTGAGATAATAGGAGGGTGCATTTTTTTGAGTTTTTTTTTTTTTTTTTTGCTTGACACATTTTAGCTCATAATCCATACCCAATTTTCCTTAAAATGAAAATTATGCATGATATACTACAGAGTAAGAACACATTTCTGATGCTTTCTGTTTACAATTTTGTCTTTTGGGTTAAGCTACTTTTTTTCCATAATATTTTTTTTTTGCCATATCAGGCGAAAATCTTTATTTTTTTTATACAAAACAAACTTATAAAATCTTTATTACCATTCAAAAACATAATTTTGGATCTTTGTATAAAAAATGTCAGTACTTATTTAAAACAATTGAATGATTTCCATTTCAAAAACTTTAGATTTAACTTAGATTTAGCTTTGAAAGTTCCTACAGAGGCAGAAAGTCTGATGTTAAGATGCTGCCTAATGAGTTTCTCTGAACTATATTCTATTTCACTGGCCACAGCACTTAACACTGAACTCTACTGTTTAGTGTCTGGGTGATGTTTTTTGTGCACTCAGTTGAAGCAGAGTGGAGTCTGACATGAACCAGTGTATCTTTAGGCAAAACAAGTCCCACAAACTCCCATTTAGAAATAATTCGATAATTTAACGTCCTCATCTTAGCAACAACTGAACTGCAAATAAACACCATGTGATTTACACATTAAGGCACAGTGCTGTAAAACACAGCTCCACCTGGGAGTCAGCGGTAAATGATGTCGGGATCCAGACTGGACACCAGACGACCACACACAGACATGATACTGGGATGAATCAGCTTCCCCAGGGTTCTGCTGCATTATTCCATTATTCACAGGGTTAAGGATACTATGTTGGGGGCACATTTGGTTTTGGGGGAGATTTTTTGACTCAGCGTTTTCCCAACTGTAGTTGAAAAGAAAAACTCCACATTGACTCCAGATGTGTTTTAAAAAGCTGACTATTGTGAAAATGTATAATCTACATTAATCTACAACATAATTTATTGATGTCATATGGAAATATAAGTTTTCCATTGTTTATTTTTTTTTTGTTTATCTACTTGGCTACTAAAAACACAATATTAGCAAATATCTAATATCATCTCACCATTTCATCACATGTTTCACTGAGATGAAGTGAGTTTGACCTAAATCAGAGATCTCCTGAGAGTCCAACTCTTAGATCTTGAAAAGCCCCAAGTCAGAATGGTCAAAGACCATTTTTATGGGATAAAGTGGGTAAGATGTGTGTAAAGCTCCAACAGTCAAGGAACCCTTCCAGCAACTTTGCAAGTCAGGCAGGATAAGGAAATTGAAAGCAGGCTTTCAGGGGCAAAGATCCAGGACAAAAAGACTGCAGCTTTACTGTCTGTTTGTTGATACACACAATTTTTTTGAAGTCTGATCCCAGCATGGATTCAGACATTTATAACTTTCATGTAATATAAAGTGCAAGGTTATAACAGATTCACCCAGTCATGTGGGGATAGCTTTAAAATAGTCACCAAGGAGACGACAATACCAGAAAAGGAAACTAAGCCAGGAACTTATCATTCTTGCACAGACAGACCCAGTGATAGACATGACTCACAGTCTGCACTAGACTGTGGTAGAACATTTGCAACCACTAAATTATCTTTACAATTTATCTCAGCTCATTCGGATAGCTTGAATTCCAAGAAAAAAAAGGTAATGTGGAAAAAATAAAAAGCTCCAGAGCCAGACAGTTATGAAATATTACAATCAATAAGTTATTGTTTCACCTATTGAGAGATATTCAATCCACATTTACCCTGGTTTGCTTCTTTGGTTCTTCTTTTCCCACTATCTCCCCAGAACAAGCAGCTGACACACGCAAACACATTCTCAGCACATACATTCACTCAGCTACTATCACACTGACATACAGGGCCGCCCATCACTGGGTCAGTGGAAGGCAGTTGCCATGGCAGCACATCCTGTGCAGTGTTGCCGCATGATCATGATCAGGAGTGATGCCACTGAACCAGCCTCTTTTCTTTGCTCTGCATTGCTGCCTGATTGCAGCGAAACAGAAACAAGAGCTTGTAAAAGGCCACAGAACCCTAAAAAGTCAACATACTGCACAACAATAAAGCAAATTATAAAGAAGAATAATCCATCTTACTAGTATAGTTCTTAAACAAAGAATGTCTGCAAATCTTCAAGCTTTGCACCACGCTCTGCAAAACGTGCTAAGAATAGCACATGGTAGAAGGAATTTATTGAGCATGAAGCTAACAAAAATAGATGTATTACAATATGCAATGGATTGAATAGGATTTTTTTGTAAATATACATTTACTATTAGCATTAAATCAAGAACTTATTCTGTTTTCTGCAATTGAGAAAGATGCAATTTGACAAATAGAAACCAAATATTGATAAAAAAAACTTTTTAGTATTTTATGCAGCTATAGAAGAATGAAATCCTCCTAAATTGCTTCTGTCATACTGACATTTTAGTGGGATAGGAGTTTTTATAATAGTATATATTTGATTACATTGTTCCATACAAATCACATCATCATATTTTCAGGCATGAATTTTCATTATCAAAAATATAATTTTGTTCTCAACATTTATTATTTGACTGGAGCACCGCACAGCAGATCACAGAGTATCTACAGGATTTAATAAAACAACAGCCAACTGAATATCAATGATCACTGCAAATGCTTTCACAACATGCCAACTGTTTCAAGCAAAATTGTAACGCTTTGCTCCACTTTTTGGCAAATCACTGCAGTGGATCTACACTTACTGCCACATCAAGAATTACACTCACCTAAATTTTGTCTGCAAAGCCTGTTTTAATAAAACCCAATTTAATACATATTGAATGTTATTCATGCACATTAAGTATATTTTGCTTTTTGTTTATCTGTTTGGAGCACAACAACATAAATATATTTAAATCTAAAGTCTTCAAAAAGTTGCAAGGATAGCTACTAAATATAAATATGGCATATGCAACAATGATAGTGGAAAGCTTCTTGAGCTCTTCAGACTCTACGTGCATATTCTTAGTTTATAATCATCCCATCAGATAAATTATATCATAGAAAAACAGCAAGGGTTGTCTCAAAAGAGCATCTGTGTTAGTTATGAAGCACTAACCTGAACCATATATTCTCCAATTGAGTGCCAGAACAACATTGACGAGTGACGAAACACCACAAAAATGGGCGACTGCAAAAAAGCCTTTGATTTGAAAACCAGATGAAGAAAAAAACTTTTATATAGCAGTATTAGGATTGGATCATTGCTCCCGCTCATAAACCAGCCACTTAGAGTATGGCTCATTTAATGATGATGTCATGGGTGACGGATGGCCTCCACCAATGTGATTTGAATAATGTAACCACAGAAAACACTTCAACATGGTCAAAGTTAAATAGGGAGTCACCTCAACACAAAGTGATTTAGAATGTAGTCATCACTTAGTGGTGGTGGAAGTCAATCTCTCTTTGAGCAAAAACTGCCATTTTCCCCACAGTCAGCCAACAATGTTCACATTGGACAAAATGAGAAAGTATTCAATGTTTATCATATAATTTACCAGGGGTGTAATCAATAAATCAATGTGTATTCCTACAATTCAACCAGATTGATCCATCTAAGACGAGTTGTTAATAAAATGAACCTAAACCAATGGAAAAAATCATTTCAAAATGAAATGAATTCATAGTTGATATTGAAAATACCATTAGTGGATTTATTTTGATATATAAAGTAAAAATGACCAAGTGCCATCACAGAAGACAACACACATGTAACGGCAGCAAAAAAATGATCAAGCCATCATTACAGTCCAATATGTGGAAAAACTTAGACATTTACAAAGACATGAATGGATGAAAACTTTTACAGTGTTGTAGAATGCTCTAATATTGTTCCCTTTATATTATTGTGATGTGAAAAAAAACAACAGTGGGCTGAACTTTTTGAAAGTAAAATGTGAATATATTTGCCATTAATTCTTGTTTACTTGTTTGTTTGTACACATTTCATTTACACATGACTATCTTGCAAGAAATTCAAGTAATCTGGAAAACCTCACCTGCAATGTTTAGTACCATTTATTTATCTAAGAGTAGAATATTTGGCTTAAGATGTCCTGGATTGATTATTGGTCAGTGAATTTGATCGAAGGGAATCATTCATAATGAACCAATATCCACTATAGACCAGATCAGCAACCACAAGTCATGGTATGAAGCGAGTCTTGGTTCAAATGAATGGCTGCATGCCTACAATCTTCAGATCTTTGTGATTTCAAAATTGTGCAGCATAACAAAGAGCAGCCAATTGCCTCACTGGCTTCAAAATTGCCACCCTCCTGTATAATGAAACACCCAACAATTAACTGCAAAGTCTACTTGAAACAAGCGGATACATCAGCAAACATGATCCAAAAAAAGTAAAGTTTGGATCTATTGGTGAGTGATTATTCGCAGCTTTAAGACACTTGGATAATTGAAAACTGTATCATTAATAGCTCCATGTCAAACCAATGTTAAGAACTTCAGAGATGAACAATGTAGTATTAAGCGCAAAAAAGTTTTTTTTTTTTTTTTTTTTTTTTAATGTATGCAGTTGAAATTAATTTTATAATGCTACATTAGTTGTGATTGCCAAAACTTAACTGATGAACATGCTGGTTGAAAGTTTTGTGTCATTGTCTTTAAAACAAAGGTCTTTGCACTTCTACATGATTTAAGCATTGTTCAAAAGGCAAAGGTAGTAAAAGCACTAGTTACTGTACCAATGAAAAGTACAGTGCCTGGTTATTTGGGGTATGCACTTCTAATATTCATAAAATGTCTAAAATTGGGCCTCTACTTGAGGGAACAAAACCTGTGCCTGTCCTTACAGTAGCTTTTTTTTGTTGGTTTCCATGGTTACACCGGAGGGGCCTGATCTATTTTCAAGGGCTGGAAGCTAATCGTTCTCAATGAGCCGAACCATGAGAGTGAGGTAGGGGATGTAGTAAAAATGCAAATGCATCCCAGATTGTACAGGAAAATACTGTAAGAAGAAAAATGGAGCACATTCTGCAGTCTGTGCTTCAGAAGTGGGATTAGCTTTTCATCTACAACACCAAAGGTTTCTGGATTGCCTGTAATTCTTGTCACTGAGTACTGGCATCCCAGTAATCCTGCAGCAGAATCAAATGTATTTGTTTAAGGAAATTGTGCAAGCCCTCTCTGGCAAAGGATAGTTTTATCCTGTGGGTACAGGCAAGAAAAAATGACAAGCACTGGAACATACCCAGAATTCCCAGATTGATGTCCCGAGACCAACAGACATCTTGATTTAAATAGATAATATTCCTTGGGGATTAGTTCACCTTCACTGCATGTGTGAGGACAGCTGACATTAATGAAGTGACCAGAGAAAGTGCTCGAGGTGTTTAAATGAAGGGCGGGTCAGCACATTCACCTCATATAACTTTGAAACTACACAGACAGGCAGAGGGATGGTGCAAAATAAAGAGCAGATTTAAATGGATAAAAAGGGCTTGGAGGTCATTCTGAGGAATAGTCCTATTTGGTATAATCCCCTGTTTAATCCAGACTTTATAATGCCTCTGCTGTCTGGTCTTTTATGGTGTTTGTTTTGGTGAAATGACATTTCCCTGCAGCTTTTTAATTTTGCTTTAATTTGGACTCATCTAAGAAGAGTTCCATCTATTTATTAATATGCATAGTTAAATTCACATTGACCCGCATGCAGGGAGCTCTAGAGGCTGAGCTTAAATCCCACTGCATGTGCAACAGTGATAAAGCTGCTACTTTGCGTTAGAGAACTGTCCTCAATTCTTACTCTCTCTCTCTTTGAGTCTCACTTCCAGCTGCCAAGTTGTAAGAAGGAATTATGATGTACGGAGGAGGAGCAGTGAGGACAGCATGGGGTGATGGTTGAAAGATGAAGAAAGTGGAACAAATGGTAAATGGTGTATACTTCTATAGCGTCTTACTACCTTCTCAGAAGGCCCAAAGCATTATGTAGTCACAGTTCCATTCACCCATGCACACTTTCATTCAGGCATTGATGACGACAGGCACGAACCAATAACCAACAGGAGCAATGTGGGGAACAGTGTCTTGCCCAAGGACACTTCGACATACGGGTGTGTAAGGCGGGAAACAAAACTGAAATCATACGATTAAAGGTCCAACTCTGCACCATGGCCACACAATAACCACAAGTCATCCATGTGTGCAATTCAAAGAATTTGTAAGATTCCTGCGACACATAGTTTTCAATGAGATACAAAATCTTCTCTAACTAGAAGGGAGTGAGAATTTGTCTTTTTCTCTGGGAGGTGGCTAAGTCACTTGAACAGCAGAGGGACGGCAAAAACAGACAAAATATCAAAAAACGTTTTAGTGAAATGACTGTTTATTAATAAAAAAAAGGGAAGACTAAGCGTGTATTCAGACTGGACACTTGGTTTGCTTACAGTGAACCAGAGTTTGTTTCCCAGATAATCCGGAACAAATTTTGTGCCTGCATCCAGACAAGCGAATCCTGGTCAGGGATCAGGAACTGCTTCAGACCCATTTTTTCGAGATGGTCTTGGTTCTAATTGGACTGAGCTTCGGTGAGTGTCCTCAGTTAGAATAAACTCTATGCTTTGAGCAGAAAAACTGGAACAAAACGATCACTATAGCTAGGCATCAAGGGATGTAGATAGAGTAGGATGGAAGCAACTACTGATGCAGACAAATGTAAAGCTACGATGAGACACAGCAACTGATTGAAATGTGGTCAAATGAATGGAGACACATTAAAACAACTTTTTACACAAAACTTAGTGCTTTTTAAAACTGTTTTCTTGACAATCTATACGCCATAAATATGTATTAGTGTGCCTTCATGGTCATTGCCTCCTCAGTAACTGCTTTGCAACATGCCTTTGCTGTACCAAAGTAGCAAGTACAAAGTGTTGTGCCCGACCTTAATACAGCAGGTTCAAAACTGGATAGAAAAATATAAAGTTTGAAAAGGTAAACTATCCCGACAAGGATTGCAAGCTTAGGACTTCCATTATCCTTTCTCTCGTTGCTTTGGGCCGCCCTCATAATTCCTGAATCTTTAGTCATATAGTTTGTTTAGAGGATTTAGTTGGAAACAGAAATGTTATACAGTCTGAATACAGACCAATTCCAAGGTTCAGGATTCGATCCGGACTTTTCCATTCTGAATATACCCTAAAAGTTAGATATCTTCTTTCGATTAGTAATAAGATTCAGTGTCGAGAAAGGCTGGTCGTCACTGTTGCAGGGTTGCACCAAACTTCTTTAAAAGATCATTCAAAACTTTTATCGATCCATTTTCAAAGTCTTTTTAATCCCTTTCAGGGGGATGGGGTTGGTGGAGCCAATACCAGCTACTGTTGGGCGAAGGCGGGGAACACCCAGGATGCTTAGCAAGATCCCATTCCGAATGTATGAATACAAACATAAATGGTAAACCAGCAGAAATCCATTCACAGCAGTTCATTCACTCTTAATACAAGAGTTTTAAAGACCCGATGACCTCACCCGTTATCCAGGTTGACGTCATCGTCATCATCCGGAAGAGTCTTCGCTTGAAGGTCGGTGTCACTCATGTACCCAGACTTGAGGTCATCAACATCGAGATTTTCGATGAGCTCAATCCGGGATGAGCTGCTGAGGCGGCTTGAGCAGCGGGCGGGCATTGTGTGGGCTGTGTATGGGGAAGCACTCTTGCCCCCCTGAAATCCACTGCCTGTTGAGGATGGGGCATCCCCGGCCTGCAGACGGGGACTGGACTGGCCGTGACGCCAGGACAGGGGGGAGGAGCGATTGGACATGCTGGATATGCTGCGAGCGTTGGTCTCATCACTGTCATAGCCCATGTTACTGCTGTCCAGACAGCTGCAAAGACACATGTGGAGGGGTCAGTGTGCCTCAAAATTACATTGTTTTCAATCAGTCTTGTACAGAATTGGACAAAACCTTGACAGTTTTGAAGAAATAGCATTATACTGCAAAACATTTTACTCTCTCTGAAATAAAGTCCTTGAATAAAATCCTTCTAACTTTATCACTAACCTAGATGAAGCAACTGTGTCATTTTGTCTTTAGGGAAACAGGTTTTGCCAGAGAGCTCCAAAGTAAGAACCTTTATGAGCAAAAAAGATCTAAAAACGGCATTCAGAATCCAGCATCTCGCCGTTTCTTTGGTCTTGCCCTTCAATTAATGTGTCTACTAAAAAAAAATGGTTTACAGCACAAGACCTGCAGTCATGTCTCTACATTTTTTATTTTTTTTATTTTCTGGCTCTGTTTTATAAGAGGGTCAGCGTTGAAAGTGTCCGGCAAATGGCTGGAAGCATCGTCTGTCTGTTGATTACATAACTGGATGAAACAATTCACCCAAATAAATATTCCAAAGCCGAGGTCTGTTGGAGTATTTTTATCCGAGGCTGATGCATAATGGATCAACAGGAGGCAGCAAATGTTTGGTTTTTTTTTTGTCAATGAAAGATTTGTAGAGCACTGACATGCTGTGATGTTAAGTCCTTCAGAGGGGCTTCTGTGTTAATGAAGATTACAACATGAGGCCAAACACAATTTTTGAGATCATTTATCTGCTTATTTCTAAACAGGAAGGCAGTTTTGATTTTAAAACAAACAAGCCAAAGAACTAGTTTTACCAAAGTTTCATTACATTTTGTGTTTTCTTTAACCTTGGGCTTTTGTGCATTGGCTCTTTGAGAACCTGGATGTCTCTTCTAATATCTGAAAGAGCTCTGACTTACAGGAAATAGCAACCAGCAGGTGCTGCTTTATGCTAGCTGAGGGAGGGGCGGGCGGGTAATGGGGACTTATCCTCAGAGGAAGCCCCTGAAACACCTGCCGGTGGCAATTTTTTGTAATTAAAAACAAATCTGGTTTTCCCTCAGCAGAGCATCAAATCTGTTACAGGGTTGGAACAGTCGTATGTTAGGGTTTGAATCAACAGGAGAAAATCTTTTATTTCCTCTTGTAACACGGAACATTTCACCCAAACTTCTGAACCTTCTTACACTGGGACAGTTAAAGCAGATGAGGCAAAAACAGGGAATCCCAAAATGAAGTCTTTAAAGTAAACAACAGAGGGTCCATTTAGGACACATGGGAGCCAGATGTACACCAAGTAGTGTATCTAAGCAACTCTAGTCCAGCTTTTCAAAAACTCTATGTCTTTTAAGTAAAAATTTTAAATTAAAAACTATTTTTATGTTGGTGGCCCCTAGTGTAAAAAGTGCAAATATAGTGAAACAAGCAAACATTGAAACCTAAAGTACAGTAGAATTGTGGGTACCTGTGGCTCAGCTGGGATCCCCTCAGGCTCGACATCGTATCCTCCAGGTTCTGGCGGAGATCAAGAACGTTCTGCACAGTTCGTTTCCTCTGGGACTCGGGGTCTGTAACCAAATAATGTAAGCAAGGTCAAAAACATTTGACTGGAAATAATGAAAAGAACCAAAACTATGTAAATGTGTTTTTACTTCTGTTATTTATCCTTATGGTCTTGTAAGGCACTTCTGTTTAGTTTAGGACCCTGTCTCGTGCATGTGAACACATGGTCATATCATTAGGCAGACACATTTCACTCTCTGGGCCCTTACACTGGGACTGTTCCTCTAAATTATGAAGGTTAAATATTTAAATGAACGTTCCTCTTGTGACTTGGACACCTGAATCTATTGCAGTTGTTTTCTATCCAAACAAACATTTTCTGATCAGCTGAGAATTGTTTAAGAGTCATTGACCCCAAGTTAGAAAATTGCACTTCAGCTCATTTAGACCAGAGTGAAAACATGCAGTCTCTGGGTTATGACCAAGTCCAATCAATACTACCGTGAAAAACTGAATGTTCTTGCATGAAATGTGGTAAATGAAAGAATCCACCATATCTAAGAAAAAAATGTCAAGAATTTGGAGTTATCCTTATGACTGTGGAATCAAAAAGCCTTAGGGAGGAACTGTTCTGAGCATGTAAGAGTGGAACAGAGGCAAAGGTGGAAAGAGACCAAGTGTCAAGACATGAGCTGCTTTCAAAAGATAAATGTCAAAGTCATTATATTTGTGTCTTTAAATGTGAAAAAGGAAATACTAGCTTTATGGAATACACAGTAGTCAGATTCAGTAAGACACATATTTTAAGATGTCCCTAAGGTTACAAGAACTGCAATGTTGCTGCAGAAACAGATAAATCCTTCCTTTGCTGTGTAACAGATTTAGCCTATATTCTTTTCTATGTCCGTGAGTAAAAATAAAAATTAGATCTAGTAAACATTGTTACATAAATAGTGTAGATGTTCAGGGACAAGGAATACTTTCTTTACAGGCATCTAACAGACGGTCAGGTAATTTTCTCTGACTTCCCTTCAAGTTTTGTTTAGTTGTTCAAAGCAAATGTTCCAATCCAAGTTTACTTCTTGACTTTGCTACATCCTTCCTCCCCAGACCAGTTTCTGTTTGGTACATTTCCTCCACAAGAAAGTTCAGAATCACAGATTCAAAGAAATCTCAGATGACGATTAACACAATCGCTGAGTCCTCATTCATCTGGTAAAAATTGTAAGCAGGGAGCAGCTTGCAACTTGGACAACAAACCTGGTAAAATTGTTTTAAATTGAGTTAAGAGGATAATGTTAAGACAGCATTTGTCAATGTTAAAGTCCTCTTATTTCAGAGCAGCCAAAGTCCAGTATGGTGTCCCACAAAATAAGTACACTCATTAGACAAAAACAGTAGTAAGTTTAAAATTGCCACCATAAACCTCAACATAAAAAAGTTCCAATACACTTTATTCAATTATCTATTCTTACAAGCTACAAAAGTAATCAATTCCGAGTCTATTATGTCAGAGTTGTAATTTAAATCTGATCAGAAACAAAACAGAACAGTTCCTCAACTGTATTTCCAAGCCGCACATCTCAGATGTGGGCAAATATTGCGGTGCATTGCTTGATGATAAATTGATTAAAAAAAAAACAGGCAGCTTGAAAAAAAACTAAAGGTCAAATTTCAAATTTTGTGCACTGCGCCCACTACAGAATTCAAATGACATTTTCAACACCTGGAAAGTCAAATTCAAGCTACTCTGACCACTATAAAAATGTTAAGTATCATAGCATTGGTGACTCTTTTTTCCTTCTGTGGATTCTTGTGGCATTATATGACCCTACAGTGTCACACGTTCTTTTTTTTCTTTTTTTCAGAAGCATTACAATCACATACTTGCAGTTTAATTTTTATAATCTTTGATTCCTGAGTTTGGTATTAATATCTTGAAGTTTATTTAGGATTTAATGTGGAAAAGAACTTTTGTTTTTATGCATTATGCTGCCTTTCTATGTCTCCTGATCTGGGATTATACAAACCACACGTGTGAAACATCTGTTATTAAAGCAGAAACATATGGAGAGATTTCTTCAATATGTGCTACAGTTTGAAAATTGAGCCATGTGATACTGATTAATGCATAACCATAAAAAATAGTTAAGAGGCAATTGCCTCCAAAAAATGTTGAGACATTAAAAAAAAAAAAAAAAAAGTCCAAGAGATTGTTGAGAGGAACTGCTGGATTTAAAGGTCCATGCCAGATTTTTTAAAAATATTTTTATTTAAGTCATTAGACAAAATAAAGGGACAAAATAAAAAAAAAACCATACTAAAAAATATGAAATAAAAGTAATAAACAACGAAAAAAAAAAAATAGCATAAGACAAAATAAAGTGTCTAGAAACCACTCCACTGCACTGAGTTGTTTGGCCTATAACCTATTTTCTGAGTCAAAGATTCAAAAAAAGCATTTTATATAGCACAAATTCCTATTCAAGTAAATTGCAAAAATACAAAAAAAGAGTTAAATAATTCCAATAATTGCCTCTTGTAAATATGAATTTGCTTGATCCTAATGATGCTAATGATGCTGAACGTTATTTCTGCTTCACCCATTTACCTTTTCAGAAATGAGGGCTGCAGCCCTTCGCTGCATTGGTCGAAATCTGGGATGACAGCCCTCTTACAATCATAATGAAATCCGGTTTGCTCATTCCCTTTAGCGCACTTTTTTCCATGGAAGTGAACTTATCATTTTAATGGGATGTTAGCTTTTTGTCAAAAAGAAGTATTCACTCCAGAAATAATGACAGGACCAATGATTCAGAGCCCAGTGCAAACCAAGGGTTTGATGGAGGACAATTGCTGATGTCATATGAGTAAACAAACAAGTCAACTATGTTTACAAGTAAAAGCATTCCTCAAGGAAACTCTTATTTAGACACAGCATATTATGAAAGCAGTTGAACCCAAATGACACACCGTTTAAATCAGATGTTATAAAGAGGCCACAAAAATCTAGAAAATGAGTTACAACTACAGACGAGGGTGTGGTGCAGTAAACTACACCTCCAAGGAATTATGGAGTCCACACTCGATGGTTAAAGAGGACACGGAGGCCTTGATGCAGCCATCTGCCCTGTGTTGTTTACAGTTCTTACTTATGTGTGACAAACATGCACTAATGAAGCATGGATAACAGATCAAATCCCTACAGATGTGTTCATTAACATGCACTTGGACATATGCTCTTGTGATGAGCATGAGGAAATGCATGCTGGTATGTAACATGGTTATTGCACAGAAAAAGCTTATTAGACTGAAATTACAGCACTTTGTGATAAATGGGAAATGGAATACACTACTCTCCTCAAATGCCCAAAGCGCTTTACGTTCATAGTCCCATTCATCCATTCACACATTGATGTCATCAAATCCATCACAATATAAAAAACTTGATCTTTTTCAATCAGAAGGGTGTTGATGTTAAGGTTGTTAATATGACAGGAATTTACAACCTTAATACATTTGTGAAGATAATCACAAATGACTCCTGCAACGCTATAGGTACATAAACATCTCTACAGATAGAGATTCCAGATTCCAGGAGGATCGTCTGTGCTCCTGTTCTTGGTCGTGGACCTTGCCTCGGCTGACCCCCAATTCTGGTAAAGTCCATCTGTTACACTATTCAAATATGTAATTGTAGGGTTAGATAAGCTAAATTTTCTTTAACAGTCCTGGTACATTGCCTGTCTGTCCTAGGCAAAGGTCCCTCTTTCATGTGGGCATCCCTGAGGTATCTTCTTTTTTTTTTTGGAATATATATATATATATATATATTTTTTTAGAAGTTTCTCCTTACTGAGAAGGAGGGTTTAGGGAAAGTGATATCCAGTACAGTTTAGTCTGTTTAGTTTAGTTCAGCAACCAGCTATTGTTAATATTTTATGACTGACTCTGCTTTTGTCCAATTACTGGTGTGAAGCCCAATGAGACCATTATTTTGTATTTTTTTATTTTTCTATATAAATAAAACTGAATTGAATTGAAATATTCAGTACCTGTGTTTAGAAATGAATAATTTACATACAAAGTCCAACTTCAATCGTTTGATCTATTGTAAAAGTGTTACCAATGGTCCTTTATTTATGATTATGTCATTAATTTTGGAGAAAAAAAGTGTTGTTTTCTAGAACATAGTTTCTGTAGAGCGGCAGAAGTTCAGCAGAAATGTAGGTGAAACTGTTGGTGAAGAGTAACCCTGCACTAATTTCCCATCATCCCTTTGTTTACACTCCCCCCCCCCAGCTTAAATCCCCTCACAATATCAAGCTAACAGTAACGGTGCAACAAAAAGCGAGCAACTTAGGAGCTACAGTTTTGAGACAGATTCAAACTCAGGCGAGGAAAAGAAAGACGTTCATGGATCTATTTATCTACAAGTGGATGCATCAGAATGTAGCGGAGCAAGAAGCTCGTGGCCTGGTGATTATAGTTTGTACAATGTTGCAGATTCACCATGATCTGAATAAAGAAATACTCATATAAGCTATTTTATTGCTCTTTATATACTGGTATGTCATCCATCATGAGAAAAAGGCTGTAAAAACATGTTAAAAACACAATTTTCCTTGGAAGGGGTCTTTTGCAGAAAGAAATTCATTTTTTTTCTGCTATTTGTAATGCAGTACTACTGGGGGTGTAAACCATCAGTCAGAGCTCCACAGATGAACAGAGCTGAGAGGGAGGGAGCTAAATGTGTGACTGAAATGAAATCAGTGTTGCACGATATTTCTCGTTTCTTTTTTTTTATTATTTTGGATTACACACAGAGAGCAGTGGATCCAGCTTTGGGTGTAACAATACAGTTTCCAGCAAATAAAGAATCTCTTAATAATATTTCATAATTATCCCTAGGCAAGAATGTAACCACCAAGACATGTAATAGAGAAACATGAGCAGTTCACACATGCAGCGACACCTACTACCAGCATGTCGAGCTGGAGGAGGAAGAACAATAGAGTGCCATGATGTTCAACAAAGCATGCACCTTCATACGAACTGCTGAGCTTGAGCTGCATTTGATTAAACTGTCAGAGGAGCAACATGCCTGCTAAGCACAAGGATGTATTTCAGTAAGCTCTGAAGCATCCATTATGGGGAAATGTGGACCTGCAGCATTGGTGTTATGTGGCTGTCGTGTGGAAGGGGGCGTGTGGCTGACTTTGACATTTGCACAGAACAGAGCTAATGGTTTGTGCCTTGATTTCCAAAAGGGGGCGGGGACTGCTAAACTTACCTAAGATTTGACTAAACAGCAGCTGCTCCAGGTCCCCCAGCACTGTCACCACCAGCTCTGGATCCACCTTCAAGAAGGGCTTATCTCCTCCCTCTTCCTCCTGGCTTTTGGAACCAGATTCCACTCCAGCACCAGTTCCAGTTTTTTTCACATTGACCTTTGCCTTGCTAGAGAGGATCTCATCGTCCGACTTCCCATCCTCAGGTGCTTTGCTCAACGGCTTCACCTCAGCAAAAGGAGCACGAGGTATCCGGCTCTGCTTGCTGGGGGCGGTGGGAGCAGCTAGAGGGCTGAAGGGCTTCGGCTTGCCCTGAAACAGCGACTGTTCCGACTTGGAGAGGTTTCGGGAGAGCTGGGCGCCCCCTCCGGCACTGCTGCCACCTCCTGCTGTCTTTGGCTTGCTCATCTTGCTCTGCCCTGCTCCTGTCTTCGCAATGTCATCACACCACTTTGGCTCGTAGAGGTGCAGCTTCTTCTCAGCATCAGTGAGGATAGCCAGGTTTGTCATAGACCTTTGCTTGCGAAGGCTGGATGGCACTGGGATTTTGCCCTCAGAACTGCCCGCTCTGTAAACCTTCAGTTCACCTCGTGGTGTGCTTTGGGGCACTCCAGACTTAGCCCTCTTGGCTGCCATGCCAACTCCTTTGCCATCTCCTTGGCTGTAAGCCCTGGTGCTATCCGTCCTTTCCATTATGGTCCTCCTGTAGCTTTTACACTAGTGCCAGGCACGCCTCCTGCATGGGAGTGTATCAAAAAGCATCAGGATGGAGAAAAGAACCTTCCTTGCACCCGTCTTCTTGTGTGAAATCACAGAAAATAATGCTGTCAGTCTTGCAGCCTCCCTTTTCTTCCTCTTTCTTCCTGCCTGGCTGCTGCTGCAGCTGCTGTTGCAGTGCTGCCCAGGCGCTCCCTTTCTCCCCTTTCCTTCTCCTCTCCTCTGTTTTTTCCACTCTCCTCCCTCCTGCTCCTGAACTGCGCAGCGGCAGTATGACAGCGGCGGCAGACGCAACAGCCCTCCCTCCTCTTCCCCCTGCTCTCTGCTGCCTCCCCTTCTCATCATCCCTCCTCCTTTGGTTCTTCATTTAAAGAGGTTTGACCATTTCTCAGCAGAATCTGTCCATTGGAGGCGGGCAACGAGAATGTGGCTTTTAAAGAGCAGGCACCCTCTAGCAGACCAGGTTTTGCCACCATCTTTTCCAAATCCTTTGTTCTTCCCCTCCCCCTCTACACCCCCAGTGTTCAATACACTTGATGTATGATTCGTGCTGGTGGACCGGTTATTAATATATGAGGCAATACACATTTAGATCTGCAAGGATGTATGGAATATAATCACTGTTAAACCCCACACAATGTAACAACCAGCGCATCCAGATTATCTCTTGATCCTGTCTGAGCTTCCATATGATATCTATTTGACATTTAAAGATGGATAAATCATATTAGAAAAAGAGTGGAGTCACACACAACTATGCTGGAGACACTAAACAAAAAGATGAGGTGAGAAAACATGATAAACATGTTTTCTGTTTGCTAATGAGTGAGGCTAGCTGTGGTTTATGACAGCAGTATGTCTGAAAATCTGTAAGTTCACTTCAGCAGGCTGAGCGACTCACAAGATGTGCCAGTGTGAGGAAGTAACACACCCAAAACCACATGTTGGGAATGTCCTTAGCCGAGAGCTAGAATGGTTTTGCATGCACAGCAGAAGTGCAGACAAATCCTAAATTGAAAATCCAGTCACATTATTCTGGACTTTTTTTTTTTTTTTGCTGACTTACCAGTTCAAACATCTTTTAAGGTTTGGTGCACCGCAGGAAGAGGCAGGAGGCACTGCAGCTCTCACATGCCACTCCAAGGACAGGAACCTCACTATGCCTGCATGGTGTCTGCACAGGTACCAATGTTCCGCACAAACAGCAGAATCTCCTAATTACTTTTGCACCAAGACATTCAAATTAAAATGGGCTTTTTGTGTTTCTATTGGTCAGTTAGTTTCAATGGTCAGAAGAAAACTCCCGATCTGTCACAGTGGGTTTCAGAGACACTTGACCGAGTTTTTTCTATGGCTATCCCGACACTCGGGGTTGCTCAAGGGACCGTAAACACAGATCTGGCAATTATCCATGTGGAAACAATGTCAAGACTTGTTCTTCGTCATCATGAGTTTACTCCCCATGCAGCTGACTCCTGATCACTGACAGGACCATTCTCTCATTATGCAAAGATCAGCTGATCTGCTTCAGAGAACAGGAATGTTTTAACAAATGGTTGCAGGACACAATCATGATGGTCTTAAATGGTCAAAGGAACACAAAGTTGGCCAAAATATTATGGACTTCAGAAAAATAAATATGTAGAAGAATACCATGCATTTACTGATCATCCACATGTGGGATAAAGAAAGACATCTATACATTCATGTTTCTTCTAGAATGTTTTTTATTTTAATAAACAGAATTTTAGTGTTCAAAATGAAAGCATTTATCCATTTTTATACACCCTTCCTCATTATTGGGGTGGTATAACCCTGGTTAGCAAAGGCAGGCTAAATGATGGACAAAAGTCTGGAACTGATTAAAGGCCTAATTACTAAATGCCAGAGTGTAAAATCTACCCTAAAACTGCTACATGCTGTGCTATTCAGCTTTTAAGCAAAAAAGTGAAAGACTTATCTCCATCCATCCTCACCAATTTCCTTCATGGATTTTAAAAACAAAATAAACACATCTCCTTAAGAAAAAATAAGTTGTTTATTCACTTAAAGCAGAAACTTCTGTCCCTAGATGATCTCAGGGGAGAAAGGCACAGAGATTCTTTTCCTTTAAAAAAAAAAAAAAATCTGGATTTTAACCATATTCTCCAGCTGGCCGCATGAGTGACTCCATGTGTGTGTGTGTGTTTGCTATATCCCCACACATAGTAAATTACGCAGCTGTCTGTTGTGCTTTTCCCTGACCGGCATATGTAATCACTTTTGTGCTGCTAAGCAGCTATGACGCAATGCCCTCAATGACATTAGGAAGTCCAGTACACGTGCTGTAAAGGGGAAAACCACAGACCACCTGATTCACAGAGATGAAGGCACGCTGTCATTAAAGAAATAGTCCCAAATTATTTTGGAGCAAAACACCAAGATCCAGTCTAAACATTTATAGTTTGGTGAAAAGTTGTAATTAGAGAACAACCAGGCATTATTTTGGGATGAAAGCAGGTATTACGAGCCATGTGGGTAATCATCAAAGCATTTTTAACTCAACCCAGTGCTATCCCACTTTTTCTTTTGTGTTTTCGCACCTTTCTTTTGAAAGGACAACCTTTTCGCATCGGCATATCATTGAATAGAAACATATTTTAAAGACATACAGAATGTGTTAACATGTTTAGTAAAACAGCCTAATTTACATGCAGCACTTGAGTTTCTCCTCTTTTTCTCTGAAGTGGAATCTGATTTCTTCCCCTACCCATACAGCTTCTCCCTATCCCTACAATTGTTGGAGCATTTGAAGGGGTAGGGGTGTCCGAGATAGTTTTCTTAAGGGGTAATCCTCGCGGCAGATCCCTCTGCCACGAGGATGATCTAAGTTGGGCTGTGCCTCAGTCCAAATTCCTTAGTCACTTTCCGACATTTTGTAGTGCTGTCTGAATCTACAATTCCAAATCAAGTTCCTCAGAAATTTCCCAGAAGTCTGCGAAAAACCAGAGTTCCTGTGGAAATTCTGACAGCCACTGTTTTTCCACAATTCTACGTTATAGTGCTAAATGTAGGGGTCGGGAGAACCCGTTGGGGTAGAGGAAGAATTTGAATTCTGGGCAATTGGTTTATTTTACTGAAAAAAAACATCTATTTTTTTTTTTTTTTCACTGAACAGTTCACTTATTTTAAATGCTGACATCAGTGTGTCTTCAATCATAAATCATTAGATATGCTTCTCTTTAATGTTATATTCACAAAGAATTGTGGAATTGGACAGCTCCATGTGTCTTTGTGAAGGATGGTCTAGTGCTGGGGTCTGCATCCTGAGGCTCTATAGCAACATCCAACTCTTTTAGCCCACCATTGTGGCTCTTTGGCTTTGAAGAAAATATCAATAATTTGATTAAATAATCCTTTTGTTAGGTTTGTAGTTTATTATTGAATGTTTTTTAAACCAAGTTGATCTTACACAAGTAAAATTTGTCTGTCTTTTTTTCTTTGACCACTGCTGACATTACACTAAATCAAAGCTCCGCTCTCTCTTCACCACAATGGATCGGTACAGCGACCGCATAAGAGCGGATGAAGCACCAATCTGCCTGTCAATCTCACACTCCAATCTTCCCTCACTCGTGAACAAGACCCTAAGTTACTTTAACTCCTTCACCTGGGGCAGGAACACTCCACCCACCCAGAGAGGACAAACTACAGGTATACAGAGGGCAAATAGGACCTGTTTTTCTTTTGTAAATAAGCTGAATAAGAATGTTCTAATCAAAGGTTATCCTCTCAATTACTTCAAGGTCACTTTTTTAATTAGGTTTTTGGACATATTAGTATTAAAATGGTATTTAGTTTGAGCCATGTGGGGCTGGACTGTGACGTTTTGGTTTGTACTCCAGTCTCAGTGCAAAAGAAACAGGATTCTTAAGTTAATTGGTGATTCAGAAAAAAAATAAATAAATAAAAAATAAAATACTCATAGATGTGAGTTTGAATGTTGTGTGACCCTGCAATAAAATAACAAACCATCCAGGGTGTACCCCACTTTTCCCAGACAGTGGCTAGGATAGGCTCCAGCAAACCCAAGACCCAAAAAGGATTAAGTCAGCCTTGCAAATGAATGGACAGAAATGACGTGGTGGTTTTAATCCAAGACCGTCAGAGGTACTGCTGTTTTCCAGCTTTCTTTGAGGCAACTACAGTTTGAACAGCCAGTGATTTAGCAAGTTCTCTCACTCAGAAATCATGGGGGGGGGTCTGAAATTTTCATTTTAGGTGCACGGTACACTGTGAGACAAGTAATTTGAGACAAACTGTGAAAGATTTCTTAGAGGGAGAACTTGCAAAATCACAGGGTGTTCACATACTTTATTGTTTCACTGAGATGATGCTCAACCGTGATTCCATATTCAAATTAGTCCAACATGTCTTGTCCCAACGATCAGCAGGGAGTAGAGCAGGGATAGCTTAAAAAAACAAGCAGGGCTCTTGAGAAAAAGGACTGCTGCTTCGTAATGGCTAAATACAACAAGTGTGCATTACTGCATGCTTTATGAATCTTTCCAGGGCTCTGAAATGGACTGGGACCAAAATGGGCTGCTCCCATACCCAGGGAATTACACAATAATGGTGCCATTTTGGGTCCTTTAACTTCATCAGCAGAGGTCATTGTCAAAGTGGCTATGGCTAAAATATTTTTTTATTTACTTTGACATATTCTGTTAAATGTAAATAGAAAACTTCTTGGTCTAGTGTTGAAGTCTGGTGGTTTATAAAGTGAACCTCCAGAGAAACGTTAATGTGAATCAATGTGCTGGTTGGAGTGGAAAACAGAAGCTACTGGAATTAACATTTAGATTTTTGTTTGCCATTTTTTTCTGATGAACTGTGATCAAAACTTTGGTTTTATTGGACGCAGGTCTGAACTTGTTTAAAATGAATGTGGTTTTGTTAGAAAGGTTAGCTTCATGTCTCACAGAGGAGTACTCTCTGAAAGTGGAGTAATTATATAGTATGATTTTTCACCAGAAATCTTACATAAGCTATATTTCCACTGTGTTTATAATTTAATTATCCACAATTGAAATGAAATAACAGCTTACTCTGACAAATTTCTCTTCTCTAAGGTTGCAGACTAAATTTAACATCTGCCGTCTGACCAGCGGAGATCATAGAAACTCCCAAAAAAAGCAAATGAAAACTGAATCTGCCAGCAAACCACTCAGTTGCTCGCTTTGTTCCTTTTTCAACAGAAGACCACTTAGTTACTGGCTTCGAGTTTCCCTGGGGAGGCCAGCTGGAGCCTCTCATCTCTGATTTATAAAGATAATCAAGATGTCATTTAAACACCAGACATGCTGGTTAAAAATGCAACTTTTTTGATTCCATTTAAAACATTCTGACTAAAAGTAACCTCGTCCCTGAATGAGATGAATTTGGTTAATCTGTTAATGCAATGGAATCAGAGTGTTTAATATATTTTTTGAAAAAAATGCAACATTAAACAAAAAGCCTATTTCATATGTAGTGTGAATGAACATGAACTACATATTTTTGGCTATAGGAATTGGGTGCATTAACGTGAGTCAGCATGATGGTCAAACACAGAAGTAAAGAGAAATGAAAATAGTCTAACTACTTCAGTGTCCTTGTGGTCATCTGTGATGCAAAGCTTTATATTATAAACTAAACTTAAATATAATCCAATATTGTCTCCCTCATCCTCACCAGTGACGAAGGAATTCTAACCTTGATGCTGGATTCATAGAGCAAATCTTTCTGGAATGGGCAATATGGGGTTAACTAAAAAAAAAAAAAAATCTTGTACATATCTACTCAGTTATAAAGGATTATTTTTTCTGAAAAGCAGGTTGATTACATATAGAATCTGTTTGTATGTTTCTAATTTTTAAGTCTGGTTTCAATTAGTTAAATGATCTTAATTAAAACTGATTTAACATTCTACATATTCTATCTTTAATTTTTGTTCAAATATCCCCAACAAGTTACATAAATTTGTGAGATAAATACTTGTATTCACCATTTTTGTTTGCTTTGAATGAATGTTTTTCATCATAAAATGTTTTGTATGTTTGTTGTATATTTGTAAGTGTGTGATTCAACTGGCCTTTGTCAACTTTTTTTCTGTTTGCTGGCCCTTTTTCCACATAAGCAAATTATTTTAACAAGAAATAACCAAATTCCCACACATACACATGTCAATCTCACTGTTAAAATATTTATTTTAGTCTGTGGTTAAAACTATTATCTCTGAGTCCGTTGCATCTGTTTCCATCCTTAATCAATATGGCCCATTTACAGTAGTGCTTTAATCATGTAATCCCTCTCTAATTGGATTTAATTGATTGAGTTGTGCTTGCATGTGCTAATGATGAGCTGCCTTCATTCAGAGATGTCCCTCATGTTCCTCCAATGGAACGACATATTGACAAAGCTAAAAACAAGCTACAGTTTAGTCTCTTGATTACCAAGTCGGGGCTTCTGAGTGTCTTAGGACGAACTGTAAGCTCTTAGACAGCAAAGGAATTCATGAAGAAATATTTGATTATGGTTTCATATCAGCTACATTTAAAGTAAACATAAAAACTGCTGGAATAAGAGAGCGGTCTGAGAGAAAAATAAGTGGTTTTCTTTTCCAGACGACTGGTCTCCTTCTGCCATTGAAAGAAAATAAGTACTTTGTCAGATCTGAATGAACACAACAGGTGAAAATGACAGAAGGAAGTCATTGTTATGAGTTGGCAGCAGATGTGGTGAGAACAACTGGCATGTTGAACAGAACAGTGTGAACAGGAAGTCTACTGAAAGCTTTCTCCAGTTTCACAACATAAAAAAAACAACTTGAGGCAAAAGTTGTTTTAGTTTAAATTATAAAATGTATGTGAGATGAGATACTGATGTCCAAAAAAGACTTTCATTTCACTTCAAAAGATGCATTTTAGACTGAGAATATATATATTCTATTGAATCTATGGCACTGCAAACTTGGGAAAATTCTTTAAAGGGCTTACAGTATATTATACTATTCTTACGTTTTTTTTTTTTTTTTTTTACGTGGATCAAAATACTGCTTTCGAGTGTCTTTTTGTTTGTTTGTTTTTTTTGTGGGGAATTAACCTTATAACACACTTAAAAGCAAAAAAAAAGTAAATTTTGCATGATATAGGCCCTTTAAATTATACTATCTTCTTTAGCAGTCATATATCTTCTATACTTTGAAGTGGATATGAAAGCAAAATCAATTTTGGGATAAGATTCTTTTAAAAATCTGCTATGATTGCAATTCTTGAGGATGGCCTATGTATCTTAAGTGTTTTACAGGTGATCATCACATGCTATTTCAATCAACTGAAGTCTCACATTATTAATACTATTCAAAAGTCTGCAAACTTTTTAAAACACATGTTTGAAGTAAGTTTTCCTCAGAAGAAGGAGAATTTAATCATATGATAAATTTGAAAACGTGTGAGTAGACTAATCATCAGTTTGCTTGACCTTTTAGGATAACCTTTAGACAGTAAATTTAAATTAAATTAAACAACAAAAGTCCAAAAATGACTGGACTTTTGACCCTCACAGTACTAATCGGAAAGCTATAAGCATTTAAATGGATGTTTGTGTCTTCCTTTTTATTTGTATTTTTTATTTGTAAGATTTCTTAAGACATCGGAAAGAATTTATAGGAGCTAAAATGATCTTAAGTCCTTCTGCTTAAAAGCTTCTCAACAGCCAAAGGAGAAATTAACCAGTTTACAGCCTATGTAATACAAGATGGAAGTGAGCAGACTCACCCAAATCATCACAGCAGACCTCCATGGAGTCAGAGGAACAGTCGCTCAGATTGTCAGCAGCAGCTTCTGTGTCCTCATTTACCTGAAATCTAAATCAAAGTAGTCAATAACAAAAGAAACAGTTAAAATATATATTTTCGAAAAATACTTTTTGAGTTTATGGTAGAACATCATGATGTTGTGTCCTGAATCAATCGTACAGGGTGAAATGCTGCCCTCACCTGAACCTGAAGGGAGCAACAGCTGCCATGTTGACTTTTCCTGGCTCACTTGATCTGCGTGCCATGTTGAACGTCTGATATGAGGAATACGGTTTCCTTTTGATAGACTCTTCCAAAGTATTCCCCATTTCCTGGCTTTTTCTTGCATTTTTGTGGAAGTTTTCCAACCCAGAAGTGGACACCACTGACGTCTCATTGCCGTTCAAGCTTTTAGAGTAAAGAAGACGCCCTCGTCCCTGGCCTGATTGAGGATTAGCCGTGAGGCGGTGTAAGGTGTCCCCCTGACATGCATTCTCCACATTTCTTTGACGATACTTCCCAAAAGTCCAGTTCTTGTTGGAATTTTTCCTCATCTGCAGGTCTCTCAAAGCCCTCTGTGTCAGCGTGGTATTGCAGAGGTCTAATGTGTCTTTGGAGCGAGGAGTTTCCCTCTTTGGAACCTGAGGGCTGCTGTAAGCTGAACACACTCCATCAGTTCTCCCTGCAGCTGCTGAACCCCTGTGATAATACATACTGGTCTTCTGCTGCAGCAGGTGGTTCTTCAAAGTGGAACCCTTCAGCAGGTTTGCAGGACCCGAGGAAGCAGAGGATGAAGAATATGCAGACTGCCGTCGTTCTGAGTGCTGATACTGCACTGTCGGATTGGGAAGGGAACTTTTCTGCTGTTTGGGATCCATGTTTGGCAGAGGCATCATGCTGTGAGGTAAAGGCAGACTCGAGGTGACACCTGCGTCGCGCCGGCTCTGGGAGAGAGCTTTGATGTTGGCTCCACTACTCATGGTTGGTGGCCGTCACCGAGCTGAAATCTACACAAAGAGACAGAAAAACAAATGTCGCACCATGGTCATCTCATTTTCCTGATTTTACCTATTCTTCAACAACAGTGAGCAGCAATACAAAAAGTTAAGTACATATGGAATACGATGGTAAAAAAACATCTCCACTACATTTATGCTGGAAAAAAATCTTATGTTGTGGCAGAAAAATAAGACAAGTTGGTGGAATCACGGCCGTTTAAAAACATAAACTTAACTTTCAATGGTAAGTGTCAAAATTTTAAGATGTTTTATTATAAATATTATTATTTATTATATATATGATACAGTGTTCCACCGCATATTCCTGTATTTGGGATATTTGCGATTGTCTCCATTTCCTAAGCTCAAGAATAAATGGGGAATAGTGTATATATACTGTTTTTTTGTGAACATCATAAAAAAGTACTATTTTTTGTTTTACTTCTATGTCCCTTCAGGAGTTCCATATGAATATACATCCATCCATTTTTTTAACTCGCTGTACCCCTTCGGGGTTTGGGGACTGCCTGAATCTAACCTGGCTACTGAGCATAGACTGGGTACAATCCAGACTAGTCGACAATCTGTCACAGGGTCACACAATCACACACACATACACACTCACAGTTATTCCCTTGGACAATTTCCAAGGGAAATTAATTAAACAACTAATTAATATATATATATATATATATATATATATATATATATATATATATATATATATATATATATTTGGTGCAGTTATTTTCATAAAATATGCTGAAAAAGGGGTAATTTTTTTATCCACGATCTGGTATCTCATAAACATAAACCACTGAGAAACATAATTTTTTTGCCTTGGCACAAATACATTTTGATAATAAGCATTTTGTGACAAATTATATATAAAAAAATAACTTTGATATTTAGCTTATTATTTTCTTTAGGTTACAAGAATATTTATTCTCAAAATTCCATTAAAATGTTAAATTGAAAGGCAAAACAACAGTGC